>NC_087478.1:14289894-14594762 GCF_036417665.1 Passer domesticus
TTAAAGCAGCCTTTCCAAAGAGCTTGGAAGCAGGGAGGTAAAGCTGAGAGCAAAGGTTGGTGCTGGGCTCAGGCAGCCCTGTGCCCTGCAAGGGACCATCACTGACACCATTGCTCACACAGCCTCTGCCAAGGCTGGAATTTGGCCAGGATTAAGCTTGAATGAGGTAGGAGAAGTCTGGTAGGTCAATTTTCTTTTTTGTATCTATTGCAGAAGATTAGCATCAATGTGCTTTTTAAAATTCATTGGCTTTTCACTTTTATTTTCTTCATTTCTTCTGCCGCTTTGGGCAACAAGTTGCAAACAGGCGATTTCACTTTCAAGTTGTCATTAAGCTTTTCAGGTCTTGAAATATTTGGTCTCAAGGACTCACATGCATAACTATTTAGAAAATGACTTTTTCTTTCCAAAGTAGAAAATGTGATAACACGATTAGGATCATGTAACTAAAAAACCATGACTTATGTCAGCTAAGGCTGGGTCTGAATTGAAATCTCTGTTGCCCTGTGAGTGTATTTGAAGCCTGAGTGTTTCTGAGTGTGTAATGGCTGAAAAAATTGCACTCCAAGTGCAGTTTCACTCCAGAAGTGCTTGTGTAAAACCTGTCATAATTGCACTGCTGGTTTTGCTCCATCTTGACAGTGTTCCTGCCCCAGCTGCTGCTGGAGGACAGAAGTGACCCCATGCAAGGAGAGCAGGGCTGTCCTGTGATTCTCTCTTCACCTGGTGAGGATCTCTGGAACATTGGGATGTTGCACAGGTGTGGTGAAGGATTTCATTTGCACTATGGCAGTGCAGTATTTACAGTCCAGCAGTAAAAGCATTGGCTCTTAGTGTTTGCATTGGCTTTTAGGGCTAAGAGAAGCTGTCATCCTCCCATTTTAAAAACTGAGTGTCCACTCTATTTGTCTCTTCAGCTGCAAACCACAGGGAACAAAGCTGCTGTTGTTTTTATAAAGCTTTATCCTTTTTAGAGTAGGTCTGTATTTTTAGCATGTTTACAAGCAAAAAAACCCCCAAATTTTTGGATGCAGCATTTAAATTTGTACTTTTATATATGTGAACATTGAATCCAGCCCCTATGGACAAGGCTGAGCTCTCCCTGGAAGCTGGGAGATGAGTGTGTGCAGCCTCCTGTGCAGGCTGCCCCGAAGGCAATGGGGTGGGACTGGAGTGAGGGTTCCAGCACAGCCTCTGCTGCTGGGGATTTCAGGATCAGGCTGTTTCTAGTAAAGGATACAATTTCCCCTTCCACCTTCATTCTCAAACCAGAATTTTCTAATCTGCCTTTGTCCAAAAGAACCCTTTCAGCTTGGAGGCTTCAGCTCAGGAAGGGCAGGGCAGGCTCTCTGCTGTCCCTGCTGTGCACAGGACTGTGTTGGGTTCTGCAGCCAGGGACAGCACAATGAGCTGCAGGGGGATCTCAGAGCCATCAAACACTCTCAGATTTAATTTTAAAACAAATTTCTCTGCATTTATATGTGCTTACATGCTTTAAAGCACTGAACAAAATGAAATTATCTACGATAAATGCAATAATCACCCCAATGTGGTACACACCAGTGATGCAGGGAGGTGATGTGCCATTTCCAGCTTCAGCACCAGGAGGCACCAGGGCATCGCGGTTATCCCTCCCAACCGTGGGCAACATTCTTGGGAGATGGTGGCAATTAGCGCGTCTGTAATTGTGAGTTTTTCCCTTTAGTTTCAGATTTGTGCTGAGCCAATGCATTGGAAGAATTGCCCCTCGGTGGGTTTGCTCACGGCAGGGATAAAGCTGCCCAGGCATGTCAGCACAGCCATGAGCTGGCTGACAGCAGCACCTTTTAAGAGCCAAACTCTCACTGGGGCTGGGCAGAGACCGTGGTAGAGGTCAGGCAGCGACAGCCTGGCAGCAGGGAAACTCCTTTTCATCAGGGTTCAGCTCCTGCCTGCCCTCTTTCCCCTGTGCCAGCCTGTGCAGGTCATTTGTTTCCTGGTCACTCTCAAATTTCATCTCATCTGCTTCTTAAATGGGAGGTAAAAGGGAGTTGTTTTGTTTTTTTTTTCTCTTGAGAACTACGGATTCTTATACTTTGAATATGTGAGAGTTCTTGTGAACACTGACTTTTGGGGTTTTTCTTTTATAAATTATCTTGCTTTTTTACTACAGGCATAGCATACTATAGAAACTTGAGAATGCAAAAAGTGAATGGACTCCTCATTCTATGCAGGTTTGCAGCATACAGAGTAATTTCTTCAGTACAAAAGAGCTTCCAACTCATTCTGCAAGTTTAAGGTCCTAGAAACAATGAAACACATGGACAGATACCCCTTAAACAGAGCCCACCTGGAGAAATTTAGGTTCTTTTGGGTGGCTGCCCCACTCTGATAATTCAGTGGCACCTTTTCCATTCAACAGCACCATCTTTTGAGGAGGCTCAGGAAAATACCAGTCTGGTAATTACAGCATATCAGTCCCTGTGGTGAAAAGCAAGACCTGCTTCCAGTAAGAAGATTCTTCAAGAGAAAAGTGGCCTGGCTACTGTGTCCTGGGTTTCTCCAGAAGTCCTGTGGGGACTCAGAACAGAAATTCCTCTGGTGCTTTGCATTCCTGCAGGGCTCCTGGGTTTGTGTCTGGGGTTGCATGAGCTGGATGTAGTCTGCAGCAGTGTTGGTGGCATTCTGGCTGGCAGAGGGGACATCTGGGTTGTATCAAAAAACTTCAAGTTGGGCTCCTAGACAAATGGTGAATTCTTCCTTTTCTCTAAGAATGCCCCTAGGGAGGGAGGAGATGTATGTAGCACTGACTTGGTGGGAGCCAGCTGTTCCATCCCTCTGTGCATCCAGGTCTCTTCTTATTTCAGTGAAATTTGATCAGAGCAGAGACGGGAAGCTCAGCCATGTCCTTGGAGCAGGGAAGATACCCCAAGTGCTCCTCTTCCCTGGGGCAGGTACTGCAGAGGTTTCCTCTATCTGCCTCCCAGTCTGCTGTGTTCTCCAGGGCTGCTAAACCCCAGCACAGCAGGAAAATCCTGGGCTGTGCCCACTTCTCAGTGCAGCACAGGAGAGACTGGGTGAAAACCAGTGATGGAACATTTCTTCTCTCATTTGAAGGCCTTCAGTGAAATTTGCATCTAAAGGTAGCACAGATCTCTTTGGAAATCTGTCTCAAAGCCCTGCTGCAGCTCCTGCCTGGTGGCAAAGCAAACTCAGCTGGTCTGGTGTGGTCTCATTACATTGCATAAGGCTTTGTGTGAAACTATAAACATCAAAGAAGGCTGGATTGTAAACATAAAAAGGACTGGTTGCAAAAATAGGATAACTAGCCATGTAGCATCTGGTGGATTTCAGATTGGTGCTGGATTAAAGGCATTTTTTATTTTAATCTAGTCGCTTAACTACTCTTCACACATTTTTATCTCTCCTCTCTGAGTCCATGTCCTCTCTGTAGGCCGTGTCACACCAACAGCTCCATACCTGTTAGCAAATTTGTTATATATAGTAAAACCATGTGACAAATCTATTACAAGTTTGAAAGCTTTCAGGAGTGGCTTTTAAACTGAAAATCACTTTATGTACTATTAGTACTTACTCATATAGTAGCACCTTTAGAAATAAAGAATAATCTTCAGAATAATCTACACTGGGTTTAAATATTAAAGGTGTTTTATGGTATAAGGTTTTTACACTGAGTTTTACACCTACCCTTCAGGGTGCAGGAGATAGCTCAAGAAGAATCTGTGAACTGATTAGTAGTGAGGTGTTGAGCTTTATTTAACACACAACCACGGAGCAGAGACTGTCCTCATGTGGTGTGTCTCCTCTGCACTGCAGAGCAACAGCAGTGCTTGAGCTCCAGAGCAAGCAGGGGAATTCCATATGAGAGGAGAGCTGAGACTGATGGCTTTGGGGGCTGAGACTGATGAGTTTTAAGGTGGCTCCCTGCAAGCTGCCTTCTTTCTGGGGCCAGAGGAGAGCATCACTGATGGATCAGGGGAAACATGTAAATGCTGTCTAAGCACAATAGATTGATCCTGGCAATTAGAGCTCTGCTCCAGTGCTCCTTGCCACAGCTGTCCAAGGCTTTAATCCAATGGATTCCTGTAGCTAATGCTGCTGTGCTGAGCACTTGCCATGAACAGCCAGCCCAGCGGAGGCCAGGCTCGAAGCTCCAGTGTTAACCCTCCTGAGAGGCACCTTTAACACAGATGGAGCTTGCAGAAAATCCCAAGGGATGCATGGCGTATCTGTGAATCACCACAGAGGCAAGCTAAACACTCTGCAACAAACAGGAGTGCTCTGTTGCTGGTCTGCTCCAGCAAAGGAACAGCCTTGATGGAAGCTCCTTTGGGTTTGCCTTGGTGTCCATGTCATCGGCTCTGGCACGGATCTGCCCACAGGGAAGTGATGCAGATGGGTGCTTGAGCACCTGCCCTGTCACTGAGCTTGGCATAACCTAGACGAGATCAGCCAGGAAGATGTTTTCCCTTGCACAATCTGGTGGAGAAAGCTGTGTGTCAGGAGTGCTTTGGTGGCAGCTCGGTCCCTCCTGACCAGCTGCTCACTTCCATTCATTTGGCCATTTTGTGCCAGCAGTATGAACCCCTGAAGCCCCTAAGCCAACTGGACTTTCCTGATCCTTTCCATCCCTGAAACCTGTGCGTCTGTAAGTGATGGAGTTTACCATTCTGATGTTTTATTTCTGATTGTTTTATTCAGGAAATAAACATGTAATAAAAGGTATTGATTTTTCTCAAAATCAATGGCTGATTTACGGTTTCCCCTGGAAATTTGTTCACTGTGCTGGCTCCTAACCACAGCTGCTGCTGCTTTGTATGGGATTCAGTGAGATGTGTCCTGAAGGGAATGGATCATTCACAAGGACCTTCTGCTTCAGCTGCCCTATTTATACATTACACAGGACTTCCCATGCTCACTGTTTCCTTGAGTGTATGAATATCTAACAAAAAGACCCAACTCTTTGTTGTCTGCTTGGAAAGCACAATACAGGCTGAACATGCAAACGAGATCATTCAAGCTGAACTTCCAAAGAGCTTCCATCAAATGACCAAAAGCAAGAGGTTTTCCTGCACTTACCCAAGGGGTTGGTGGGTTTGCAAACTCTTACATCTCTGGAAGGGAAACACCCCAATCTGTAAGAAACAGCAAACCACCCAGCTGGTTGCACTACAACTATTGTAATCAAAGAGAGTGGCAGAGCCTGGAAAGCCAGAGCTGTGAGCTCATTTCTGTTTCCTGGGTGCATCATGTAACGTGGTGGCTTTGAGGAGGTCAGGAGGGACCCCAGGAGTCAGGGCATGCTGGGCAGGGCACCCCACGTTTGGGCTGAGGATGGCCTGGGACACATGGCAGCTGTCAGGGGACAGGGCACCTCTCACCTGCAGCACAGCTCTCTCCCCAGGAGAGGTCTGAGCTCTGCTCCACCTCTGCAGTGTCTGCTGACCCCGTGCAGAGCCTGGGCTCTCACAGCACCTCCATGAAGGATCAGTCCACAGGGAAATCAGTCTGGGCCTCCCCTCAAATAAAGACAATATGTTCAATATGTTCAGACTGTGCAAAATCTTCGTTTGAAGGAGTGGATACTCTTCTATTCTTTGAGCAGAGGGGTGGCAGCAGCAGATGTGTGACCAAGGCAGAAGGGGACACACCATCACAGTGCAGAGCTCCGGGGGTTCCTGGGGGCACTTACAAATGCTTTGAAGTATTTAGAAGACAATAATGAATTAACACGGTGTCTTTGCCACCCACACTTCAGATTAATCTAATTTTCTTTAATACAGTGCCTGGCACGGTGGATAAAGGAGCAGCAGCAGCAGATGGAACATGTCTTCAGTAAATGGTTTGACACTGCCCCACACTATTCTCATACACAGAACACTGTCAGTCAGCTGATGTTAATCAATACGAGGTAGGTGCAAAACTTGCTTGGCAAGAAGTGTTACAAAAGCCCTCTTGGGCTTAGTTTTATTTGATATTTTCATTCATAGTTTGAATGATAAAATAAAAGGTAGCTTGTAAAGGTTGCAGATGCTGCCTCCAGGCATCCTCATGGACAGGACTAAAATCCAAAATGAGTATGAGAAACTGGAGGATGGATCCAAAAATCAATAGACTAAAATGGAAAATGAGTCCAGTACAAATTGCTTCTTTTAGGGAGGAGAAATGAGTTGCACATGTGTGAGCAGGAGCATAAAGGCAGGGCAGAACCTCTGCAGAGGAGGCTGTGAGGCCCAAATGCATCCCGGACTGCTCCTGGAGCTGCAGGTGGTGTTGGTGTGGGCAGTGGTGATACCTCACCAGGGCTGCTGGGAGCTCCTTTCTGTGATCCCCCCTAGAGCCTGGCAGGAGATCCTCTGCAGCTGAGAAAGAAATGCTCAGAGATGCTATTGCAGGCAATTATACTGGAATTATTGTTTAGGACTTTCAGACAGATCCCTGAGTATATTTGAAGATATTTGAGTATATTGAGTTGTGGAAGAGGCTGAGCTACATGACTGCTTATGTTACTGCAGCCTTACCATGCCATGCTGCTGCCAGTGGTGCCTCTCTTAGGGAATTTTTTGCTACAATTTGCTTAGGCCAAATACCATTGTAAAGATTAGGACAGGAAAAGTGAATGAAATGGAGATTTATTAAATTATTTCCTTTTTTTGGAGGTGTTGGCAGGCCTACTGCTTGCATTCTGTGGACTGCTCTGGTCTCTCCTCTCCCTGCCACCACCAAAAAGGCTATAGTTGACCTGGCAATGGGTTGAAGAAGGGCAAGAAGGAAGGGTAAAAGGTACAGCAGTTTCTGCACATGGACAGTTACAGAGACTCAAACTGCCCAGCTGGAAAGAGATTACTCAAGTGCTGTAGGACAGAGCCTGTCTCTCTCTTTGACCTGGAGAAGGTGACTGAGAGATGATTATCACTGCCTCTCCTGCTGCAAGGAGCAAAGGTGTAGAGCACAGCAATGAAGCTCAAGGAAGAAATTTTTCTTGCTGCTTGTGACTGAATCAGGCAGCCTGCTGTGTACTGCAGTTTAAATGGATCCAAAACAACATGAAAAATGTATGAGGGAAATAAATGGATTGCTGGAGACAAGCACAACCCCTCGCTCTGGGAAGCCCTGAGCTGCAGAGAGCTGGGGGCTGCAGACCCATGTAAGGTGTGTCTGATAATCCTCTTTTCCTAAACATATGCTGCTGGAGACAGGATCACAGCCTGGTCTCTCCCTTCACTAACCTGCTTATGCGAAAGCCTGAGGCTTATTTCTGCTTCTCCACAGAATGGTGAACTAATACTTGAGAAAAAACTCAGTGTTCCAACAAATAATGCACAATAAAATTAAAAACAGTTTCCCTTTGGAATAATTACTTGAGTTTGTTTAGTGGCAAGTTTTGGCAGAGCTGTTTCCAAACTGAAGATCCTGAAGATTTGATTTTGCTCCTAAGTCAGTAGCCAGGCTCTCTCCACCCAGCTTCACACTGGCCAGTTGACACTGAGAAAGATTTTAATTTCCAGAAAGGTGACAAGACATGTGCAGGTCACTGCTGTGCTTTGTGAGATGCATGAGTGAGGACTTGCACAGCAGCCTGGAAAGGACCATGGCTTGGGAGAGCCAAGGATGGAGCCCAGACTGTGTGAGAAGGCCCCTGTCCCCACTGCAGGCTGTCGTGGGCTGGGCTGGCTGCCACTCCCCTCGAGCTGCTCTCACATGTCCTTTTCTAAATCTGGTGCTTTCCTGCTGATCTGCTTTGCTCTGGGTTAGCAGAGGGCGTTCCTGTTCCATGGACCATTTCCCAGGTCTGAAGGATCTGCAGGTCTGGGCTGAAATGAGATGCACACTGTGCCAGCACGGGGCCCTGGGCTGCAAGGGGGTGTGCATTGGGTTGGTGCTGTACAGCCTCTGCTGAGATGGGTACCTGGATGTTCCTGATCCTGTAATCTCCAGGAAATGCCCATTTGGATCCTCATTATCTGTGCTGCACTTAAAAATAAACCACCAGAGGAAGAATACAAATTCCAAAAAATTTCTTAATTTATTGTAAATTCTCCTTTCATCTGTGCTGCAATTCCAGTGTTCTGCACATTAATAAATATACATTTGTTAAAAAAAAAAACAAAAACAAAAACAAACTTCCAGTGTCTAATCTGCCATAAAGCTTTTAAAAAGTCATAAAAATAGGTTTTAATTTTTTTGTCATTAATACAACTGACCCTCATTTACTGCAACAGTTCTGATCAAAATAAAAACTACCTACACCTACTGGGACAAAATATACATACACAGATGTAAGAACAACTAGCATGGGTTATACACAATGCCTGAGCACACAGCCAAGTGCCAGACCCTTAAAACATTCAACATTTTTTTCTGTCAGAAAATGTCACACATGATGTTGCATAATTTTTAAAGGAACAGAATCTTTCCTCCTTCTCCCCTTCCAAAGGCCTCCTTGATACTTTGAAAATGCATAGGAATATAATGAAACCCAGATTACAGGATACACTTTCTCATATTTTCCTCAACTCCTGCATTTTATTTAGCCCGATTTTCTGTTTCTTCCCTTTCACACACATTTGCACAAACAATAGCCAGTATTTTCCCAAAAGGGCTGCTATGGTGAGCAAGGAGCTCCTGAAAGCCTTGTTGGCAGAGAGCAGGCACAGGCACACCACTGTCATCCCTGGAGTCACATCATTTGCCACATGGTGTTCCCACCATGGGAGCACCAGCTGAGCTCTGCCTCACACTGCTGAGTGTGCAAACTTTTCCACATCTTACTTTTCCTCTTGTTGTAAACATTGCAGGAAGGTGAAGACAGCAGACAGGTCATGCTTAACTTTTTAACCTGTGAAACCAGCACATTTTGTGGGAAACATGAAACCTTAAGCCTTCCATGAGCTTTCTGAAATATCAAGAAAGCCAGGGCTTTGTCAAAGAGCTGGGCAGACAAATCTGGACATCTTTTAAGTCTTGTATTTCTGCTTTCTGTGCTGAATCCAGTGAGCAAAAAAGAGGAAAAAAATATTGCACCTGAGGCAGAACTTGAGCCATGGGAGGAGGGCCCTCTCCTAGGGACATGCAGAGTGCTGGTTTGTTGCAGAGACATACAATCACACCAATTATTTTCTTGTGCTTAGTAAGGGAAATACTGACTTGTCTTCTTCCAGACAGGGACTGTGTTGAAACCTTACACAGAAATATGTGTAGTCCTGAAGTTCAGTTCCTGAACACTTCAATGCACTTGTGAGAAGAGATCAAAATACCAAAAAATGAAAAAAATAATTTTTTGTGGGTTTTAGAAGAGGTTATGAGAAAAACATACTGTGCCCTCAAAGCGTTCCAAAATCTGTTAACAAAACTTATAAATTATAGTCATGGATTGTGATGTAATCTTTACTGTATTACTTTGAAAACTGCATTGTGTCTGAAGGTGGCTTCCATGCAAACCTCAGTTACTTATCAAACGCCAAATTCAAGTAAAATTGTGCAATGTTCATATAAAAAATATCAAAACATCTTTTTAATTGATTTCCTATTATCAAATTAAGAAGATCAGTATAAATGTAAAATATACAAAGGAACTTTTTCTTTAGCAACACCATACAAAATATATAAAAGTATCTACACTTTTTATATATATATATAAAGGATTTTTTTTTTCTTAAGACGACGTGTCCATAGAGGGGTAGACAGAGATGCTGGCATAGAAACCAAAGGACACTTGTTGTAATATTCCTCCCTAGAGCTTAGCAACCTCAAGGCTTCACACTGCAGCCATCAAAACTCCACAAGAGACACCTCCTAGTGCTTGTCTTCAGGCTTGTTGTAGGTCCACTAGGAAGCAATGTGCTCTTCCTTGGTTGTCCCCTGTAACAAGCAACCCCTGCAGCACTGCCTGCACCGTGCACAGTCTCTGTCCATCACAGTGTCCCCCTGTCTCCATTCCCATCTTTGCAGCGTGGGTTCCTGTGGGAGGAGCGTGCTGCACAGAGCCCTTACTGCCAGAGCAGCCGGGCACCGTGCCTGCCCCGGAGCAGTCAGCATTCTGCCAGAAGGGGAAACCAGGTGGGGATGGATGCCCACCTCATCCTCCTCACCGCGTGGCCGCTGGGATGAAGTGGGAGGCGGGCGGCGCGGCGAGAGGCGGAACCGCGCAGAGGTGATCACAATTTCCTGATGGTTCAAATTGAAGTTTCATTACTGCCGCTGTTAGTGAGAAGAAGTGATTGTGCAGGCTTAGGGTTAAACAGGCACAGGCAACCACTCCACCCAAACCCACCTAATCCTTTTTAGTAAGGGCTCATGCTCTGTGAAGTTACCAGCCCTGCCAATCCAATGCTTGCAAGGGGGATGCTGTCCTGGAGGGGAAGACCAGCTGGGAGAAAAAATTTCAGGTAGTACACAACAGAAATGGTTTAGAGGGAGTTCTACAGAGGGCTTGCATTTGTCTAATGCTTTGCTGAGGATACAAGGTTCACACACAGCTCTTACAAGCAGTTAGAAGCCTGGTGTATCAGATGGATTCATGCAATCTGCTGCCAACAGCAGAGCTTTCCATTATGCCAAAGCTCTGGAGATAACACAGTTGCTTAGTACAAGCTGGTGAGTTATTCTCCAGTAGTGTCTGTGTTCCCTGGTAGCAGCTATGTTATGGCTGATTCAAAGTGTCCATGTTTCCTGGCTAACTAGGATCTAATTCATCAGCCATCTCCCAGCAACCCAAAGATGTGCTTTTATAGTGAGGTGGGAATGGTCTGTGCACCGTACAACTGGGGTATTTAAAGCCTGGTGGGACAGTGCCAGAGTTAAAGCTGGGTGAGAAATTTTCTCTTGGTTTGGTGAAAGACTATGATTCATGTTAATAAAAAATGAGACTATATGCATAAAATGCCTGCAGAGACTTTACATATGGCTGTTGTCATAATTTGAAACGCAAGAATTATGATGAGTAATGAGGTTTCTGAGAATTCCCTTTGGCTGAGATCTTGCTCAGCCTTTTGTTTATACTTGATTTAGTTTACAGTGGTAAATTCACACACTGATTACCATGCAGCAAGTGGGAATCATGTGCCTGGTAATTTAGGATCAGTAGCTTGGTTTTCTCTCCAGCCTTGGGGTCTCCTGCCTCAGCCATTGTCTCTCTCTGCCCAGATGGATGCTCACACCATGCCCCCCACAGCCTTGTGTCTTTCCCCACCCATTCCTGGCAGGGTGGCAGGGCAGAGCAAGGCTGCTCCTGTCCAAGTGTGCCAGTACCTCATCAGCCTAGCCTGCCAGTTCAGAGCATGCCAGGGTGACCCAGTGGCAGGTGTCTGTCACAGCACCTTGCCCATGATACCTGTTTTGGCCTTCTCATGACTGAAACCCCATGGCCTGGGGACATGATATGGGCAAACCACCAAGACAGTCACTGGTGAAGGACCCTGGCCAGTCACCAGAGGAAAGTTTTGTTCATGTGTGAGTCTGGGGTTGGAAGGTGAAGGGTGAGACCATAGGAGGTCAGCCAGGACACCCCGACGTGGCACTTACTCTGAGTCTGAGGTGTCAGCATGTCCTGTTCCCACGTGGAGGTTCATGGCCATGCCATTGAGCTGGTCTCGAGACTGCTCCCTCCGAACATTTTTCACTGTCACCCCTGAGTCCGAAGGAGAGCGGACCCCCTCATTTGTCCCTAGGGAAGTAGTCCTGGATGAGACTGTGCTCTGATTGTAATCCGACAGCTTTTCCCGCAAACGATTCTTCATATTCTTATCCACCAGTGGGGGAGGGTAGGTAACTTTATTTTTTAAGATGCCTGTTAAGGAAAAGAGGGAATAATAAATTTTTTTAAGTGTATCAGTAATTTAATTTATCAAGCTAAGTACATGCGACATGTTACAGTCTCTATTTCTTACTAAGACTTCTAGTTTGGCACTTTATTTCATAACCAACAGATTAGACTAGAGCAACTAACTACTAGCTTCCCATGGTGTATCTGGCTACACAGGTTGGAGCCATTTAGAAAGTATTTTTCCCTGAGAGAGCTACCTTTTTAATTAATTAATGCTCGTTAACCCCCCAGTCTCCCAATCCAACTGTGAGGCTGGGTTGGCTGTGCTACCTTTCCTCTGTTCCGGCTGCTGGTTATTCTGGTGGGCCAGAGGTCTGTTCTCCTTCTGCTGCCCTTCGTTCTCCTTGTCCTGGGGTGCTTCACTGCTGTGGTTCACCTGGTTTTCCCTGTGAAGCTCTACGTTGACCTTGGTCTCTACTTTGAGTTTTTGTTTCCTGCCGGGCTCCTCGCCATCGCTGGCTGTTACGCACTCTGTGGGCCAATAGGGTTTCACATGATTGGGAAGGGTATCAACTGCAATGCAAAAAAACACTAGCTCAAAAAACACTTTTGGTATGTTCTTTCAACCACTGCCTGGCCTCTGTGGCTGGAGAGGAGCTGTGTATCAAATCAGAGCAATCCTTCAGTCAGTCCTTGATGGACTGAACTGCCCTTGGGGTGCATTGAATCCCCAAAAATCACCTGGTAGGATGGCAGAGTATCCAAACCCTTCCCAGAGTGAGGTTGCCAGCTCACTGTCATTATGGAGAAGCATGAGACAAACCTGCCCTCTCAACTCTCCAGGGTCAGAAATCCGTTCTTGGGGAGGTTGGTTTCTGAAGGCTGAGGGCACCCCAGGTACCCTGTGCTGTATCTGTGAAGAGCTACACCACACAGCCTGGATGTTTATCATTCAAAGTTGCTTTTCATTAGGACAGGATCAACTATGTTTAGAAATGCCTGCACCCTGACACACAGAAATTATATTAATGGTCAATGATTGCCAACCATTTAGGTCCAGGACGTCCCCAAGACCAATGCCTTTATTGCATGAGGAGAAGCAGGCATTTCTTCCCCCTGCCCTCAAAACAAGTGGCTTCTTTCTCCTCTTTTTCATATGAGATTTTGCTGGCTTGGTAATGCCATGTCCAAGTACTTTGGGGACCTGCCTGCAAAGCTGCCTGCCTTAAGGCATTCAGCATTCTGTGTGATTCTGTACTGTCACCCCTGTGAACAAGCCTTTGGAAGAAGAAAGGTCTCTAAGCTGGAAACAATAAGGATCCCAACAGAAGCAAGGCACAGAGGTAGAGAGGCTGCCTCAGTCGATGGTAGCATGGCAAATTCATCCCATCTAATCTAAAGCTATTTTAGAGCACCATTGCCCTCCCGTTGCACTACGGGTACCTTTGGGTGTGCTGTGGAGCGGGCCATGTTCATTGTTTTTGGAAGTAGATGTGTTCCACTTCTTCTCTGTCTCGAGTCCATCCTCCTCGCTGTCCGATGAATGGGAGGAGGCGTAGGAGCTGCTGTGTTCATCGAGGGACAGCTCACTGTCAGAGTCTGAATCGTGCTCTGCAAACGTGGGTGGGGAAACACAGTGGGAAAAGCGTAAATAGGAGCTGAACAAATCTACCTGACAAACCCACAGGGAGAAAGGAAAGGCAGGCATGGGTTCAGGCCATAACAGGAATGAGCTCTTACATCTGTAAAGTGTATACAGGATAAATTCAGAAGGACTGCAGCACAACCACTGGGAAGCACAACCACTCTGCTCAGCTAGTGGGCAGGACCTTTTACACATACAGGACAAGCAGAACAAAGTGGGAACATATTTTTTCTTATTTAACATGCAGAACAGTAACTCTATTGGATCTCAGTGAACACAACACACAGACAAAACAAGATATCTAGAAATACCAAGAATCTGAAATGAACTTAACTTAAAAACTGCTACAAGGAAACAAAAGACCAGGAATGTCAAGACCAGAATGAAAGGAAATCAGACAAAATCTTCTGTTACAGAAGACTTCGAAGAAAGTGATGAGAAGAAGGTGCACAAATGGGTCAAAGCATTTAGAAACTATTCTTACCATTGGATTTGGATGGATTCCTATGAAAAATGGAGGAATCTGCTTCAGTCTGACCAGCCCTTGCTTGACTTGAGGATCCACTGAGTTTGTGAGCAGCCTCATCCCTTTGAGAAGAAAAACAGAGGACAGCCTGTCACTTTACTTTGTTGTTTTTAACAAGGCAGACATGCACACAGCTGCTGCTGCACAGTCACTTCATGGTGAGACAGAGGGTATCCTGATGTAGCTATCTGCCTTGTGCCACACAAACCACACTCTGAAAAAGCCCAAAGCTAATGAGCTAAACTGTGCTCCTTGAGACACAGCTGAAGTACAAGAGGCAAGCAGCACGGCCCATACAGGTAGCATCACTCTTAGGTTAAGCACTGCACTGCTGGAACCCTGCCCCAAAGACACATGCAACAGAAAATGCACCAAGGAGAACGACAGTCACATGAAACAGAACTGCAAAGACATAAACCAATGAGCATTTGAACCAGAGCTCTGGTTTCCACAAGAGCAATAAGAAAGGGAAAGGCAAGCACCTGAAAGCCATGCACCTGCCACCGGATTACCTGAGAATATAAGCAAGGCAGCTATTGTGGCTCTTGGCTGACCTGACGGTGCTCTCTAGGGAGACAGTGGATTCCCCCATAGTTGTGCGATACATGTTTGGCTCTTCTATGCATGTGTTGTTACAGTTCAGAGATCGCTGAAAGGGAAAAAAAAAGACATAAAGCCATAGTGAATGATCCTTCCAGAAGCTCACAAATGTATTAAGTTTCAGAGAACCAAATGGGTTTTGATGCCAGGGAAAAGAATTATTTTCTCTCAAAGCCTTGAATTAAAATAATAATAAAAACTTCCGAGAGAAGCCATCAGTAGTCTTTGTACAAGTCACTGAAAGCAATCATTCAGTTCACTTAATTACAGATAAGCCACATATAAATTTATTTTAGGTAACTTCTGCCAGCAAGAGGATGTTTTTTTCTCCCAAAGCTGTTTTTCTTACTGTTAACAATGTAGCTCTTGTTGCAGTGGAATCATCTGGAAGAGGTTTCTTTCCAGTTAAAGTGTTCTTCAAGTGCTTTCTCACTTCTTTGTTAAACACGCAATGGAAGAAGAAAATGAACAGCCCCTGGATAATTTTAGAGAGAGGAAAATGTAAATGCTTCACTACTACCATATTGCAAATATAGATAATACAGAATATTACCCAAAATGGGTAATATAGATATTACCCATTTTGAAACAACCCCTGAATTCTAGTTTGTAGTCCATGACAGTGTATTTCAAAAGCAGTAACTATTTTTTTCTTGAATGAAATGGCATTGATGGATCTCCCAGCACTTCTTCATAATTTGATTTCAAGTTCAAATGTGCACTAAAAGCCTGGGAAAATATACAAAAATATGCATTTCTCCAGAATTTACAGAGCAGACCTTGATTTGGGAAGAAATCCAAAGGGAACCTCAATGTCCCACTTGAAAACATTGCAAAGATTTTAGAATTTGGGATTTTGGAGCTTTTTGTATTTTTGATCATGAGAAAAAAATCAATAGCAGCACATGAAAAATATCACAGCCTTTAATGAAAGCCTCTGGAAATAGGCAACTTCTGTGAAAGGAGCCCTTAATACTGCATCTAAGAGAATTTTAGAAAGCCTTGTGAGATGTGAAGAGGTACTGGGAGGACAGAGGTCCCAACTTCTGTTGCCTAAGTTCCTTGGTTAAGCAATACCTCTGGTGGGAAAATCAGTAAAGTCCCCAGGGCTGGGCAGTTATTGGCTGCCAGGAACACACATTAACAGCTTTTGCTGGGGGCAGGGCACACGTGTGTGCCTTCAGATGTACTTGCTCTGAGGGAATTAAGGCAGCTGCCAAATTGTTATCAACTTTGGTTGGACACACAGTATAGAAAAGTGAATACTCATGAAGTTGCAGCTGTACCAACATCATAAGAAGCCTGAATTTCATGATTTCAGCCAAAGCAATTGACTTAGAGTAACTTTAAACTTCAAGCTCACTTTCTTAACATTCAATCAAATGTGATCTTAGCTGGCACTAGCACTTTGGGATTATTCATTAATAAAGTTCTCATAAATTTCTCTTTAAAAACAAAAGTTCAAAGAAGGCAGGGATGTGAAATGCCACATACCACTGTGCTTCTCTGGGCAAGTTTGGAGAATTCCGCCTGCTGACCTTCTTCACTTTCATCAGGTTTATGTTTATTTTAGTTTTATTTTAGATTTGTGGAAGCCTGATTTTATAGCCTGAGTAGGTGCATTTATTACAGAGCACACTAGCTGCAGTGGCAAAATAACCTTGCTCCAGGCTGACCTGCCTGCTGTGCTTCCAGGGCACTGACAGCCTTCTCCAAAGGAGACCCATCAGACTTTGTTTTCTCTGTGGCTGCAAGTTGTGGCTGTTGTGCTGCAGCTGAGTGTCCTGCAGTAGCTGTTTCAGTACTACAGGCACCTGTTAGGGCAGTTACTGTCATCCTTGGTCACATTCAAATTGTCACCACATGAAGCTCTGTGACTACTTCCACACCAGGTCTCCTACAAATAACTATTTTCTGCATCTTTAATCAACAGTTGTGTAAACTGGGACAGGCAACCCAGGAAAACCATGACACAACTCACATTTGTATTAGAAAATCCTTATTTGTCTAATTTCTTTAAACAGTAACTTAATTTATGAAAGCCTTGAACTTGGAGCCATTGACTCTGGGTGAAATATAGCAGTCTCTCGTTTGTGATAGCAACAATGAGCACACAGAACACAGTAACAAAGACTTTGTCTCTAGAATGACAGAGGTATACCTGCCTACTGTCACAGGTTACTATGGTAGTGCACTTACCTTGAGAATGACTAACAGTGAGAGACATAATTACTCAAAGTTATCATTTTGGTGAAAAGAACCCTCTCCTTGAGAAGAGAAAGCAAAAATTGCCTTGAGATCTCTGTTTTCCTTAAATTAGCTCATGTTGAGCAGGTTTTTGGAAGTCTGGATGTGACAGTGTGCTCACCAAGGTCTACCACAGACAAGATGCTATCCAACTTACCTGCAGGCAGCTGAAAATGGCAAAGAGATAGTGAAAGGTCATGACGTCGCTGTTGACTGCCATGAGCCCCAGCAGCCACGTGGCGCTGATCAGCAGCAGCAGCAGGAACGCTGTCCGCAGCACGGGGCTGTAAACCAAACACAGATGGGCTTTTGCAGTGTGATGGGATACAAGAGAACAGCCCACTCCTCCCCATGGATGTGTTATGTGCCCAACAACTTGGCAACTGGAAAAGCCCTTTGGGAAAATTAGGGCAGTGTTCACCAGCTCCCAGTTTCCACAACTTTCCAGCTCTCTCACAGCAACACTCTACAGGTTAGCATGTTCATGTTAAAAAAGTGATTTCTTTCTTGGAAATCCAAGACTTTCTTCAAACAAATCTGACTGTTTTACAAGCCCAAGCTGTTCAGCCTTGAGGACTCTGAGGAACACGTCTGGGTAGTAAATGGTCATGTCCATCTCATTTCAGTTTGTCACCTTTACCCTCAAATTCCCTCCCAATGTTACCACCCAAGGTTTTGGATTGAGGGTACTTAGGGAAATTTTGTTTGCTTAAAAATACAATTTCCACAGACACTTTCAAAAGACAGAAACAAATCTAGTGGCAAAAGTTTTATGAGTAAAATTGCTGCCATTAGGTAGCAGTTATACTCCTTGGTTTAGGGAGATTTAGATCTCATCCTCAACACCCAGACACTGTTGGGGTCAGGGTTCAGAATGCACAAAGCTGACAGCTCCTTGGAAACTGGGGCTGGAAGGGCATGCCAAGGGGAGCATGGCACTGCACCAACATTGCTCCTTCCACACTGCTATTAACTGGGCCACCCACGTTGCTGGGGAGCTCACTCTCAGATTCTAGTTTTCATTAAGCTTAGTGTTAGTGTTAAGGTTCAGAGAACCACAAAATCTAGCTCCAGGGACACCAGGGGTGGAAAAGCCATGCCAATGTGTACACAGTACCCTACGGCCAGAGCTGAAAAACAAAAATGAAAAGCAGCCATTTGAAATCTCATACAGCTACCTCACTGGGAAAAAAAACCAAACAAACAAAAAAAAAAACAACCCAAAAAACCCAAGGGGCTGTACTGCCACTAGCTAATCACATTTGAGTTCACAGGTAAATTCTGAGCTTTGGCCAAAACAGATATTAATGAGAACAGGCTGTCACAACAGCTCAGGAAGGTGGCAGGTTGCAACCTGTGATGCTGCTCATCCCAGTGAGCATGGGATGCAGGGAGGCTGGCCCTCAGCATGGGAATGTCAGTGGGTCTCTGCCATGGCACAGCTGGTAACCCAGGCACTTGAGAGGGGAGACCCAGAATGATGTCAGTCTGGGCATGCCTGGGCAGAGGTGAAGGGACAGTGTAGAAGAGACTATAATAAAAGATCTGGAAGGACTGCAGTGACACTCCCTGGAGGACAGATCTTTCCTTTCTCCCTTCTCCTGCCTACACTTGGTGGTGCAGAGCACCATGGTGGAAGTTTTGGAAGGATCTCCAAGAGGACCCCAGGAGAGGGCGGGGTGAAGCAACTCCAAATGCCTCTACCAAAACTCTCCTCCAAAAAAAAATTTTTATTTGTGGCTCCAAAACTTGATTTTAGGCAATTCTGGCTTTTATTATTTCTGGTCAGAATGTCTACAGGTTTTTAAATTGAAACTTACATGACTCCTGTTTTTTCAAATGAACGTTGCCTTCGTCTGCATGATGCTTTCATTGCTAGTATAAAAATGACAGTGTTTATCTGAAAGGCAAATTGAAATAACAGCATGGGTTCTTTCTGTACATTTGTTACAGCTCTATTTTCAATAACAATGCAATTTTTATCCTAAAATGGTTTGTGGCACCAAGAATATTTCTTTTCAACTTACAGGTCTCTAAATTCCAAGAATATTTCTTTTCAACTTACAGGTCTCTAAATTCCAAGATTCACCTTGTTTCAAGACAACATAGTCAAGGACATTCTGGCACTTGATCTGGATGAAACTCAATAAGACAACCCTATGCAAAGATGCTTGAGGGAAAAGAATGGCTGTCCTTGTCCAAATCAGTGTCCACCTCAGCCCAGCACCTTGTTCCAGTCGGTCAAACCAGAATTTAGGAATATTTTCTAGCAGAAAATACAGTGATAATTACTCTCCTCCAGTTTCTACTGATTTCCATGCCAGATGGGATGTACTAGGTTGGTGTGCATTTGTACTTAATCACTTGTAGTGAATATTAATGCTGAGAATTTGTCTCATCACTCACTTTCCAAAACCACGTAGAGTTTTATCTCTACCATTGTCCTGTTTCTAGGAATTTCTAACTTAAAATGCTATGGAGAAATGATGTAGCTTGTCCTGTTACTGCCAGATCTGCTGCCTCCTGCTACTGCTTGTGTTGGGAAAGATTTTGAATGCTTGGGTCCATAGCCATTTTCTCCAGACCAACACACTATTACAGGCTCCTCCTTCCTCCCTTCTCTACAGCCTTTATTTCTCTAGGCTTAAGACTCCTAGTCCACTTGTTGGTCCTCCAGTGGGGGCTGTCCCATGTCTCTGATGATTTGTGACCATAACCTACACTGCTTCCAGGTCTACTTTTTGAGGCAAGGAGACCAGAACTTGCATTTGACATTCAAGATAAGAATCAAACCATGACTATTTATTTTCTGGTGTTACTTTGATGGAGAAGCTGTAAGGAAAAGTTAAACAGCAGCCCATTCTTTTCAATTCCTGAAAGTGGAAATATTTAATATTCCTTTAGGACTTCTGGATGAAGTGACTTGCTATGGTTCATTTTGTTGATTTATTTACTAATCTCACAGACCAACCCTTCAAAAATGGAACAAAGCAAGCGAGAAATAGGTTTCTGGCCATACAGCCATTGCTCCACAAGCAATCTTCATATGGGCAAGCAGCCCTCTGATTTCCAGGAGCTTAGCTCATGTCTTATCTATTTAAGCAAAAGATGCAAGCTCAAGTACATTTGCTTCAAATGTAAAGAACATGGTTGCTTTGCATGACTGCTGTTTGACAAAACTTAGGAGAAAAGGTAGCAGTAAAGAAGAGACAGTTCTGGATGACAACTCCTCTACTTACAACGACAACCATCACGATGGGCCCAGCGAAACTCCAGATCAGGGTGTCGTGAACAGACAGCCAGCAGAAATCAGGATTCCCATAGCCTTGTGGATCCAGACCAACAGCAAGCCCTGTGTCACAAAGTGGAGAAAAACTAAATCAGAAAGGTGCTGCCTATAGCCAAATGTAGTTTCAAATAAAAAAAATTGTCATGGCAAAATTTATTTAACAGGAAATTCTGTGAAGGCAAAAATTGAAATAAAACTTTTGTAAATCAAAATCTTCATCCTGGTTACTTCATATCAAACAATACTCTGAGTTTTGCCAACTAGAACAAAGTTCAACTACATAAAAATGACAAAAAATGCAAGTCCCAAATTCTGTTTCAGCACAGTTGTATAGTCATTCTCACACAGTGTGAGCCTTGAGGGTAAGTGACGTGTTGAGGAATTTCAATAAGCCTGTGCAGCAGAATGACATGAATCATAACTGAGGAGATGTCTATGCTATGAAAAAAAAAAGTGCATTCTTAACTTGCTGTCACTAAAATAACATCAGAGACAAAGGAACCTGGGAACTTAACTGCTTGAGCTCAGGTGGGATTCATTTTGAAGTGCCATCCCAGGTACCTCACCCTGCTTTTGGTACTGTCTGAATTGCAGTTAATGCCCCAAGGCAAATGCATTAAAACCACACCTTTTATTATTTTATTTTTCAAAATCTGGCCAATCCAAGGGGGTCTCTGAGCCCTACATTCACCTGCTGATTTACAGTGCTGTCTGACTGGTGACCTACCCCTCACTCATATGGTGATGGACTGGGATTTGCCTTTGGCCTGCAAAATCATAAAACCATAGAATTGTTTAGGTTGGAAAACAAACCTTTCACATAAGGTGTCCCCTGAGACTTCTTTTCTCTGGGCTAAACATCCCCAGGTCCCTCAGCTCCTTCTCATGAAACTTGTGTTCCAGACCCTTCACCAGCTCCTCTTGGACATGCTCCAGTGCCTCAATGTCTTCATTGTAGTGAGGGCCCCAAAACTGAACTGATTCACAGTGTGGCTTCACCAGTGCTGGTACAGGGGGATGATCACATTTAGTCCTGAGTCATCCAGGCTGGTCTTCCCCATTGGTTTGCCTTACACCACATGGGGACCATGGCTCCTCCCATGCCTTTAGGGCTTCCTGCTTGAGGAATGTTCAGCTTTCCTGGATTCCTTTGCCCTTCATGACTGCCTCCCAAGAAACTCTGTGAGTTAGGCTTCTAAACAGACCAAAGTCAGCCCTGTGGAAGTCCAAGGTAGAAGTTCTGCTGAATCCCCGCCTTGCTTCTAAGAGAATTGAAAACTATCATTGTGTCCAAGACAGTCTCCAGCCATCACATCACCCACCAGTCCTTCTCTGTTCACAGTGAACAGGTCCAGTGGGGTGTCTCCCTTTGCTGGCTCACTCATCAGCTGCATCAGGAAGTTTCCTTCCACACACTCCAGGAACCTCTGGGACTCTCTTCTGCTGTGTTGTATTCCCAGCAGACACCAGTTAAGTTGAAGTCCCCCACACGGACAAGGAATAGTGACGGCAAGACTTCTCTCAGCTGCTTGTAAAATATTTGGACTCCTTTGCCCTTCATGACTGCCTCCCAAGAGACTCTGTGAGTTAGGTCTCTAAACAGACCTCTGCCGCCTCATCCTGGTTGGATGGTCTATAATAGACTCTCACTGTGGTATCTGTCTTGTCCTTCCTGATGATTCTTACCCATAAACACTCAACTCTTTTATCACCAACATCAAGCTCCAGACAGTCAAAACATCCCCTAACAAAGGTACCCATTCCAATGGTTTCTAACACAGACACACCTGCATCTTTGCTGCCACAGGGATCTCCAACCCCAGCCTCCACCGAGATGGCAGACAGGAGTCACTGCCACGCTATCCCACAAGCAGTGGCATTCTGCCCTCAGTTGCTTCTTGTGAGCTTGGTTATATCCCTTTCCCCATTCAAACCCGGTTTAAAGCTCTTTTAACGAGCCCTGTAATTCCTGTGCAAAGATCCTTCCCCGCTTTGAGACAGGTGTACCCTGTCTGCAGAGATCTTCCTTCTCCAGGACACAGAAACTGATCCCTGTGAGGCCTGTGGCCAGTGGCAGATGGCAGGTGGCTGCAGTGTTGTCTGGGCACAGGGCACCAACTGCGACCAGCGTATGTCCTGTCCCCAAGGCTGACCACAGTGCTGCTCTCTGCAAGGAGGGCTCGTCTGCACTGAGAGTCATCTTCTTCTGAATTGAAGCCTGCATGCTTTGATGAAAAGACACTGAGAAAGGGAAAGGTAGCTGCATTTCACTCTTGCTGCTTAGAACTGGCCCACAGCCAACATTCACATCTGGTACAGGCCTATGGTCTATGAAAACTAAACTGGCTATTTGGCAAAGCAGTGGATATTGGATCTGTTTTCACTGAAATGTGGAATGAGATAGGACTAGTCTCCCTTCCTGCTCCCATTGGCCCTTCCACCACCCCCTTCAGCAGTTGCCATCCAGAAAGAATTAGCCATAAATGATTAAGAGACCATAAAGTATTTTATACAGATGTAATTCTGTGGATACAGTCTGTTTCCCAGGACTGGATTTGCCCATTAATGGGACTCTGGCTCTATGAGTAATTGGCAGACAGCAATATTTTTTCACTCTCAAAATCCTACCTGAAGTTCTCTGTTAAACAAATGGGGCAAATTGCAGTCTTCAGGCACATGGTTCAAATATTACTGCAGTCAACAGCACGTGAAATAACACTTTACTCAAAGGCAGAATTAAGCCAATGCAATGTAATACTGAGAAATATTTTGGCACATCAATTAAATGCTGCAGCCTGGTTGTCCTTAACAGATTGAGTGTGCAAGCTGAGTGATACCTTGCTAACATTTGCAGGAATTGGGGCTGGTCCTGTGGCCAAGAGTCCTGTGGAGACCAGCACCCATCCCCAGCACACACACAGGAGTGTGCCAAGGGCTGCAGGAGAGGCATGCTTTGACCCTTCTGAGCTCCTGAGGGCTCAGCAGCCATGTGTGACTCAAGCAGCAGTGGGGCAGCCTCAACTCTCTCCTGATTAATTGCTTTGCTTAGGATTTGAAAAGTGCCAGTTTCTGGGGGATATAGGTTTAGGGCTGCAGTCTCCATGGCAAAGCAGTCACTGCACACATATGTCAAGCAGTTAGCATGCTGCCATGGAGACAGGCAGAACTGGGGGGGTCTTGCTGAGTGCCAAATCCAGCCCTTTGCTCCTGTGGCAAGGAAGTCATAAAATCCCTCTCCAGGATGGATCAACTACACTTTAAAATGAGCAAGATTAAAGCGGATTTAAAATGTTCCACTATCACTCCCAATGGAGGACTATTCCAGATCCACACTGTTTTGATGGCTGTAAGCCTTCTCCCAACTTCTATTCTATTCTTATTCATGGCAATTTGCATTTCTCTGCTGTGATTAAATGTGGTTCTTCCCCGTTGGAGTAAACATTTTTCTAGGTTTTATCCCCCTCTAAAGGCCAAGGTTCCCTTCTTCAAGTAGCTTGATCCCATCACAGATGCCTTAGGACTACTATGTCCCAGCTTGAAATGAATATCAGTTTGAGCATAGAAAGTAGAAAAAATAAAATACAAAAAAGCCACTGCTACTGTAGTTTTGGGGTTTTTTTTTTCCTTTCTCAGGATAGCTATGATGAAGATGAAATGGTATTTGTCTTTAAAATAAAAAAACTCCTCTGTATGTCCCAAGACTAAAATTTTTTCCATATCTAGACTATACCACAACTAAGAAAAAGAAACAATCCTTCTCTCATAAATCTATTTAAATAATGTTTAGGATTCATGTTATGAAGTTGGAACCTCTTTACTGTTTATAAATTAAAATTTATAAAGAAGCTTAATTAAAATATGTACAGTAACAAGTTATCTAGAGGCAAGAAATCCTACATTGTGCTACTTATGATGAAACAATTTTCTCCTCAGATGATTTATAAGCCTGGAAGGGCAAACTAAAGGCTTACTTTTCTTTATCCTTCATTTCACAAAATCCCCTGACTTTCTCAGTAATAGGAATCTGACTTTTCATTTAAACAGAACTGCAAATTCAGTAGATTTGGGGATTGAATTGCAGGACAAAACCTGGAAAGTTTCAAAAGTGCTAAAAAAAGTTCCGTATCACAGAGAGCAATAACTAAGTAGAAAAATGTAGCAATTGTATGCTTGTGATATTTAAATTGCATAATACTGCTGTTGAAAAGGTCTGAATTTAGATTTCAGAGAGAAAGTAACCTTAAGCATAAACTCCTTACGACAAAATTCTTCTAAAGATAATGAGTTCTGAAATTTAATTAGTTTCTGTTATCTAATGACACTTCATTTCTGCTAGAAATGATGCTGCCAAATATCTGATTGCACTTCAGTGTTCCTGAAAATACTGCAGTAGCCCTGCATGTACTGGTAAAAGTCACACAGGCCTGAAATGCTTCAGAAGTTCAAGGACAATTTCTATTTTAAATGCCTGGGGTACGACTAAAATGGCAGAGCCTTCTGGGTTGTGCTTTTTAGTATAAACTGATAGAAGTAGAAATTATTAGGCACAAAATGCATGGAAAAACTTACCAGTTCTCTGAAGAGAGAATTAACCTATACCAGCCTACGCTGTGATTTCGTATTGCACTTTCTTAAAACACACAGAAAAAAAGAACAAGTATTTATTTTTAATTCTAACTTATTCCATAATATTTTTGCAAGTGTGCATGAGTGATAGCTATAGTGATAGCTATATTTCATCTCAGAGACATCTAAACCTCTCCCATTGCTGACAGTATGATATTATCTGTAAAAATAAAACTAATTGGAAAAAAGTTAACTGCCTGCCTATGATGTGATTTCCCATATGGCAAGAGATACATGCTGAAACAGTTGAACCAAAAATCCCCACTCCAACTGTTCCGTGAGGCACAGTTCCTGAGGAGCTGTCTGCCTGAATTAACACAGCACCGTGTGCTTAGGGTAAGGCTGGAAATGTCTATGGCAAAAATAGGCATGGTGAGGGCGGAGATGGATGTGCTCCAGTAGATCACTCTGGACTGGTTTAAAAGATTACTGCCTCCAGATTTTCATTACTCTTCCTCAGCTGAAAGTTAGAGCCTTTGTATCTGAAATTAAGTAAAAGGCAGCTTGAGTATTCCCAGCTTGGTTTTATGCCAAATAAAACAGAGCCACTGAAATTCCCTTCAGAAGTATTTACTGCTGGTTGACAGTAGGCAGTGGGAATGTCCAGTGAAGGGCAGTAATGTCCTGTGGGCAGGCAGCATTGCTTCTGAAGCCACTGCAGTTACCTCAGAGACCAGGTGTCCATATCTGGAAGTAGCAGCACAGGGAAGGAAAATTTCTGAAAGCTACTGGCAAAGTTGTTAAAATCAAAATACCGTTATTCCCAAGCAATGTTATCAAGTCCTGGTTTAATCTGTGCAATTATGTTTCTGTTACTGGATAACCATCAGTATCACTTCAGCTAGGGCAACAAACATTTGGCACACAAATCTGCAAAATTCAGGCTGACTTCTGCTAGACATGGCTTGGTGCTGCCCTGCCTCAGGAAAACACCCATAGCTGTCTGGAATGGGGTAACTTCCCTGAACCTGGCCAGTGAAGATGGCAGGGAAACTAAGCTTTTTTGGGGTGCTTGAGGGTACCTGTTATGATGGCAGGAATGCCCCAGCCAACGACGTAGTAGAACCGCATGTGGCCGAAGTTGATGTTCCTGACTTCAGTCAGCATCCGGTAGATGTGGAGCTGCTCCACAAACATCCATGCAAAGGTGCTCATGTAGAAATAATGCAGGAGGATGGCAATCACAGTACACACAAACTGCAGAAGGGAAAGGGCAGGGAAATTAGAATTGCTCTTCTGAATCACAACCCTGTGAGTCACTTGTTCCCCCCGTGTAGCTAATGGCAAGTATAATAAAAAGATTTTGGCAGAACAAATATACTGCTTTTAAATAAGTTTTTCAGAGTTTAAGAAGAGCTGCTCATACTGTGAGAGATTTTGCTTTTTTAAGTAAAGTGGATCACTAAGCTCTCTCAGGCTGAGAGCAGCAAAATTTAAGGACCTGCTGAAGTGAGAGACCAGGTCCACAGTGAGACTAAAAGTAACAGCTACAACAGGCACATTGGTAACTGAAGTAATCTTTGGGATCAAATAGCCACCTTGAAACCTATCAGCTTCAGATACTTGCCCTTCTGTAATACCTGCTAACCAATTTTCTCTCCCAACTTAACAGTTTGATGAGTGAAAACAAGAATGGCCACAAGCATCTGACACCTGAATTGTAAGCTTGCAATTAACCTTCTCCTTTCAGAAGCCAAGCAAAAGATTTTGCCAAGGATCTGTTGATAAGCTTGAATTAAGAGAACTTTGTGCAACCATTCAGTTTTTGTTCGAAAATGTTTTACATTGTGTTTTGTAACCTTTTGTTCCTGTGCAGCACTGACCCTGCTTTCAGACTTTGGCATGACTTTTTAGTGGTTTTTCATGGCGTAACGCTCAGAAATGTACATTTCCCTGTTTAATGTACATTTAACCTCTTTGCTGAGCAAAAGAATCATACAAAGACCGCCAACTTTCTGGATTCACTTACCACATCAGTGTTATTATAACATCATGTGTTACTGAAAATGTGCCTCACTAAATAAACCATCTTTCTTCCCTCTATGTAAGTAATGCTTTTCTTGTTCCTATTCTCACATGCTCATGAGTAGAGTGCTGCCCTGAACATTACCTTTTACAGGTAAGAAAAAAGAAAGAAAATAAATCACTTTCTATCAATAGTCCAGGGAAAGATTAAATCCTCACCCAGAAATGTGACTGTTAATTTACAGAAACCCATAAAAGCCAGGCTGGGTGCCAAGCAGCACAGCATTATTTGTGCTCCAGCATTTTTTACCTCTTTATGTTCATCAGTGCATGACTCGTTAGACAACTCTCATTCCATACAGACAGATGAATAATTGTCTCAAGCAGACATGGCTTACAGCCCTCCTACCTTCTCAAATTGACTGGGTAGGCTGTAAGGAGCAGCTTTCTGCTGTGTGAAATACATTCTATAAATTAAAGATCTTTGTAAACAGTTTAAAGGACTGGGGTGTTTCATTGAGTCCTGGTAACATTACAGGACATGTTCACATCATGAGCCCCAAAGCATGGAAATGAGAAGGAGTAAAAGAGAACAATCTCACCAAGTATGACCTTTAGGATTTGTGGTATTGATGTAATGAACTGTTTTACTACTTTTATAAACCTCTGCTTGGTGTTTCATGACACCATGAAAGGAAACTGGAAATGAGGAGCCATCATTTATGGCATAATTTTTGGTAAAATTCTGTAGGGATGTAGACTTGGCCCCCAATTCCTCAGAAGATGTGTTGGAGAACTGAAAGAGTATTAACTACCCCTTGGTAGTGAAATGCAGTGAAAAATGAGTGGTGTGCTCAGCAAGGCATGGGAAAGGTCATGTTACACAGGGTGCTGTGTATCAATTGGCAAGGTGAGCTCCTTTCAGCAAAGTTATTTTAGTATGCAAACATTTATATAATGAAACAAAGACAACACAAGTTCACACATGACATGAGACCATATCCCAGAGGGCAGGTCACTGCAGAAGATCTCACCACAGCAGCAGATAAGGGACCTGAGTTCCTGGTAAAGGGGAATATTGGTATACAGAATTGGAAGTGATGCAGCCAGCTGGAAAGCTTTATCCAGTTTGGCATTCACAGTTTTTCAAAAGGTAAAGTGGAAGAAGAAGCCCAGAAAAAAACCCAACAGACTAACCTGAATCTTGGAATTTGAATAATTTAAGCAGCTTAGTTTTATACAGTTTTCCAAAATAAATACTATTAAACAGAGGTTTCTTGGCAAGACAATTTTTATAAGAAAGGTCTCTCAAATTTACTAGTAAAAGTTCTTGTCAGCACTCAGTTACTGGAAGCTGAAATTAGTCATGGTTAGATACTTTTTAAAATGCATGTTATAGCTCAAGTGGATATTAGAAGCCAGAGTGACAGTGCAGGATAAAGCTATACAGCAAATGAGGCTGTGTGTTTAGGCACCATGGTGTCACTACCATGATGGTGATGATATTCATTGAATGGAGGCCTATTCTCCTATTTCTGCTGCTTGGACAATGTGAAATCAGCATGATTTTTTTATTGCCGTTGTTTTGTTTTGATCTCAACACTGTACTTCCCTCTCAAAAATTAGATTGGAACATGTACAGTAATGGATTTCTAGAAGATAAATTTTCTTCCCAGTGTTCAGATAATCCCTAAAGTAACATTTTGAATATTTTCCTATCTATTAAGGACATACATTTTATTGCATGTCATCCCCCATCTGTGACCAGCCTGTTTAGCACAGGTGACTGTGCAGCCTGGCAGTGCTGGAGCCCTTATGTGTCTCTTACTTGTCTGGATGGCAGCCATGGCTTTTGGGATAGGTGCTACTAAGAAACAGCAGCAAGACTACGTATAATGCCACATGGTTAAGAGAGCAATGAGGTGGTAAGCACAGAACACACTTCATGTGTGGTTCCTATCTATCTCGTACTCAGTCTATTCATGACTTGCATTTCTTGACATGCACAATACTGGAGATCCTTGCAGTAAGCTTTGTCAACAGGTATGATGGGCTGAAGCCAAAAACCACTGTGTCTGGAAGGCACAAAGCAAACTGACAGGTTTCCTCCTGAATCTTGGATGTAGCAAGCTGTCCCATGCCTGGCAAGTGGCTTCTCCAGAATGGCCAGCGGGTGTACAGTATGAATATTAGCACCTGACCAGCACCACATCACTGACAACCTGTGAGTCTACACCAGGAGCCATTTGGGCTTGGGAGCTACCTGCTGCAGGAGAAACTGGAGAACCTCCTACAGAACAGGCAAAGCAAGACAGAAAACACACTGATGGAAAGGAAGGAAGAAATCAGTATTTGAGGTTCAGTTCCTGGGATAAACCTTCAACAGGGCTGCTGCCATATATTCTCTGAAAATAAGATATAGTCCTATTGCTTGCCATTGCTATTAATGTTATCAGCCACACGTGAATATACTAAAAATCTGATGTTTTTCAAGTAAGTGTTGAAGCCAAAAAGAGGAGAAAGTGAAACAGATGGAAGAAGGTAAAAGCTGCAATATGAACCCTCTGATTTAAAGCTTGAGAACAACTCTAGAAATGAATACAGAGTCAGTCTTACCGGGTTTTCAGTCTGGTTGATTCCAATAAGAAAGACCAGCTCAGAAAAGAACAGGGCAGCCACCAGGTTTTTGTGGATACTGTGCAAGTTGGAACGCAGTGTGCGGATCAGGACCAGCAAGATGAAGGTGATCAGCAAAGCCGCCAGCGAGATGGATACGGTGGTGTAAGTGACAATCTTCAGAGGAAGCACCTCTCCATTCTGTGGAAAGACAGATTGACAGGAACTCTTGGGGTTTTCCCTTCCTTTTTCTCCAATCAAATCTACAGCTCAGAATGCCAATGTTTTCATTATACTGAGCCAAGACACAGATTTATTAGGGACCAACAGGAGTGGGTGACGCCACTTCTTTAGTTGTTAAACATGTTGAGTGTGTATGGGCAGCACCCAGAGGATGCACCAACCAGGTAAGAAGGTCCTTTCAGCAAACTCAGTGGCAGGTGCAGCCAGGCATGGGCAAAACACTCCTAACAGTGGGACTGATCTGCTGACAATGCCCAGAATCACACGCAAAGCCCAAGCTCTGAGCCAAAGCCCTTGAAAACCAAAGCCTCCAAAAATCATGATCCTGACATCACCCACCTCTCGTTTAGAAATGTCCATCAGGACAGCAAAGCTGGTTATATGGTTGCACTGGCAGGCGATATGGCTGTGGTTCCTGGAAAACAGCTCACACCCTCGGGAGGACCAGGCACCCGTCCCGCCAATCCTGTGGGGAAAAAAGGCATTTCTGAGCACCATCCTCCAATCTGCCCTCACCTTCCCCTGCCCTCTGTGGCAGCTTGCACTGCACAAGCAGAGAGGACTGCAAGTACCAGGACAGAATTATCTATAGCTGCCACCTGCCTGAAAGGGTATCATCAAATCAAAAGAGCCTTCAGTTGAAGTAGCTTCTAATAAGACAGCTGGGCAAATTTTGTGGGTTTATAACAGTCTGTTTTGAGTTAAAAAAAAAAAATTAAAACTTTGATTTTGGGTCAGTGACCACACAACCAATATGGGAAAGAGATTGCACCAAACAAAATGTCTGTAACCAAGGTAAATAATACCAGAACCACAGAGGGATACATGTTTTTGAGTAATGTGAATATGATATCATTATACAGTTCCTCTGAAAAGTACACAAAAAAAGGTTAGAACCTTCTCTAATAAATACTATTTCATATCAGGAGATCTCTTATATCAACAACAGGGAGGAACTGTTGCCTTAAAATTCTTCCCTGTGCAGTTATGGGTTAACTCCAGTGACTTCAGAAATTATTTTGTATCAATATTAATTATTCTATTCTGAAGTTAATGAGTAATAAAAATAGGCTTGCAGTTACTGAAAGATTTTTCAATTAGATATGACAAGACCTCTTTTTCATTAGCAATAAAATATTTGTTAAATTTTAATATCCCTTCCTCTCAAAAAGTACTCTCCAAAAGCTCTTTCATTCCATGTAATGTAAAAGCAGTAAGAGCTGCTTTTCAATTGTGGCTGTAGGAAGACGTAACACAGATAACAATGCCACTGAAGTTGCCAGCAAATAGCTAACAGATGAATCACTTCAGAACTAATGAGTTATTCAAGCTCAAACAATGTTTAAAAATGTATGAAAAAGGACTTGCCATTCCCTTACAATCAGCAGATTGACAGAGTGCATACAAGGAAAAACACTGCTTCACATGTGGGGAAATGGAAGATTTTATTACTGTGAAGATAAGAGATTTGTGTTGCATTTTTGATCCTTTAAATGATATAATCTCCTGAAGCCTTTAACCAGGAGGCACACATTCCCTAGATTAGTTTGCCACTGTAAAAGGCAACAGGATATTGTCTTTTAATGGATTTTTCCATAGGTTTACTAGAATTTTTGGGTTTTTAGGAAACAAGTAACACCTATTCCCTTCCTCCTGGGCAGACCACATCATCCTCTCACTGTGTACCTGGGTTGTAGCCGGAAATTGCAACATATATGTAACAGTTAACAATACTTACAATAGTGTGAAAGCATAATATGAATGTAGAAAACATTCAGAAAACATTTTCTTTTGTTTTATCCATACTCTTGAAATATCTTCACCAGGACTGTGTTGTTTCCACAATACCATAAAACCAATGAAACATCATTGATACAGTTCCAGCTCATATACAATTTTTCTCATTTTCAAAAAAAAGATATCTTTATCTTGAACTTTACTGAATACAAAAGAATGAAATGAACGATTCTCAGAACATTTTATCTTTTTCCTAACACTTCCCTCCTAGAGAGTCAAATACTCTCTCCTTATATTTTGCTTCTATATTACAATTGCTTTCCATAAACTGAAAAGGTCTAATGTCCCAAAAAAGGTATTTCCACTCCCTCCAATTTTTCACTAAAACAAATGAAAGCAAATCCACAATAGCTGATGAAATGAAAGTTAAGTTTCTTACCAGTGCAACTGCCTTTGCATTGACTTTTGATTCAAAAATTTGTGATTCAGAAATTAATAATCTTTACTCCTAATTTTATCTGCAAAACCTCAGTCCTCATTTCTACCAAAATGAACATTTGGTTTTGTAATTTTTTGCACTAACCCTGGCTGAGGCACCAAGGGTAGGTGCTTGTTTGCTATCTACTCTGTCCATAGTCACTGGAGAGTAACAGGAGAATATTCAGCCCACGGAAGAGCTGAATCATCTCCTGAAAATCCTGACTAAAAGTCCTCAGGCAAGCCATGAATTCAGACACTGGAGTTGGACTATGTTTGTCCAGACATAGATCTGTGGGCAAATAGCATGGGCAAATACAAGGAAATTGTGGGATTTATTGTTTCTGGGTGAAAATGAACCCTGCAGAAAGACATGACAGCACTGTGTTTCTTAGAAACCGCATGGCTAATCCTTTGTTTGAGGAGTTATGATAATTATTTTCATTTTTCTCAGGTTGGTGGGAAATGACTACGTGGCTCTATTCCACCAAAAATCAGTTGTCAGTTGAACAGACAGACCAAGACAGGGTTTCCTCCAGAATTATCTTCCCAGGATAAGGGCAGGAGTTTTCTGCTACTCAGACGGTTGTCACTCAGAGCCCTAAAGCAAGCAGGAGACATACGTGATGGAGTGATTCCAGAAGACACAGACAGGCTTTGTTCTCTCCTCTGTTTCCAGCATGGCATATTCCACTATGACAGGCTTTTCCACCAGGTTGGGAGGAAACTCCCCATCACTGTGAATGGCCGTGCTCACTACAGGTGTGTTGATGATAGGGCGATTTGGCAACCTGCACAAGGACAAAAATGGCACAGTGATCTACACGTCAAAATGCAAAGCTGCATTCTGCAATTAGAAGCTCTCCAGGTGCTTCTGCTCAGAAAGTGAGGCAGGTGTACCAACAGCCTTCCACACAGATGAGTCTCCAAAAACTGCTGGCACTTCTGGCATAGTTATTCTCCCCCAGTGTGCCAGAGGAGGACATGAGACAGTAGTGCAGTGAGAACAGCAGCACTGATGACATTTGGCCAGTATAACAGCAGCTCTCTCCCCCCCACACATTCAGAGAGCAGAAGGCACCTGAATTCGCAGTTCACAAACAGGTCTGAAGTTTACCTCAAGCTCCTCCTGTCAGGGTCGTAGTTTTCAGGCAGGAGGTGTCCCAGGGATCGGTAGATAATGACCATGGCAATAGTATGGTGTGTCTCAATGTCTGGGTGCCGCTTCTTTCTCTTTGCAAGAGCACTCTCAGGGCTGAACACATCGCTGTTCAGCTTAGAGGGTATTTTCTGATTTGAAGGTTTCATTGTAGGCACTGCTATGGAATTAACACAAATATTAAATTCTTTGCACACAGCTTCAGAGCTACCATTATATTAGAGTTCTTATAACTCCAGGCTTAGAGCACTCAGCATGCTTCTAATGTTATACTTGATATTTTTAATAAAATTTCAGTACAATTCATAGTTATATTGCTGATAATCAAATAACCATTGAACAGTGAAAAGCCATTTAGACTAGTTATAAAATAAGCAATTTCTAAGCTAAAAGGTCTGTGAGTATATAAGTACCCCATGCATAACTTAAGGAGAACATTAAAACATTATGCATGCTGTTAAAATGCATGTACATTTATATATGGCAAAACTAGTATTAATGAACCCACCAACTACACACGTAAGATTTCTCCCTGCTAATTCTGTCATTTAATGAGCTTTCTGTTTTGGAAGATTCTCTTAAAATTTCCATTTTTTCTCTTACAGAAAAGATACAAATCATAGAAGCAGATACTCTGTTTCTAAGCAAAAAGTTATAAAGCTGTACTAGCTTATTGTGTATTATTTTTGGAAGAGTTACTATTTCCCCATTCAGAAGACATTCAACCATGGACTGAACTTTGTTCAATACATGTCTTGCACTTTGAGTTACCCTCTCTCCCTTTGCCCAAAAACCTTGTGGTGCTCTGCAGCAATCTTGGGATACTTCAGAGGCACTGGAAGCAGGTACTCCCCCATGTATTCTCCCCTATCACCCAGCTCAAGATTTTTTCATTGCTGCCTAGTTCTAACACCCCTCTGTGCTCCCAGATTTGGATTCTCACACCACCTCCCTCCATCTCTGCAGGGACTGGAGGAAGGCAGCTGTGGGACTGCAGGCGCTGGGCAGCCATCCCATGCTATCCTGGTGGGAACAGAGGCAGAGCATTTCTCCCGCTTTGACAGGGCTTTGAGGGGCTGCAGGCAAGACCTGACAGACAGGTACAGCCAGTCCCACAGCCCCCCATGCCTCCATCACTGCCGGCAGGCAAAATGCCTCAGAAGTATGCACAGCTGCTCCATCCCTAAATAATGCTCACCTGTGCAGACAATCGCCCTGCTCTCACCCCACTACCACTCTGCTCCCTGAGGATCCACCACGCTCCCTGGGAACTGGCCATAATTGCTCACCAAACAGCAGCAGAAGGGTTTTACCTTTCCTTTCTGAAGGTCTGAATAAAGTATCAGGGAAGACAACAGATGACTCCAGATCTTTTGGGTAATCTTCTTTAATCTCATGAAATCGTGGTATTCTAGCTCCCGTGAAATTAGACTTGTCAAAGATGTCAACAGCAATAACTGGGGGGGATAAAAGTTTCCCATTACCACAGTGAAACATTATTGAAAGATTAAAATGACTGCACAATGCAGATAAAAAAATTGAAACCCTAAAATAGAAAGTAAAATTTATTTTTTTTCTGTTGACACCTTGTATGATAACTAAAAGTTTATGCGTCAGCATTATGTTATAGTTATCAAATTATACATTTATTTTTTAGTGGAAAAGAATTCACAAGACAGTATCTCATACTATGAAAACACACTGGAAACATTGGAAATAAAGAATCAAAATCGTTTAGGTTGCAAAAGATCTCCAAGATCAAGTGGAAGTGTTAGCACTGCCAAGTCCAGCACTAAACCATGGCCCCAAGGGCCGCATCTACATGTGTTAAATACCTCCAGGGATGGTGACTTGCCTGGGCTACCTGTTTCAATGCCTGGGAATTGTTTCAGTGAAGAAGCTTTTGCTAACACCCATCTCGAGGTAGAACACTTCGCTGGTACTTCTCCAGCAGCAGATGACTGTGGTTTCACAGAGGCTTTTCCCTGGCTGCTGCTCAGTGAATGCTTCACAGAGTTTCTCCATGTGCTGCTGGCTTGCTCCACTGTGTGCTGCATGTTCCAATTTTAGACTTGCTTTTTAATGGGAAGACTAAATCTACTGCTTCAAAAACATAGTTCTACACCTGCTGGATTGTGAAGTCAGCTGACTGAAGAAAATAACGTGTTTTATCTGGGACTATTCCTTAGTCCTGCACTGGTAGTTCCTCCCTAGCTTACCTCATCATCTCTTCCTACTTAACTGCCCAAATACTTAAAAGCAGTTGAGTTGGCTTTAATTTTCTCATTTAAGACAGTCACTGAGTGCCAATTTACATGTCCTGGGGGTAACCCTACACCAAAAGGTGTGACCCTCTGCAAATTTCTGTATGAAGAAATACCCATGTTGCAAATTCCCATTCCTTTCCTAGTTTCTAACTAACTCCCAGATGAGCCATTAGGAAACTCTATTAACACCATGTTCACCTGGAAAAACTGTTCAAAAGAAAACAGACCTCTTTCAGGCCAGAGTTGCCTCATCCCTCTCAAGCTCACACCTCTTTACACAGGAAGAACTGGTTTGAAAAAAAATCATGATTTACAACCTGCAAGAAATTCTGGGGTTTGTTTTCATCTTAGTTCACTTGGGTTAAAATCCTGAGCACATTTTTTTCTGAGTATGAAGATAAAACTATTTTGATTCTCATAGTCCTGAATCACAAGAAAGTATGTCAGTTTTGGTTTATAAATAAAAATCAAGGTGTTTCAGTTTGTCTTAGGTAACAATAATCTATGCCCCATTGATGCAGGATGCTACAGCCTTTGCAACTTGACTGCCTTATGCCTTTGATTTTATGCCCCTATGATTGTGGACATAAAGCACTCTTGGGACAAGGTTTGTAGCCAGTTAAAGTTCTTACTATAACCACAGGTGTAGTTGGGAAAATAAGACCCAACTTTTGGCACATAAGCCTTCTTCATATCAGAAATAAAAGCAACAGCTTGAAAAGCTAAACACAAGTTCAGGCTGATAGAGTTTAGAGCACCTCTAAAAGAAAAACCAAATAGCAATGCTGCTTGTGAGGGACTTCTGAAGGTCAGCTGGCTCCATCTCACCTCACACTCAGGGCAGGACTATCACCAACACCCCCTCAGCTCAGACTGTTTGTAGCTGGGAAAAAATGAAATAGAGAGAGCAGGGGAGAAAATGGGGAAACATGACCAGGCTGTGGCTGCTGTGCTTCACCTGCATATGCACTGCAGGGATGTCTATGACATACACCACAGTCCAAAGTGCAGGAGCTGCTATTTGTTTGTCAGAGGAGAAATCTCCTGTGATAGGTGGGGAAGGTGTCTTGGTATTCCTGATGCTTCCTTCTCAGTTTAGACTCGCTCTGGATGTTTTGGATCCCATGGATTTTCTTCTGATTATGGGTTTTGCAAGACTGGGATGGCATTGGAAGGACTGGTGATTCTGTGAAAATACCTTTCAGTGTAAGAATCTCTACAGATGATGGTTTTCTGGATAGGTTCCAAATTAGGAAAGCATGTGAAAATCAGAGGTATAATCACAGAATCATCTAGGTTGGAAAAGACCTATAAGATCACTGAGTCCAACCTTTGATAGATCATTACCCTGTCAACTAGACCACAGCACTAAATGCCACATCCAGTTGTTTCTTGAACATCTCCAGGGCTGGGAATTCCACCACCTCCCTGGGCAGTCCATACCTATGCAAGTAAGATTAATAATATACAATAAAATCAATAGTAGGGTTACTTTTTCTTTGTACTGCAGTAATTCTTCAGGTGGTGTTGGTGCGATTCCTCCAAAAATGAGATCTACTACATTCAATGATATTAGTTGGTCTCAAAAGCCATTATCTTTATTTACAAACTTAGTCCTTCCTACTATCTCCACACTGCTATGACTGCAACAAAAAGCCACATGGAGCAGTGGCATGGTCCAGAGGCAAAACACCTCAGACATCTCCCAGGAGGCTCCCATAGCAACTGAAAGATATGGATCAAGGCTCGATGGATTTGAAACTAATGCAATGGTTTTTCTCAGTGGGTCCTATTAAAACAAATAACTAGCACCTCTGTCCAGCACATTTATAAGAATCAGAAAATGGCAGTTTTCAACACAGATACTCACTCATGTTATTGGCAACAATGACAAAAGGTCTCATGTAGGTTTTTTTCATGTTCTGGGCCACATTATTGAAATATTCCTCGTAGTGCCTGAGCAGGTGAGCGGTGCCTCCCTCTGTTCGCTGAATTTGCTCCCAGTGCTCCTTGTTGCCGGGGTCCAGCAAAGCACTACCCACTTTGATAATGTTCTGAGAAATAAAGTACAAGTCTAAATTATGAAGTAAACACAGAGCTGGGTTTCAAGTGAGAAGTATTGAAAATTATTGGCCTGACTGCCTCAGGTGTATAATGAAATATTTAATGCTGGCATGTTCTACTGCAGCCATATAAAAATACGCACACCAGTTACTCACCCAGAGGTTTTTTGGTCATGTAAAGCAAATCCCTTCAAAATTTTTACAAGTAAAGTAAGCCAAAAATGGAGGCTGTAAGAGAACTGCCTATTTTCTTCCCCCTAATGACAAGAAATCAAGCAAAAGATGCAGGAGGAAAACCTATCCATGTTTTCTTTGTTTCTGAGAAATCAGACACATGAAAAGCACTGCTCTTAGCAGGTACACTGAAGAACTTCCCCAGATAAATCAAAATAATGTTTTTTTTGTTGCAAAGCAAAAGAAAGACATGGATATAAATATCACTTCCTCTTTTACTTTATTTTTTTCTTTTACTTTGTTTCCTACATAACGAAGACAACTTATACAGTGAAGAATGCTAACAGTGAATATTAATTTGCATAGACAAACTTGAAAATACATAAGGAACACTTAAATCATGTCACTGTCTCCCCATTTTTACATTGCTTACAAATGGTATTAAAAGGGCATTTCTTTCTGAGAACCTGACTCTTCTGCCCTTTCTTAGAAAAATATGGAAAGGGACCCTCGGGCTGCATGGCAGGAGATTCACCCCAAAAGAGTGTGCTAAATGGCTTAAATGAGAAAGATGCTAAAAAGTTTTTAATCTTGGTGTGCATATGAACTATGTTGTTGGAACAAAACCTAATTCCTAACTAAGGTAAAATTGGCGTAAATGGCAGTAGGAATTAATCACCACAAGCTCTAAAATAGCCAAGACAAATATTTAGGCTTCATTTAGAAGGAGCTATCTGTATCCTGTCTGTACTGTTTGAGGCTGGAAGCACATATCTGAGCTAAAAGAGACTCCCAATATGACCACCTTTACCTAGGGTGAGAAGCACAACATGGATCCCAGGAATGCAGGAGACACATACTGTACTTGGTACCAGGCCTCCTCCGTGTTTGTGAACATTATTTATGGTTTTTTATTATCTATTTTTCAGGCTTCTACGTAGGATTATTAAAAAAAATTCCTTCTCCCCTTGTGGTTCCTCAGCCTAGGATGTTACCTCCTATTATTCATGAGCTGTACTCATTAGTTTTCAAATTCCTGACCTATCCTAAAATATTTAGGGAGTTCTTGAAAACATCATCTGTATGAAGTTCAGTGCCAAGTGCAGAGAACAATAAATTAAAGCATATGTTTCCAAACCAATTTTTTTTTTCTTATTGTTCACATTTATACTTAACAAAACATGCTAGAAATGAAGTTCCTTTTTAAGATCTGAATGGCCTGCTTCACAGCCCACAGGAAAGAAAAAACAGAATCTCTTAAAACTTGCTGCATCTAAAATGTAAAATGTTTCAGAAGTTCTCCACTCTCTGCTGATTATACAGCCTGAGACACTAAGGAATTTTCTCAGCTGCATTTCTTCCTGCTCCTAACTCTCCAGGGACATCCTTTCCTGATGAAGCTTGGCTTTGCACAGCTTCTTCAGTTTCACTCCAGGTCTGCCTGACCTGCCTCATCCTCCTGGAGTACTGTGAGCAGTGACTTGGGTGCAGCACATCTTCTCAGGGAGCCAAACGGATCTTTGGCCAGCACAGACGCCAGTCTTGACCCATGGAGGGTCATTCCACATGCTGGTGCCCAAGCTCTGGGCTCTGCTAGCACAGATGCAAATGGATGTTTTAGCTTGGACTCTGTGCTGTGCCATGGCCAGGATCTTGGTAATAGTATGGGCTAGAGTGGAGAACAGTACCCCCTGTACACACGGGACTGAGGAAAGCTCTACAAGCCTGACGTGGTTCATCCAGCCTCCACATTATCAGACCACAGAATACACCCAACTGCTCCAAATTTCACATGTTTCCACCACAACTACATATTTTACCAGACAGATGCTACAGCTTGTTCTCTAGCCCTGGTCAGATCTTTGGTAATAACTGGGACTTTAATGAATGCTCCGAGTAGAAGCTCTCTGGCACACATATTAGTATGTGCCTTAAAATACCAATGATATGGAATGTCTTTCAATGTACATGACTCAAGTATTCTCAAACTGAATTAGAGGAAACCTTCAGAGTCAGTAACTAGCTCAGACTTAATTCGCTGCACACTTAAATGAGCAGGATCACATTAGGCATGTTTTACAACAAAAATAAATACAGTACACAAAACTATTTTAGGCATGAAAAACACATTAACTTGGATGATTTGTTTTCATATGGGGAATATTGCTTTTGGCTGCGACTATGATGATATTTTTTAGAAAAGCACATTCTATTATATTTGTATTACACATACACATGCGTGCATAGACACATGCATAACCAACTTTCCATTCTAATCTGAGAAGAAAGGCTTATTTGTGGAACATAGGCAATTACACAATATTAGCTTCACCTTGGTCAAAGACAAATTTAATTACCCACTGCCACCTAATTTTCAAGGGAAACTGTAAGGGCTCAGCACAGTACACAGTATTTCTCTTACCTCATTGAATTCCACATCCCTTGTGGCTGCCAAGTCAAACCCTTGCTGCTGGCTCTCATACTGGAGGACCTGGATCATTATCTGGTAAGCTGTCCTCACGTCGTTGCCATACAAGCTCTGTGTATACTTGGTGGCATTCTGCAGCGCTCTCACGATCCGTATGGTTTTCTCTCCATCCAACTTGGTCTCATTGTGGTGTAACTTCTCATTCTGAATCAGATAAAAAGGGAGAAAAAATCCAATTTTATATATATATATATTTTATTTTTTTTTCATTCTAGTTACAAAGACAATCACAGTTCAGGGATTTTTGGCACACAGGAATTGTTCGGTCAAAATTCAAAATTTTGTTTGTCTTGAGAAAGAGTTGGCAAGAAAACTCAATGGCAGAAGTAACTGAGAGCCAGAAAAGCACCAGGGTCCTGAGGGAAAATGAGGCTGTTCAAAGTTGTAGTCAAAAGACTGAGTGCAGGGATATCAAACTGGAGTCCAAACTGGTCATTATTTACAAAATAAAGGGAAAACTGAGGAAACCCAGCTTACCATGATTTTTAGATCCACAAAAGTGTTGGTGGTACAGTTGAAAAGCTCTGGAGGCAGCCAGCCCTTCTCAATGTTACAATGGCGAACGGCGTTTCCTGACAGAAACAAAGCATCAAAGGCAAACAATGTTCTGAATTGTGCAGGGTAAATATTCACAGATTTCACTATCCAGGACTTTCAGATTTCCTACATTTTTAAGTTGCTCAAAGCTACACATGTATTTCAATTTCCAAACAGGGAATTCCTGTGAGAGAAAAGTTAAGGTCTACTATCTTCAGGAATTGCTTTTGCCAGGCTTTGGAGAAAAGTCAGGTAAACTCCAAGCTCTGCCCAACTGCTCTCAGCCTCACTGCCAGATTGTTCTCAAATTAATTCATTAATTTCTCTATACCAAAAAACAGAAAGACTTTGTACTTTGTAAACATTCCTGAAAACCAACCCCTGCTGAGATTTCTGTGCAATAGCCTACATAGGAAGACCTCCTGGACAAATGTTGTCTCCACATCAACACATGCCCACACATCTGCATACTGCATGTGCTAAACACTTCAATGAACATGCATAATTGCCTTTTTGCCACTTGTAAATGGACCATGAGCAGCTTACTTTTTAATTTAGCCTATTATATTTTGAACTATTTGTCAAATAATTTTAAAATGCAATTCCTGGCTGAGGATCCTTCACCATGAATTGCAAGTAATCTAATTCAAAATTTACATTTGTGCTAGTTAATTTGCACATAACATACTGCATATGTCTAAGCCATTTAATTACCAATATCTAAACAAGAACTATAATTAATTTTACTACATTTAATTATATTATTTTTCTTCCATTATTAGGTGAATACAATTATGGCTCAGGTTCTTAGTCTGAATATTGATTACTATTAGGCTTACTTTGAATGATTTGCAAAATTTACTTAGAATGTTCTATTACTATAAGCAACATTGCCTAGAAGAGACATTTGGGTGAAACACTTCAAGAACAGTGCAGAAAACTCATTTTAATTCAGCTTTATACTGCTTAATCATGAAAATATTCTTCACCTAAAAAAAAAAATTCTATCTCCTAAAATCTTTGGAACAGGAACTAGGTTGACCACAAATCTTCTGCACACCTATAAGCAGTGGCCTCCCCCTAGAAATATTTGGAGCAATCACATAACTATTTAGAACTCCCTGTGCCTAAGGAGAACCCACAGCAGAGAGTAACCAGGTCCAGAACCAAGACAGAGTTTTCATTTCCCACAGAGCAGCCTTTGGAAAAGATTGGGAACTCTATTTTCAAAAATCTGATACATGTTTTCAGAGACATATATGAAAAAGCAGATTGTCATTTGCCTGTTGTACAATACAACATAGCTCATCTGCTTTACAAAAAGTGTTTTTTAGCTGTTTTCCTTATGGAAAAGATATTGTGTGGGAAAATGCGAGTTTTGTTGCAACTCTTAGCTTTAGTAGGCTGCAACCCTAGTAAAGCAGCCATCAGGAATATGATTTTCCTAATTGTGTCTTTGCCTAGAGGAAATGTATGGCTAAAGAACACTTATAAGTCATTAGAAACTAGAAAGTTACATGTGTAAGAATTACTCGATAAATAGAAGATTTGGCTCTGCTTTTTTGAAAATAGAGAATTTCTGTGCTTTATACATGTTTATCTGCTGTACTGTTGCCTTTATTCATTGCTAGTATTCCAATGTATTTTAACAGGTCTTTGATTTCAGCTAGGTATACTTTTCTGCTCATGATATATAAGCTATGCTGCAGTCTCTAGACCAAATGAATTAATGGTATTCCCTATGTATGTATTTTTCTTTTTTTTTAAGACGCATGCAGATAAAGAAGGTAATTATTTACCCAAGGAACTTACCCACTGATCCCTTAGGACAAGGCACAGCAGCTGGCTGGCCAAACTTGGTCTGTGGCCACCAAATACCAGCCTCGAAAGCTTTAGGACAGCCATTATAAATTACTGAAAGCAGAAAAAGAAATGATGTAATTTTTCTGACAAGATAAAAATCACAACAGTGAGACATTTCAACCTGCCTGAAGGACCTTCCTGTAAGTCCAAAGCCCTGTCAGGATACCTGTCCTCTGCAGAGCCTTCCAAGCTATAACCCATCAGTTGCTCCTTACCCAGCAGATTGGACAGACAGGTACAGGCAGAGGAGAGCTCAGGATGATTATGGGGCTCTGGATTTTGGCTCTGCCTATCTCTGCTTGCTCCTTTATTGTGGGAAAACATTTCTCCTTCATTTTGCCCACACACTGCTGTTGCAGCAGCTTTGTGCTGATCACAGGAGGACAATGGGTGGGTGGGTGGGTGAGAGGAAAGGCAGGATGGGCAAGATGGGGAAGGAAGGCAGAGTGCACGAGGTGAACGGCACGGTGCCTCTGTGGGCAAAAGGTGTGAGGGCTCTCACCAGCCTCTTCAGCTGCAGCTCAGCAATACCACACTGCACTGGCACATGAACTCAGGTTTAAGGAAAAGCTGGTGCTAGTCTTTTGCTCCCCCTACTCCACCTCAGCTGGCTATATTTCCATATGAGAAAAATTAAAGAGATAAGAGCTTTTTTCCCATTCCCTCAGTCCCCGTGAGTCATACTGGCACATATCTAGGAGGAGGGGTGTATGTTTAGGCTGCTGCAGCTCCCATTGCCCCCACTGCTGGAGCCAGGCTGCTGGGCTCACAGTGCCGCAGGGCTGTCCCCTGCAGTGTCCCCATCTGCATGGCTCTGATCCCGCGCTGCAGCGGGGCTGGGCAGTGTGGGCAGCGTGGCTGGGCAGTGTGGCTGGGCAGAGGTACCTTCACAGCCCCTGACGGTGACCTCTGCAAAGGGGTTGTCGCAGCGGTTGCACTGCCGCCCGATGACGCCGGGCTTGCAAGGACACTGTCCCGTCTCCATGTCACAGGCGCGCGTGTGGGAGCCAGATGGGAAGCAGTCACAGGGGTAGCAGGTGTCACTGCTTTGGGGCCTGTAGTAATTGGCCTAGAAAAAACAAAATTATAGACACAAGGTATTAGACTTCCAAATTGCTCATTTTGCAGAGCACAGATAAAAGTTACGTTACTGTTATCAGAGACCCAGGGTTTGTGCTGCCATTTGCAGTGGAACCACAGGGCCCACGTTACTGCTCGGGCACTTGTTGCAAGTGCTCACCAAACATAATTCTTGAAGGATTTACAGTTTTCTCAGCCTTGCAATCCTGCTCTTGTATGGCATGAACAAGCCACTAAGGAAACTTCCTGCTCTGTGCATTTGTGTTTCACGTAGAGGGTGACAAGCACGCAATGATCTCATATTCAAATCTCCTCTGTACATGTGTTTGATCTGAGGCATTAGGATTGCACAAGAGCATGGAGCTGGCACCCCACTGACTCCATTTAATGCAACAGTTGCTGTGTGTCCTGCTGGCATTTCGGAAAGGAGCAGGGGGTCAGATTCACAGCCGCCAATCTGCACAAGCCCAGCTCCTCTGATGTCATTCAAGCCAGTTTAAAACCTATTGTGAGAAGTCCTTTGTAAAACACTCATGATGAGGTGCTTCCCCTCCCATGTCCCCCATCTGTCCCTGCCTGTCCAGAGATGAGGAAAGCATTTAGCCCTGCAGCTCTCTCCAGCTGCCAGGCCTTTTGCTGGCCATAGCACAGGGGAGAACTTCAGCCAGCTGGCCCGAGCTGTTTCATGGCTGTTACTCACTTGTGATGCACAAAACCCCACTGACACTCCTCTGCACCCCAGTCTGATCTCCCCTGATAAACCAGGCTGCACTTCAGAGATCAGAGCCAGGCTTTCATCCTCTCAGCTCGGTTTTCCAAACACAAACAAGATAAGAGCTGTACAGTATGATTTGGAGAAGGGTGGTGCCAGCAAAATGTTTTGGGTAATGATTAACTCCACTGTGCACATACACATATATATATGATACAAAGCACAACTGTGTGTACTTTGTATCAAATACTCACTTGTAATTATTAGTGGTACAGTTTATTTTTAAACTAAAGAAATTTTGACTTAAGAATAGTTTGTTTTGCTTACCTTGCAGTGGCATTCCCCATTGGTCTTATTGCAATCAGAATCAAACCCTTTACTAGTCTCACAATTACATGGGCCACAGATGGGATTTCCCCACCAACCTCTGGGACAAGGTAGGTCGATCCTATTAAAGAAAATAAAATTGAAAGAAAGTTATTTTAAGCTCTCTCTTAAAAAGTGTGAAAAAAAAAGCTTTGGGCCAAATCTGCAGTCAACTGCATCATCTTACAGACAGTAATGTATCTCAAGAAACAATCAATACATATATAAACATAAATACAGGAAAATATGAGAAAATATAGAATATCAGTGACATGAAAACCTAGAGGGAATGTTTTTCTAAGTATTTTTAAGTGCAGGCAGCTCTGAGCCTGTGCCCTGCTTTATCTACCACCACAAACTGCCTTGGAGTACAGTTCCCCAACACTCTACATCCCACCCCCCATCCCCATCCTGCCCCAGCCCACAGGGACACCAGCTCAGGTGCAAAGCTGTCTGCAAGCCCATCCTATAAAGGAAAGCCACTACTCTCAGCCAACCTGGCTTTCTCAGATGTTCACTACAAGATCTGAAAAGCCCTGGTCTGCCTCAGGAGAGACAGAGGACACAAGGCTGGGGACATGGAAGAGGGCAGGGTGGCAGCTTTGATCTGGACTGTGGATCAAAGATGATGATTCAGAGTGAGTGCAGCAGCACTGGAAGCTAAGCAGCAAGCCAAAGGCCACCCCTGTGGAAGGAAAACCCCCGTTCTCACTGGGACTATTTCATCTGGGTGAGCCTCTGAGCTGGTTATCCCACAGATGCCCCAGCACTAGTTCTGGCAAGGAGAGCTCTGATTCTCTGATAGCTGGGAGTCTTTGTCAAGCAATAGCCTGAAGGACAAGGCCTCTGAGATCCTGGTAATGCACAAAGTATCCCCTCCCTGCTGCTCATTTTTAGGAAAGAAAAGCTATTTTCATTTTTGTCTGTTTTAAAGACCAATACCAATTTTATTTATGGTAATTGGTAGGTTTGTACTTCTGTGCTTTAGAATATGAAAACCACAACGTTGCACTTGACACATGTCAGCAGACAATGACAAGGGACAATGTCTCCGTGTCGCTAATCCAGGGGAATGAAAGACAAATCTGGCAACAGCACGGCCACCATTTGCAAGCCCACACTACAAAAGGCAGAGGAAGAAGCTTGCAGTTTTCAAAGGGAAGGAAACATCACATGAACCATTCCTAAATGAGCAGACAAATGCACTTAATTTGCACATTATGAATGGCCCATATTACAGTAAATCAAAGCACCGCCTCTGGGATAAGGCTGGCTGCTGAATGCTTATCAGAGACCAGGAAGCTGCTGACGAGGGAATCAGCACGTTTCTCCCACAAAGCAACAGACACAGGCCCCAGACTGTCCAGAAGAGATGGCTCTTTGCCAGCCCAGGGACTGGACCTACACTGCAGAGAGACTATCTTGCTACAGGCCACCAAACTGGTGCATCGCTCTGTGTGCTGGAGAAGCTGGAAGAGAGATGCAGAGCAAACTCAGGCCAAACCCACCACAAAGTACAGATGAGATGCAGTGCTGTGCAACACAGCAGAAGTGGTTGAGTCCCTGAGCAGCTGATGAAGCAAAGTGGCTCCTGAATAACATGTCTAGTTTCTGGGAAGAGCTCAGGAATGCCAAAAGGCAATGGAGCTTAAAATACCATACCACTCATATAGTAACAGGAAAGTTTATCATAGCAGAACAGGAAGGGGGAGGACTGTTGCCTTAGGTGAAGAGCTTCTTGGCAGGATCAAGAAACCAAGAACAAAATAATTCTCTTACTTGCTTTCGCAGTACTGTCCATAGTAGCTTTGTCCACATTCACAGGTGTAGCCGTGGGATGAGCTGGGTTTGTGCACGCATGTGGAGACATGCTCACATGGGTTCAAGTTGCATACATCAACACAGTCCCTCCCAAAGTACCCTGGGGAGACAAGGTAAGAAAATTACAGCAACCATTGTAATTTATGATTTGCATGTCTCCAAAAGACTGTCTGTCTTAAGCTTATACACGAATAACACATCTTTGATAATCAGTAGATTCACCCTGCGATACTGTCAGAAATGAAGCACTCTTCTACCTCTCAAACAAAATGATAGTAAGCCATTCTTTTTGACAGCCTGTTACCATGCTTGAGGCACCCTTGTGCCTTTGGTTCCCAGTTTTATATTTTGGGCTTGTGCTACAAATAGTTTTGTATTCTCTTGCTGCATGTATGGGAGGTGACTGTACTGGGTGCTGACAGCATGTGCCAGCTACATGCTCCAAAACAGAGAAAACATTCAAAGTATTTTGATTAGGATGCAGAGTGAGAGACTGAAATTAAACAGCAGAAAAGGCTGAGAAAGTAAAAAAAAAAAAAAAAACAAAAAACCAAAAACCAAAAAAACCACAAAACAACATAAAAAGAAAAGGGGAGGTGCACAGGAGTCTTTTGTACCAAAGACTGTCCTTACATTTGGTGGATACATTGCCTGGATTCTTAGTCCAGAACTGCAGCTTCCAGGGTGCTACAGTAAGAGAAGGGTAATACTGACTGGAAGAGCAAGAGTGAGAAGATGAACACTTTGCCAGCATGCTGCTGCTGTGCTGCTTCTGATGAGCTCTGAAGGTGTGATCCAGCTCCTGTATGAGTGGCAGCAGGTTACCTGGGTCACAGACACAGGAGTAGCTGTCCCAGTCGTCACTGCAGTAGCTGTGCTGGGGACATGGGTTGGAATCACAAGGGTTGTCCACTTCACAGCCCTCCCTTACGTTGATCTTGATAGCCTGTTTCATGTTGAGTGTCGCTGTGTTTGTAGAAGTCTCTCCCATTCTTACTCCCTGGTGACAAAAGACAATTATTTTACAATTAGAGTCTCCTTTCAGAGTACTATGTGTTTCATTATTTTCATCAATCAGTGAGGCTACATTTTAAAGAAATCACCTGATGAGCCAAACCCAATTTTTTTTTCAAATGTTTTTCCCCTATGTGACAAGATTTGTACCTGGAAAAGTGGGTAGACTTTAGTATTTTGATTCTTAGATAATTTTTACGGAGGAAACAGAAATGTTTGAGGGTGGATGAATAAGAAACCTCCCACATTTTCACTTGGGCATTTTCTCATGAGTTCAAAATTTATTGCTATACTTTTAACTTCATACCTGCATACATCCATAAAATCCCTGCTGAACAGAGACTTGGTCTCCAGAGACACCTCCCACAATGATGCTTTTCATTTTCAATCCAGGTAGTTGATTTCCAATCTGCACAGTGCTCTGTGAGGAAGACAACAGCTGATTAGAAGCACTATCGTCCTCTGTGACAGAAACAGAATTATGATGGAGTCAAGCAGTAGCTGACAGGTTACATAAAAAATACCAAACAGTGAGGAGCCACACATTGGAATGTGTCTTTTTACAGACTTTGTAAGACATCTTATCATAAAGCTTAATAAATTATGTCATTGATTAGGCATAAATCACTGCAGAACATGTCTCAGAGCATAAGTACTTGTCCACAGTCCTTTATCCTAGTTTCTCCTAAAAGCATTTGTGCAGTGCTCAGTTGTGCAGTTATGATGCTGCCTTACCTGGTACATCCCATAGTCCAAGGACATGACAGCAAGGTACTTGAGATCTTTACCATCTTTTGCACTCTTCAGCTCTACTAATAAATGATGCCATTCCCCATCACTGACCCGTGACTGGCTCATCCTCAAACTAGCAACTTGGCTCAGGCCACTGTACACTTCAAACTGCACGTAGTTGTTCAGTATCTGTTGGGGGAAAAAACACCAACCATGTCTTTTTTTGCTACATATTTGTACTTGATGCAGAAGGAGGTGGAGGGCAAGATAATATTTCCTAAGAAAACCCAAAAGGAAAAAAAGCCCAAAGAGTAAAGATGGGAATGCTTGCAAAAACTCCTTGTATAATTTTGGATAATCAGACTCCAACTTCCCTTATGGGCAAAGAACACCCAAAGAAATAGATCCATTTTTTACATCTATATTAATGCCCACTATTACCTCTGACTAGAAAAATAGTCTTAAATGAATGATTTTTATAATGATATTTTGATCTTTGCTCATTGTAAAAGGCTAAAGTAATGATATGTTTTTATTGACATGCAGGTGGATGAAGCTGTGTAGTAGATGTGTAGTACATCTGGCCATAGCCACTGCTGGGGGAGTATTAATTCTTTCCTAACCAAAGGCAGCCACATTTTACCTGAATGTTGATCTTGGATGCAGCCCCAGCATTGGCTTGCATTAACATGCCATTGACTTTCCGGGTTCTGAACATCAGCCCAATGTACCAGGGCACAGAGATGGTAATGTCAAGGTCACTCCAAATGATAATGCTCTCACCACTGAAACGCTGAGGAGAAGGCATTGCTGTGAATCAAAATACACAAGAGAAACAGTTTTTATCCTTCAGGACAAATGTGAAGAGGAAAAATGATGCTATGTCACGGTGATGACACAAGGAAGCTTGTTCCTCTTCCACTGAGCTATATTCAATCTACCATGGATGAAGAGCTGGTCTAGGGGAGTTACTGTGAAGCAGTTGATAGTACTGCAAATTCACAACCTACCCTGGTTGTGGGCAGGCATCTTGTCTTGGTGCCTGTACTCAAAAGCAGCACCTCCACACTGCTATGGCATTACCCACATGAGAGCTGTTCCTAGAAAGGTAAGCTCAGCATCTCTGCTGATATAGTTCTGCTGGTGAGTGGGTGGACAGAGCAGGAAGTATGAGGGCAACAGTTGCTTCAGATGTTTTCAACATAACCTTGATTACCTGCTTCTAATTAACAGATTAAACACAGGAAAAGGCTGGGAGGCAACAGGAAATATGAATGAATTGTGAATACTCCAGGGCCAGGTTATACAGCTGTCCCAGCTACACAGCCTTTTCACAGGGAGAAAGTGTATGTGGAACTGCCTAAATCACCTGCCTTAAATATCATGAGGTGACAACTGAAAAATTGCCCCCCTCTCTCTCTAACTGCACAAGCACAGCTCCTACAGGGTGACACCAATGACAGCCTTCAATAGAAAGCACTTTGCTGATGGAAAATAGAGGAACACCCATCCCCTTGGACTTCTAAAGTTGTTACCCTGGCTAACAGGAGCTACAGTTCCATGGATTAGTTGATCCCGCTGATTAGAAGCACAAATATAGCCATGGGAGATCTGTGCTATTTGCAACACCTCATATGACACCTCCACCATGTGTGGAACCTTGTAGTGGATCTACAGCCAGCCCCTTCCTGACATCCTTGCTTGTGGGCATGTTGGTGAAGTTCATGGCAGCTTTTTGCCAGTGGAAGCAGGCCTTAGAGAGTGGGTACAGCCACCAGAAATTAGCACCCAGCCTTTTATTTCATCATGTGCTGAGTCCATGTTGGTCAGTGAAATCACAGGGCTTAACAGTCTTTCCCCTTCTGCTCCACATTACCATATCTGCTGACACTTTCTGGATTTTTTGTAGTAGGAGAGATCATGTGTATACAAATGGATAAGTGTTACTATGTACTATGTGCATATGTAAGTCCTTAGAAAAAGGTTGAGGGATGACACCATACCAGAAAATGGGGAGAAGTTGATGTGAAGCTGCATTTTTTTGAGGAATGAAGCCAACCCCCAAATTCTCATATATGTGCTTTGCTGGTGTCTATAAAGGGAAAGTCTGGGATGAGGAGTGGAGTGCAGGGGTTGGAGTGAAGTGCAAGCTCTTCAGCTCCCTATTTGTGAGAAACAAAAAGTCAGGGACTACTGGGCTACCACTAGTCAAGCCAGAGGTGGAACTTGACCTCCCCTTCCTTAAGATGCACTTACCCAACCACCTCACATCAGGCTAAGGGCAGGCAGTCCCAAGGGGCAGCCCTTCTCCCTCCTGCTCCAGTCAGAGATCTCACCTTTGCAGTCACACCACAAATGCCAGAGAGGGCATATGGTGGAACAACTGCAGCATAGCCTGCTCTTGAAAACCAGATGGCAACTTTAAAAAAGATTGTCACCAGATACAGATGTCCTCAGGTTGCTTAAAAGTTGAATGCAGTGCTTGATTTCTGGCTATCTGGGCCAGGGCACAATTCATCAGCCCACACTGTACCACATCAATGTAAAAGCAGCCAGGACATCAGTGTTGAGCAGGACTATTTTCTCTTGCTCCACCTGTGCAAAAATCAGCCTTTGCCTTCCTCCTCTACCCTGCTGACCTTCACAATAAACCTCAACTTCCAACTTTCCTGCTGGTTTTCTGGGCTGTTGCTGAGATTTTTGAGCCCATCTGTCTCTGGAGTGCAGAGGCAGGATGCAAACTTGCGGGTTTCCCACCTGCTGAAGGCTGGGAATGCTGTTTGCAAGCGTTTTGCCTTTGCTCCTGGGAGAACTGGACTGGCGTGGCAATTAGCCACCTTCTTCCTTTTCTCACTGGTGGTGGCTTTCTGTACTTGCAAATACCATTCCCTTCCCACACCTTCTCCCAGCTTCCCTCCCTTCCCTGGGGCCAGGGTGCACCTTTCCCTGCTAGTTAAATAGATATCCCCATTTGTCAGCCCCCTCTGACCTCCCTCTTCCCCCCAGCCCTTTCTCATGCCTGGACCAGGAGTGTCCATGGAGGGGGTGGCACGTCCACTGTCCTCAGATGGGACCTGACCTCCCCTGTCACCACAGAGGCCCACATGCTTCCCAGCACCCCCTGCCCCCATGCAAACTGATCCTGGGCTCAGGGTTTGTCACTTGGAGCCCTGCCTGTGTATCTCTGTTCACCCCAAAGAGAGTCCTGCACTCAACAGGCCAGCAGAAAGATGTGAGGGCCATTCCCTGTGGAGACAGAGGGCCTGGGGAAACATGCTGCCAACATCCCACCGATGTCACCTGCAGTGTGGGTGCTGGACATGTGGAAGCTTATGTTTAGGTGCAGTCCAAGGCTAGTGCAATGACACTGGCCATCCAAGAGTCAGACACAGCTGCTAGATCTTCTTCACAGAATTGCAACACCTAATAGTTTAAAGGAATTAAATTACAATAAAGGTGAAACTAATTTTTCCTTAAATTTATCTATAGATCAGCAGAGGGAGAGGGGAGCTGGCAGAAGGTGAATTAACAGATTCTAGAAGGGTGATGAAGGTAAAACATTCCATCTTCACTAGTGTAGACCAGATTCCAGAGTTTTTGAAGAGCAGGAAATGAAAAAAAAGTTAATTGATAACGTGCCAAAGTCTTTGTCCTCTGTTAGCCTGAAGCAGAACCAGCATTGCCATAGGGATTAAAGAAAGGCAGCACTCCTACTCAAAACTGCAAATATTCTATTGAAGACTTTTTTAAAAATAGCTGCCTAATAATAACTAATGCTCTTAGGATCATAGCTGAGCATTCAAATAAGAAATTCGAAAGACAGGAGTACAGCATATCTGTGACTGACTCTATCTCCTGACTTTAACTTTGGGCTCCTGAAATCTTCGGTCACCTTCTGTTTCTTTCTTGGCTTGCAATTTTTCCACAGGGACACTGGCCCACAAATACCATTAAAGAACCAAGCAACCTGCTGCCTTCAAACTGTCAGAAAAACCCCACAAACTGAGGCATCAGCAAGAACATGGGGTTTTTCATTAACAAAGGGGACATGCAGGAATGCACAGTGCTGGAGGCAGAGGTGACGGCTGGGACTGGGGGGACGCAGTGCTGCTGTGACTGCCATCATCTCTTTCACCTGAATTTAAAATGAGTTTCCAGGGACGGCTACAGGGCAGCTCCTAGATGATAATCTAAATCCCAAACTTTGTGGATTGGTCTTGAGTTTGGGGTAAGAAAATAGTAAATAAAACAAACATTTGATCAAATTTTGAATTTCCATTTGAAAAACAGAGGGAAGGAGAGTCTTTGCATGTGATAGCAGTACTCCCATTTACACCAGTACAGCATACACCATAGCTGGGCCCCTGGCACTCCCCTCAGGATACATCAGAGTGGGTTTGTAGCACAGAGAACAGCCAATCATGAAGAAAATACAAGAACTTCACTAACAAACATTCTTGACATGAGACACATAGAAAAATCAGATCTTCATACAAACCTGGGAAGCTTAAAATATTTGAGGAGCTGCTACAGAAAGCAGGTACCAGGCTAGGGGCAATAATAACAGCACTGGGCTCTGTGAGGTGGAGCATAGGAAGAGATCTCCATCATTCCTTTTCCCTGTTCTTCACTCTCCAAACCTTTACTCCAAGACAGAAACTTAACCATGTGTCCTCTCCTCTTAAGGTAATATTGCTGCTTCTCAGGAAAGGGAAGAGAAATTGCCACCACCTAGACCTGGCCCAGCAGAAGCACATTATTTTTGCTGGAAGCATCCAGAAAACTCCAAAGAAGCAGCCACCCTACAGCACAAACTCCCATGGGACTCCTCACACTGGTAACTCCTCACTTCTAGGGGAAAAAACTGACTGCAAGTTCTTCACACCCTATAAAACTCACCTGCTGCTCCTTCCTTATCCTTTAGTAATGAGGTTTTGCACATATATGCACATTGTGCTCAATCAAAGAGAAATCCAGTAAAACCGAAAGTGCTCTTACTTAGCAGAGAATGCCTTCTTGCCAAAAAAGTAGTGATTAAAACAGCACATTCATCCCCAGTTTGAGTAAAAGCCCAGTAAAGTCAGCAGGATTCTTTCCACTGATTTAAAGGGGCTTAGGATCAGGCACTTTTACTATAAACAAATTACTAAATACAGCCAAGTTCTTTGGAACTACTCTGCTTATGTAAGTAAATCAATGAAATCTGCTCTTATTCATGACAGTATGTCATCTACTATACATGGGAACTCTAAAATTATTTCAAATAGATAATGGGTGACAGTCTCAACTGCAATTTTCTGTTACTCTCACTCATCACAGCTGGACATAGGTGCAATGAGAGATGGCAATGACACAAGCACACACGACAGGCACAGAGCTCTGTGCAGCCTACCTTGCTCACAGTTCTTCCCTCCGTAGCGCACAGGGCACTCACAGATGTAGGTGTTCCACTTGTTGATGCACGTGCCTCCATTCTGGCACCAGTTGGTTTCACAATAGTTCCTCTGAGCTGCACAGCCTGCAATTCAGGAAAACCATTACTTTGTATGGTTTCAATAAAAAAAGGCTCTGAATGACTGTATTTGAGTTTTTACAAAAAAATGAAGACATGACTATTATAGGTTTGTGTTTTTTGCTTTGTTTAAAAAAATGTTTTTGAAGTCAGTGAAGCAAAATATGGATGGCAGTTTATGTAAGCTGATCATGTGTTAAATGCATAAAGACAAGTCTGTCTATCAAAGGCATATGCTAGGACTCCCTCCTTAATCCACAATCAATGCAACATATTTTAGAACTGCAATTTAGCTCTTACACAGACCTTCAGCAGCATGGACAAGGGACTTTCCATTTTTTGAGTAAGAGCCAGTTTTAGGATGATGAGAACATTCTGTATGCCTAATCACCAGAACTAATCCTGATCAGGGATCCAAGGACTGGAAATCAAATCAGAACTTCCAATAGGCTGCTCCATGAAGCAGGTTTCACATTTGGGGGATTGCAGAATTTTATTTACAGAACAAACACAATTTATTAAAAAGTATTACAATGGTAAGTGCTGTCTTTTTCATGAACAAATCCCACTGGCTTTCAGAGCAAAATGACATTTAATAGGTAGTTTAAAAATAGAAGAGGAGAAATTAATTTAGGAGTAAATTCCTGGCTGAAACTCCCAGCAATGCAGAAAGGCTAAACAAGCCCAGTCCTTTCTGATGTGCTGCTGAATCCTGGAAGGATGCCCTGTGCTACGGGCTATTGTATGCCTCCCTGGCACAGGTGTGGGCTGCATATTACTCAAACAAATGAGGTCTGGCTGGAGACACAGTGGCAGCACAATGCCATACACCACCTTAAGTCCCTACCCCATAGCTGCTTTCCCCTCAACAGCGCTAAGAGGGGGACATTCCAGAACCCTGTGTACGCTTCCCCTTCCTGGGGCTCCTCACAGTGCCAGCCTCCTCAACACCCTGAGCCGTGCCCCATGCACAGCTGTGGCAGAGACCTTTCTGGTGTTGATCCTTGGGGCACTAGTTGCCCATACCTGGCAGAGTGCCATTATTGGCAATGAAACCAGCCATGTCGATGGGCTTGCTGTCGATGGAGAGGTTCCTCATGCAGCCAATGAACTGCCTGTTGTGCACCGGGAAATCCTCAGGCAAGTTTGGGACACCACCAAGGAGGAGAGGGCCAGTTAGGTCCAAAGATCTGAAGAAACAAAGAAATGCTCATAATTTCTTGCAAAGAGTTTGTTTTGTTTTGTTCTTTATCTTACTGCTTCCATTAGCACATTTAAGCTGCACTTCCCTCTGCCACAAGAGCACTTCCTGAGCTTGTAATCAAAGGAGTGTCCAGTCCAGGACACTAACTTTTAACTTCTGAGTTGTCATGTCCATATAGAATCCAGGGACCCGTCCCTAACAGTTGCTAGTATGCAGAAGAAAATGAAAATTACAGAATAATGTGTAGCCACAGGACACTTCTTTCTGACCCCAGCTATGCAGGGACTGACTGATGCTGCTCAGCACAAGGTTGAGAAGCAATACATTTTTATATAATGACTTAATTATCATATAGTGCCAACCCTTTTAAAATCCTCTGAAGATCTTAGTCTTAATGACATTTAGTGGATGTAGGCTCTACTAAATGACTCCACACTGTGTGAGAAGTGTTATCATCTGGTCATTTGGATTAGCCCCAGTTTTTATAGTGTGTCCCTCTCTTGGGATATTAGAGCACCATGTGTCAGTAGTCTCTCTGCTATCACTCATTACTTTATATCCCCCTATGTTGCTTGCTGTTCGCCTCTTCTTTAAACTCAAAAATATCAACTTTTTTTTCTTTCTTCACAGGAAAGCTTTTCTCACACCCAGTAATTTTCAATGGTTGTTTGTTTACATCCTTTATTTCTCCCTCCTTTTAAGACAGGACTCTGAATTTAAATGGTGGAAGTAATTCCATATCCCAAACTAAACTTTGTTACTTTTTCTTGTTACATCATATCTGTTTTTCCAACTTACAGTTAGTCACTTAGTGCTCAGTGGTTAATTGCAAGCTATTGACTCTCCACTGGAAAAAGAATGAGTGGAAAACACAAATATAGGGAATCCTTACTTTTTTGAGCCAGTCTGAGTCCCCTGGGCAGCACAGGTGTAGTTTCCAATGAGGCTCCCGAAGCGCACGGCCACTGCTGTGTCACAGTCGTCCACAGTCACCACAGCCACCTTCTCTCCAGAGGGCCCATGGGGAATTCCTAATCGGCCAATGTTTGGCTTCAAAAAGTAAATGCCACATGTCATACAGTGCTACATACACGTAGGATTTAAATGCTGGTTCAGTCAGCTCAACAATGTAATTCTTACTACCCCCCAAAGAGGACAAAAACAGAAGATGTAAATGAAACAGCAGAAGCTAGGTTGTCCCATGACATTTAGGCAAGGAAAAACCTGATGGGTGACTTCAGTCAGAGTCCAAACATGCCCAGTATGATACACAGGGTGGTCAGAAGTGGCTTTGGTCTTTTCCACAGCTGAACCATTTTGGCCCAAATCACATCAAACAGGTGTTTTCTCACTTCTGCATAGTAAATTCTAATAAATTATGCTCATTTTGCACATCTTCACCTCCAGGCAATGAAAACCCTAAAATGATGTATTATTACAACTGAAGCTTAAATTAAAGGCTTAAATCACATTTTCTCTGATGGGTTCACTCTGTCCAGGCTACCAGAAACTGAGTTCAGGCCTCTATAAAAGCTGTAGTGAGGGGTTGTCCAATGACTGGGAGAGAACTTAGATGAAACCAGCTTGATCCAGCTAAAAGATGGAGTGCATGAAAAACCACTGCCCATTGCTGGGTCAGCTGAGAAGCCCCCAGTTTCTAGTTACAGGAGAATAGAGACCAATGGCCTGTGGAGCTGGACAATCAAAAATAATGGATGTATCTGCACTTGCTCCGGTGCAGGCACACAGATGCAGGTGCAGCATGGAAAGTATGTTTCAGAGCAGCAATAAAAGCTCTGGCTTTTCCTCACCTCTGCTTCTCCCAGGCAGTAGGAAACTCCTGCCCACCCAGTCACAATGTGTCCTGGTGAACATGAGCCACAAAGCTAGAATTCTCACACTCAGCTTCACACCTCCACTGCTACTGGCTCACTCAGCCCATCACCTGCTGTCAGCTGGTGTTCTTCCCACTTCAGCACCTACTGAGTGGGGAGATTCAGTGATCCCAACAGACAGGCTTTCCTATAGGACCACCAGGAATTCAATACCAGCCATCAAACTCCTGTGCTTCCACCATAAGCAGATCCTTCATCATCACTAATTTTGTCACTGATGAGATTTCAGAGTGACTGACAGGAGATGATGTTTTCTGTGCAGAAACTCAAGAGACAGATTTGTCCAGTGGAGAAGTGCATTATGACTGTTAAAAAAGGTGCATGTGCACACAGAAGCATAGCAGCCTCAGTGAAGAACTAGCAAATCCTGTAAGAAAACTGTTCCCATGTTTAATGGTTATATAGAGCTGAGGGGTCTTCATCTACCACAGGTGCAAGATCTCTGAGGACATTATGGGTACAAGAGAAGCACTGAGCTGAACTCTACTGGGTTTGCAAAGGGACACCCCACAGGAATGAAGTCAGCAGGATCTGACCAGATGCTCTGAAAGTCCAAACATATTTACTATGTGTGTTAACCAACAATAGTTGTATCCACATGAAAATGAAGATGGCTGGGCATCTGTAGCTTGCTGTACACTTGCTTTAAAACGTGTACTGCATGACTGCATCCTGAAATTCCTTATTTGTACAGCAGACAAGGAAGCAGTAAGGTGATAAATGAATTGTTTCTGTTTCACTTACAGACACATAAATTTGTTAACATACTTACAGCAACTTTCATCGTCTGTATAGAGACAGATTTATTTTTAAGGGTAAATATCCCAATGTATAAAAAAAAACATTTTTAAAACACTTTTCCTGGTGTCAATTCCAGTTGGAAAGTATTTTCCATTTCCTCTACCAAGAACCAATGTGATCACATAGTTTGGCAGTTATTCAGTATAAGGTCTTGACCTCTCTTTAGTGATATTAAGGCAGATTTTATTTTTTCCGATACTCCCTGGACTTTGCCACTGCCTAGCTTGGAAAGACAGGAAACATATGTATTTGGAGTGCTGAAAATGTTATTGTATGCAATGATGCCAATGTTAGTGAGCAGCTTTTCAAAGTAAATGAAAAAATACATGGAAAACTAACCAACTGACAGGCAGACTTTCCCTTCCAAAATTAAAATGTTTACATTCTGGGTGCTACTTCTATTCATTCAGAGGAATGATTCGATTAACATTTATGTTCTTGTGCTTCACTGAAATAATCTATTGTTTCTTACATGGAAGCCTTGACAAAGACAGGGTATTTATTCCCTCAGCAGGGGGGATCTGCCCAATGTTAATCATGATTGCAACCTGATGAGACTCAGCACTTTGCAGCTGCTCCTTCACAGTCACTAGCTGCAGTAGTAAATTGATTTTTTTCTACTTTTATTTAACACAGAAACTGAAAAGTATTTCTCTAGATGTTGACTGCCCATTGCAGTACAGATCTCTGGCATCTCTTTGGGTCTGATGACCACACAGAACCATGAAGAAAGGGAATATTGCAGTGAATGAAAAGAAATCTATTGGCAGTTCAAAGCATACTTAGTTCAAACACAAGGTGATTATCTGACCATGTTAAAAGGCTCATTTGACAGAATTTGACAGGTTTTTCCCAAAATGAAAGAATATGTTACTGGGAAAGGAAAGAGATATTTTCTGACTGAATTTACGGGACAAGATCTCAAAATATGTGGCAAGTAATACACAGTACTCATCTTCTCAACAGCTAACATAGGGAATACTCTATAATTGAAATAATGAGAAATAAATAAAAGACTTTATCAGAGAAAGCCCAAGTTAGGAGCTCCTTCAGCAATGAATCATAGAACAGATTTTATTAATTAAATACTTTGATTAATGTTAAATATAAGTTACTGGTGATTCAAAGGATATTTAATGTATCATGCATTTTTTAAAAAAAACCCTTTGAATAGTTACATGCAAGAAAGAGAATTAATCCCACAACACGAAACTTGGGATCTGATGACAAGAATTCCTATTGCAGACTCTGAAACTCTCAGCACTGAACGATGAAAAATTAATAAAACAACCCTACTAATTAACTACAAAACAATGAGGAACCATGCTGAGATTAAAAGGTTAAAAAGGCAATACAACACTGGGCTGTTGCACAGATGCATATGAGGAAAGTTTCATAACACTGAACAGGATGGAATGTTTGGGCAGTTTTGTTTCATTTACTAAAAATACCTTCCAATTACAGCAGGTGCGCAGAACAGCAGCCAGAGCAAGTTTACCATATCAAACAGGCAAAATGGACTTGGCATGTTTAGCCTAGCAAAGTAAAGGCTAGAGAAGAGTTTTGGAAACAAGATGTCATCACTGCAATGGACACAATACAAGAAAAAGGGGTATAAGATGCCCATGAGTAATGTATGCTGGTAATCTCCAGGGGATGCTCAGCCATAGGAGGGATCATCGTTGGGAAAGTAGCAGGGATGAAAATTATAAAAAACCCCTTTATTTGTTTATGATTATAGAAGCCCATGTTAGCAGAGGACTGGCCTATGTTTGAAAGAAAATAAGTAACAGTGAGTAGTACTTGGAAAATGCACCAGAAAGTGAATCACCAACACTACATGACAGCATGCACATTCACATTTCAGGCATGATCTTTGCCTCAATGAAATCCTGCTGGAGCAAGACTGATCCCTAACAGTAGGAACAGCTAACACTAACCAGCATTAATTCACACTATTATTTTCTGGAAATATGTTCACGGAGTTAAAAGCCAGACTTTCATCTGGGTACTTAGCAGTCCTTTCTGCCTGTCAGACCCATCTCCTGAAATACATGCTACCCAAAAGGCAAGTTTCATTAGCTGTGCCAATTCTGCACTCATGAGTAAATGTGCAATGTGGTGTACAGGAATTTACCAGCATGACCCCCATTAATAGTAATGGAAGTCATGTAACTGAGTTCCTGCTCATGGAGCTGAAAATTTACCTTTCGCTGCCTAACCCTAAAGGCTGCCTTTTCAGTTAATGCTTCTCCAGAAAGAAGTTGGGATTCAAATTTCAAAGACCACATGCTGTAACACTGAGTAGCAAGAAGAAGTACCAAACAGTGCCAGAGAGAAAACCTGGTCTCCTTTAAACAAACTGTGAAAGAAGTGCATTATTACAGGACTCAAATGAAGGGAAGAAAAAGCAACCCTGAGTGTTGCAGTGTTTTACCACCATCACATGATGATTCTTCAAACATTTTGTGCATCCCATAATGAAATTAAATTTGTTTTTTATACTGACTCTTATGTTTTTATATTATAGTCACATATAGGGTCACTTGGAGAAGAGAAAAACACAGTCCTGTCTCAGGATCCACATGTGGCAGCAGAAGTCCCCTACCTTTTTCTCCATCTCTAAACCAAGATGAAACATATTTATGTTCCTCAAATGATGGCAATTAGTACCTAAAACTGTAAACAATGTAATGAAACTTAACTTTGCCTCAATGAGCTTTCATGAAGATCAGTGGTTCTGGTTTGTGAGTGACAATCTCCCATCTCATGTCTAACCCATGATGTTCACCTTTGCCCAGAGAGAGTCACAGGCAAAATGTGACCACAGAAAATTGCAGCTCCCTTTCTGACCAGAGCAGAGGTAACAGTGAGACTCATCTACTGTCCTCAGCAGTGATCTGGAGGAGTAACCTTCCTGAGCTGCAACAGGGTATGGAACTCCCTTTGGCCACCTGCACTGACTTTCTCAGGTTGCAGTGAGAGAACACCACTGTGGAGGTATTCTCCTAGTGATGCCAAATCTGATTTTTGTGAAACTCAGTTACAGAGCAGTATCTGGACTTCTCCTCATAAATTCAACAGTAAGAATGACATGCAGATTTTCCCAGGCGAAAAACCCTGAGAAGCTTAATCTGTGAACTTGTGTTTTATAAGTGGAGACCAGACAGAGGAGAGAAAGTCATCAAAACACATCTGTTTATCGTTTGCAAATCTACTGCACAAATCCACTGTGAACATCAGAGGTGGATATTCTCATGTATCTCAGTTTTGTTTGGGTTCTCTATTATGTTTAAGTAAATATTTGAACTGCGAGAGCCCACACAGTTACTTATTAAAGACACAGCTGGTGTAACGATGCCCAGTGAATGGAAAAGACATACAGATCAACAGACAATGGGAGCCCTTGTCCTAAACACTTAACCCTTGTATTTTAGATCATATGTCCTACTGTTTCCAAGTCAGGATGCAAAACTGTTGGAGAGGTCTAAGCAAGTAGTCCAATCCTTGGCAGACTTATTTTAAATTAAACCAGACGAGATAGTATCTGTACATGTAATAGTAATACTGCAAAGATCAAATGTTTGTTTAGTCAGTCAGCAGCAATGGTGACACTCAGGTTTCTGGATTTCACCCTTTTATTAGTTTATCTGCAAGATAATAGCCTGTTCCAGAGGTCTCACAATCATTTCCTCCACCAGAAAACTTTTTTCCAACTTCCATTCCTAGATAAAAACTTGCCACTTGACTTTTCTCACAGATGGGAGGAGGGAAAGTGATTTTGGTCAGCCATCAGAGAGTGCTCCAACATAAGGGATATTTCCTGAGCTCAGGCTGAAAGCTGTGCTCTGCAGCCCAAACCCTGCCCAGGAGGTCTTCCCCCTGCTTCAGCCACCCCATTGAATCTTTTGAAGGAGCTGAGGAGATGCTTCAGCAGCAGACTGTAAGTACGGCCAAGACTTAGAAAATGCAAACTAGTGCTGCTTGCAGATGAGACACAACTACCTTGTTACACTTGGCACCAGGAGGAGACCTAATTTCTTGGGGGTCAGATGCTGCATATTGTAAATTCTGCATTTGCCCAGCTCACTATACACATTAAAAATACATTTATTTTAGGCAGTCAGTCTTCTCGCAAAATGCTTTGCATGGCATAGCTTAATATTCAGAGCTTGGCTTGTTTGTCTTTTTAATAAGTGTAAGAAGAAAAGCCATCCTCAGGTCAGTGCCAGCCTTTCACTGATTCCAAGAGTTTGCTTACCAGACAGTAAGTTACCCTTCTGTTTTTGTTAATTAGTAGCTAATGATTTATTGGCCATTCGGAGTGGTTAAAGGTTAAAAAGAATCTGTTTCCTTGTTATTTTTTTAAATACTCTCCTCTTCATTGTTAACTCACTGGTTCAGACCCCACCACCCGCAAAAGTGCTGGGTGGAAAATGCCTTATACCTTGAGGGGCTCTTTGCTTTTTAACGCTTCCAGATGCAGTAATAATGGGGGAGGGATGGAGCAGGAGGCACTGGGTGCTGCAGGAGGCATTGGGTGCTGCAGCAGGCTGCTGCAGGAGGCCCTGGGTGCTGCAGGAGGCCCTGGGTGCTGCAGCAGGCTGCTGCAGGAGGCCCTGGGTGCTGCAGGAGGCCCTGGGTGCTGCAGCAGGCTGCTCCAGGAGGCTGTGCCGGGCTGCGGCCTTGCCGGGCGGCCCTGCCCGGCTCCCGGCGCTCATTAGGCCGCCCGCCAGCCCCGGCGGCTCCGTTAACCCGCCGGCCCCTGCTCCCGCTCCGACGCGGGCAAGGGAGGAGCCCCGGCCATTCCCAGGCCATGCTGTGCTGCTTCACTGCTCAAAAAGCTCATTAAGGGCCCATGGCAGCGGCGGTCTCCCTGGACAAGCTGCCGGAGCCCAGCCCCCCACCCCCGGCAAGGAAAATAAATAAATAAACAGGAAAGAATAAACAGGGAAAGCACACTGCTCACAGTCCTGGGGGGAGAGACTAGGAAATGCCAGGGGAGCTTAGCATGGACTTGCAGACCGCTCTGATCAATCAGGAAACTCCAAATCAGGCCAGATTACAGAAACCACTACGGTAATCTTTGTTTTCTAGAGTTTCCCCTTGCAGATTTCCAGAGCACCTTGAAGACAGGCGGTGTGAAGAACAGATCCTGATTAGTCACCAGGGAAAGGCAGGACAAGTCATTTCACATAACCCCCTTACTTCTTTGATGTATGTATCCCCTTTATTCACTGAATATTTTAATGGCATTTCTTTATACAAATTTGGCTCAAGTCTGTACAGAAACATGAGAGCCTGTGACAGTGAAAAGGAATACCAAAGAGCTTCCCATCAGTGAGTAAAAAATGCAAATCCTGAAAAGCCATCAGACCAGTTTCTTTTCCTAGAGAAACGCCCTGCAACGCCAATCATCAGGATCTGGGCTGGCCCACAAAGTCAAGCGAGTTTTACTGGCCTGATTTGTTATCTCCTTTAGGGCTGCATCCAGAGGCTAAACTTTGATATTCAAAGCAGGAGGCTTTCAGCACAGCTATGAGACCTGGCACTAGTGAATGGCACTGCCTGAATTGCTGCCGCTCTTCCAGTGCTGGGGCAGAGATGGGGAGCAGCCCCTCCTGTCACAACATGTGGCAATGGCACAGCAGGGCTGTGAAAAGCCATGGTTGCACAGTCATGGGATCCAGATATGCTCCTTGCCTCTACAGCATCACCAGGATCTTCACAAATATCATCCAGCTACTGCAAACGGTATATTCTTAGTTTTGACTAATTTTGGCAAGGGCTGCTGTAGTGCTGATGGGAGGATGAGTTTTCCCTGTCTGCAAATGGAAATTTTGTCCTCAAATGTGTATTCCCAGATGCTTCTCAGCTCTTTGAGACTGAATCAGTGACACAGCAAGACAGACCTCTTTTGGCTGTCAAGAGACCATTCTCTCTCTCCTCAAGACAACATTCAGTTTTCAGTGTGAGAGACAGCACTCACCACAGTGCTCTGCTGCTGTGGGTGCCCTTGTCCTTCTTCTACAGCCCCTTCCTCATGCTGAACTGCCCCTGTGGTTGATGTCCCTTCTCCCTGACCTTTCCTGCCCTTTGAACCTTTTTTCTGCCTATTTTGCTGTCTCACTCTCCACCTACAAGGATGTTCTCCAGCACCTTCAGAGAGCTGGGAAAGAAGAACATATCCTTTGATGCTGGAAGAGCCCCCTTGCTCTCCTTCCCCTGCCATCCTCTTCCAGTTCAGCAAATCCTTCTCCCTTTGCCAATTGTCCCTATCTACCTGCCAAAGAACCATTCTGAAATATTTTTTTGCTTTCTATAAATCTTGTAAGTCTATGACATATTTTTGCATCCAGGATGTCAATGTGGCTGCTTTCAGAGTCCAAGAAATACCAATGACACTTATGCACAGCAACTAACCCCTTTCTGGACAAATCCCTAGCCAAGCAAACTGCTGCTTAGTGTGGGTAATGGAGTCACATTTCTGCCTATAACATCCAGGGATCCCACACTTTTCTATGGGCTCTCTCCCTGCCCCCGTGGCTGGATCTTTGTGAGGGTCTCCTGGCACACAGATACTTCTCCAAGGCCAGGTAACTGAAAAGTGCTGCTTCCTCTCACTACACAGACAGATCCAAAATACCTGAAAAGTTACTGCAAATCAGGGAGCTGCTGTAATTTACTACATGATTTAATTGTGATAACAGTGCACTTCAAAGAACTCGCACCAAATTCCTGAGGCGTCATTCCAATGACTCCCTGGCTTTGAGCAAGGCCTTGCCAGGCTGGGCTGCAGAGCACAGCCTTCAAGCACTGTCCTCAGAGCCTTAGGGTGAGCCAAGGACCATTCATATTGTGCCAGGTCTCATGGAGGTCCCTGATATCTCCTCAGCCTTCAGGAGGAGCTGAAAATCACCATTGTGGGGAGGTGCCACTAAATGTCTTGGGATTTTTGCAGTGCAGAGTTGTCAGATGGCTTGAGCAGACTGGGCTCAGGAGCATTTCTGGGTGCCAGGCTCCCCAGAAGGACCCAAGAGCCCCACACCAGGGGGAAAAGCCACACAGCTGACACCAGTTCAGATGTGGGGTGCACACCCTAGATGGGCACACAAGTTAAGCCTTTAAAACCTGGGTGATGTGAGAAGAGTAAATACTGAACAGCCTTGACAAAGATGAGGCTTCCAATAGAGGAGGGACTCAGGCTGGTTTTGCCAAGACATGGTCCCTTACTGTGCAGATGTTTTCTGAAAAGTTACTGTTTGTGTTTGCATATAAAATCACCACCACAACGACCAGAGTTTTCAGGTGGTGTTTGCAAACTCTGTGAGAGCAACAGTTCCAAAAAGCAGGCGGGGGAGAGAACAAGCCAGGCACTGGGTACATGTTTTCCCTCCCTGCCCCAGTCACTGGAGAGATTTCTCAAAGCTGTCACTGAGAGCTGAGCTACTCAGTGCTGGGGAGCAGGTCACACTTTACATCTCAATGACCTCCACATGACTTTCACTGCTTTACACTTTAATTTCCCGAGACACAAATTTAGAGGTGAGTTATTTGTTATTTTGTGTCAAGACAATGGAATGTCGCTCCACAGCCAAATCCTGATTTCCTTTCCCAGATATCAATCACTTCACACTTACCCTCCACCAGAAAAAAAAAGCAAACAAAACACCAACAAAAACAATTACTAATTGAAATCCACATGAATAAATATCGGTGGAATTGCAGGGAGGGACTTTTAAAGTCCAGGCTCACATAGCTTTGTTCCACAAGGGCAGATCAGCTGCCCACCCCCACCCCTTTACACCCACTAACACCTGCAAGGGCTCCACAACCAGCCAGAGCAAGAAAAAGTAAATATTAGCCAGGCAGCCCTCCAGTGCTTTTCAGGAGATGTTAGGAATGTAAATGGTTGCCATAGGCCAGGCCAAAGTCCCACGGAGGGAGTGGTAGATGCTGTGGAAGTGTGTAAGAATGGGGTAAATGTGCAGCAACAATTCTGTTCTCTCTAAACTTTCCACCTGCAATACTGCAGGCTGGAACCCAAGACAGGTTTTCACAGGATTCTGTCTCATTTTTTGAATCAATGGGATTCATGTTCTCATCTAATCAGTCTTTTGCTTTATACAACCACAGAACAAAACCCAGTGAGTCCTGCTCAATGACATCACTTGCACTCCAGCGAAAATGTTCCTTTAGAAAGGGAAATATTGGCTTGATTTAAAGATTTCAGGGCACAGCAAGAACATCACAGCTGTGGGCAGGTATATTAATTCTAATCAGAATCTGTCAAGGTTCTGTTTCTATATAGCAAATCTATGGTCTCACCTAGAGGACTTTCATCAATGATCCTCTGGATTTGGGTGGAAGATTTGGTGAATTTGACCTCAGCAAGGATGTGAGCATATGAATCATGAGCCAGAAAAGCAGGAAATGACTCATAAAAGGAACTATTTTTTCTGAGATTACCTTTTCTCATGGCATTTTAAAAATTGAGTTCTGAGCATGTGGGAAATTACATTTTTTGCATTCAGACACGAAGAACATATTTTATGTGTTTGACTAGAACAACATTCTGAACTTTAAATGTAAAATCCAGAATGCATTCAGTAATGAAAATCTAATTTCTTTCCTTCCTCTAGCTGCTTGATATTTTAATTGCTGGGGTTTTTTTAAATGGCCATGCCCAGTAGCACCAAAAATACAGATAAGTAATACAAATGCATAGCTACAAATTCCTCATATTCTCCTATTGTACATGAGCCTCCAGCCCTACCTACCACATCTTTCACAAGTATACAAGCCTACCCACCAAAAAGAACAATAATCTGCTGATATAGCAACTTCTGTTCTTGTAAGAGAGTTGTGAAAAAAACTTCATAACCGGCTTCTGGCTAACCACCTTGGTATTCCAGTCAAATTTCCTTACCCATTTGAGCTGAGAAGTAAATTAAACATGAATGTTTCTCAGGATGCTGCTTAAAAATTTTGGTTGTGGCTAGAAAAGATAATTACTTTTACACTTGAAATGCTTTTTTTCTTGTAAAGCTGAAGAAACCCTGTGAAGAAACCCTTCCTCTGTGAAGAACAGGCCCCCCCAGTTACATGGGTAAGTACAGCTAAGTCCTCAAAAACTTGAGCTAATGAATTGACTGTGGTCATGCTCCCTGTGGTTTTGGTGTCCTGCAAGCCTCCCTGTGCATAAGCCATGGCAGAACTTTTGATCCCATGAAAATGCCGTAGAAGGAAAGGCATCCAGCACAAATTGATGATCTGGTGAGGTGTACCATCCACACTGCTGGAAGTTAGCACCATCCACCACGTCCTCCTTGCTGTAACACCACTGACCTCTAGACCCTGCTGTACATTCTGCTATTAAACAATTCACAATGAGATAGGTGGTAAGGAAATGAGAACACTGGAAGAAATATGGTTAAATCTTAAGAATCCGTGGTTTCTTTTAAGAGGAAGCACTACATTGTAATGCGCTTTGCCTTGCACACTTAGGAGAGCCTTTAAAATATATATTGGCATTTCTTAGAAATATTATGATTTAGGTTTTGAAATGCCACAAAATTCTATTTCCTTCTGGAAAGATATGCTCAGAAAAGTAGGGTGCTCCTAACTGAATAACATTTTCAGTATTTCCAGTACCTCTCCACCTCCATAGTTTGCTTGACATGGCAATTACTGTTCTGCATTTTTCTTTATCAGACAATACCAAGCAATGCTGGAACAGGTCTGTGTCAATCACAAATGCTGTAAACACAGCACATCAATTTCAGCCAGCAAAATCCAAACTCTGGCAATGCCACATGTGATCAACAGTGGCATTACTATAATCTTCAACAACTGCATTGTTTATTTAGAAAATCTCCCTCAATCCCTTAACAAATTAGTCTGGAAGCCACCAAGAGGATTAACTTCAAAAATTCTCCCTCAGATCACAATTAAATCTGCTCCGATGTCACCAGTGATAGACATTTGCATAAGTCATACCCAAACATTATTGCTAATTGTTTTTCCAGTTATTTGACTTCTGTTGGGGTCTGTCTTTTCCAACCAAGTTACAAAACTCAGCACTTAGCTGGGCAATCCTGCTCTGGTGTGAGAGGTACTCCTCAGCACAAGGGCAATACCAAATACCCATCTAAGGATTTAATCGCCAACCACTTTTCCTGACCGTTCAGATTCAGAAGTAAACGATACTGGGTGGTGTCTTGGATACTGTGAGGGCAGTGTCTTTCACCCAGGGTCCAATGACTAAAGTTATGCCTAGCTGGTGGCAGCTATGTGGCTTTTCTCCAAGGAGCTGGCAATCCCTATTCAGCTGCAGGCATGTGCCTGCCTCATAAATCACCCACAGTGCTGGCAGCCTCCTTGGCAGGCTCAGCAGGGAGACCAAGAGCTGAGCAAACAAGGTGTTTGTGCTGGAATGCTCGCACGAGGTGGGAGTGGGGTGGCACAGGGAAGCCTGTGCTGAGCTACTGCGTGATGCTGCCTGTTGGTCCTAGGGCAACAGAGTGCTGGAACCCAATCTAACAAGGACAAGTTCCCTTTACAGGAAAGAAAGAAGTGCCCAGTGCCATCCTTGTTTTTTGGCACAATTGTCACAGTCTGAGTTTCACTACAATGTTGTAGTGAAAGACACTCTGCCTTTTTTTTTTTTTCCCAAGGCAAAGTGGCAAAATCAATTGTCAGTCCTGGATATGGAATATATTTCCGTAACAGGCAAATTTGCCATCATCAGAGAAGGTCTGTGTTTTCAGAAGGAAACGAGATAACCTATCTGTCAGCTCCAAAGGCACCTCGTGCAGGGGCACGTGTGGCAGAGGCACAGGGTCTGTGCTTGTCTCTGCAGCAGACTGTCAGAGGTTGCTGCACTCATCCCACCCTATTGAAAACAAATTGCTACATTAACCTCTCCAGCACAGAGCTGCACCACTCCCACTGCCTGCGACTGCCTGTGCCACTTGTGCCCTGGGATTAAAAAGCACTTCCTGCTTGTCCATGTCAGGGGATTGCAAGTGGCCACCAAGCTGCAGTTGCCCACAACTACAACAACACACAGCCCTGTAGATCTTGATTTTTGGGGTATGTCTGTGTCACCCCCCTTGGTGACGGGTGGCTGCATGAAACGGTCTCAGCTGGCTCCTGGGTGGGAGAACAGGGGTGGACCCGAGTTTTTAAAATAAAAGTTTTGCATATACGTCCTCAAGTTACTCAGCAGTGCTCTGCCTCTGGCCACTGTTAGGCTGTTGTGTGACATGAGCTCCCAGAATCAAAACAGAAGCTCTAGTAAAACAAAGGCAGTGATGAAAGTTAGAGATTTGCTGTAAAGATAATCCTGAAGATAATTCTGCCAACGAGTGGCAGACAAAACGCGTGCAAGAGTATAAGAAATACAGGGGTTGTACAGGACTGTACTTTGCAACTGGCTGATTTTTCTGCTTCATTTAGAAAATGGGGGGACACATCCTTAGTTCCCCAGAAATGCAAAAACTCAGCAAACCCCAAATCCAGTAACCTTCCCTTTACATATCCAAGCTTGCCAGGTAAATATTGCATTTTTTATTTCAAGGTCTTTCCTCCTTATAGAGGAATTATAAAAAGTCTCAATCTGCTAAGCCCCACACAACTGCTTGAATCAGAAGGGTAAAAGTGAGAAAATTTGTGGATTGAGATAAAGACAGCTTAATAGGTAAAGCAAAGGCTGTGCATATACAAAGCAAAACAAGGAATTCATTCACCACTTCCCATGAGCAGGAAGGCATTCAGTCATCCTCAGGAAAGCAGGGCTCCATCACACATAACAGTGACTTGGGAAGCCAAACGTCATCACCGTGAGCATCCCCCCATTCCTCCTTCTTCCCTTCAATCACATGGCATGGGGTACCCCTCAGGTCAGCTGTCCTGCCTGTCCCCTCCCAACTCCTTGTGCACCACCAGCCTCCTCACTGGTGGGGCAGTCTGAGGAGTAGAAAAGTCCTTGACTTTGTGTAAGCCCTGCCCAGCAGCAACTCAAATGTCCCTGCATTACCAACACTGCCTTCAGCACAAATACAAAACACAGCCCATATTAGCTACTGTGAAGAAAGTTAACTTACCCCAGCCAAACCCAGCACACCTGGGCATGACAAAAAATGCACATGGAGATGAAGAGTGTACATGGAGTGAAGGTGGGTGGTTCTGAACAGCAGATGCTTTTTGTTTTAACATTAAGAGCATTGACAGATACTATCTTCAGGTATGGTCTTAATTTATGCCTCTTTAAAGGACACCTATATTCACAGAACTTCCATATGACATCATATGAAACTCTGACCTAGCCTGGAATTGCTTTTTTTCTTCCTGACTTTTCCTCCATGACCCTCCTTCCTTCCACTTTATCCTGTCCCGAGCAAGTGCAGATAAGAACTGTTTCTCTGTTGTGAACAGCTTCATCCCAAGTATACCTGAGCTGGCAGCAGTCCCAAATCCACACCATCCTTAAGACCCTCAGCTTCACACAGCTTCATCTGGATCACAGCAGGGCACACAAGCTCTGTCCAGCAGTGCTGGAGAGCCACCACTCAGATGGCATGAACAAATGGGGCTCACTGAGGTGTCCCAGATATGGAGATAGTGGGTTTTGCCCAGAGGCTATCCCTGGCATCAACAGGCAGTCTGTGGGCACTACTAGTGATCCATAGTATGGAGGATTTGTGGATGCAGACTTCAAAAAACAAGCTCTATGATGCTACACACAGCTGTGGGGGCATGGTAAAATAAACTTTCAGGATCAGCATTGGCTGAGGAGCCTCCAGGTGAGAGAGGGAGCTGTCTTCCCACCCACCCACTCACTCACCTGCTGAGCAAGCACAAGGGGAGAGCTGCTGTACCCACCTGAGGTATGGAAAATAAGGTACAGTGTGGGACTTGGCACTGAAACACAGGGTGTTCTGGCACTGTAAACAGCTTTCAGCCAGTGGATGAGGGATAAAACCTCCATGAGATGGGAAGGTACTAGCAAATTCTAGTGCATGAGTGGGCTGAGAGCTAAATCTCTACAGTATTAACTCAGTCTTCGGTGATATTCAAGCTGCAGCTTGCCCCAGATGAAGGCCAGTTAAGAGAAACCATCACTTACCACAGGCAGGAAATTTTTGAATTCATATGTGAAGCTAATTGAGAGCAGTGCATCTCCTGTTCTTTGAATTCACAACACACCGAAGATCAACCCCAAGCAGCCCTCACTTCTTTCAAGTTTATCTCTAACTGAGGAATTTGCCTGTTTAGTCCGGCAGCTGTCTTCAGGCTAAGTGCAGGTCTGGGTTCTGCAGGGTGGGAAGCACACAGGGATGAGAGTCAGCAGGTCCCTACTAACTGTAATCACTCTGAAGGGGTGGGCTACTCCCAAGACAGACATGAAACAAAAGCCATGGCATGTCTCAATCAAAGACATTCAAGGAGGGAGAGAAAAAACAGCAGCTTACTATTGATTACCAGATATGAGAAGAAACCTCATCCCAGTAACGGGAAAAGAGTAATATTTGTTCTGAATAGCTCATCCTAGTAGACTGTAGGCTCAAGAGGCCAGTACAGTGGAGACACTCTCCTAGGCATCCACCATTTTACACCTCCTGACCATGGAAATGGATCCCACCACAGGCACTGCCTAACAACACACAGAAGTTGTTCCTTTTCTGAGTCATCCAGTGAGTCATTCAGGGCTTTGTTCATCCTATCCCCCAGAATTACTGCACTGCACATCAGACACTCACTGAGAGCTTGTTTCTATGTGCTTTTCTCATGTTTTCTATCATTGAGGTAAAATCATCTTGTGCTCACTTAAAGAGATGCAGAAGGACCTTCTGCCTACAGAACAGTAACATCCTTAAACAGCTTGGATATCATATATGTATAAGTAACACATAATATACAGAGCATATAAATACAAATATACAGGTATATGCTCCTCTATAATTAAAGGAACATGTCCATACTCAAAATATTTTTATGTTGTGCCAAATGATGAATTCTACCCTGAGGTAATGAGTCAGGTAAAACATTAACATAAGTTTGATGGTATATCTCAAATACTGAACAAAACTGTGTTTCTATCAGGAGTTTGGGAGAGTGGCTTGAACTTTGCACTTAATTAAAAACACCACTCACTACTGGGTTCAGTAAAATCTGCTTTTCCAAGTACAAGCTATAATCATACACGTGCAATGAATGCCAGACAGTTCATGTGATGACATTGCTACTGAGCATCATCACCATCAATCATGGGTTTGCTCCTATTCCAAACAAGTACCAGCACAGCTAAACCTGGTCACTGTCACTAATTCTGGCAGGCTCAGGAGAGCCAAAGGATGAGGACCAAACTCCATCAGAGGCTGACTATATTCTCATCACCTGGGAAGCAAGTCTAGTACTGAGGCGAATAGGGCAGCTGACATTGCTGCTGCTCCTTACACCAGCTGTGCTGTGGACAGGCTGTTTCTACTATTTTTAATCAGTTTTATTTACCAGGCTGAACTCTTCCCTCTCCTTCCACCTTTCCTTCCAAAATAATTTTTAATTCCATTTCTTCTAAATTTCTTGTTAATATATACCTCTGGAGAAAGCGGGTCACACACAGGTTACCTTTAATTCAATACCTCCCGCTGACTTTAATGGCTGCAAGATCAGGACCCCGCTAAATAATGTGTTTGAGCTATCAGAGTCAGCAAGTGGCCTTCCTCTCTTCCCCACTGTCATCAAACATCTATAATGGCAAGTAACAGGTAAACTGATACTTTGCTACTGGGAACCTGAAAAACTTCTAATATAGAACTGAAACTAGATAATGGTTATAAAACACTCCTAGTTCACCTGTGCTGTCTCACAACTTCTAATTCCTCCCCCTTGATGTCTTCCCTTCCAGAAATTCAATACAGAGCCAACACTTAGTACAAGTTCCATGTGCTTCCCTCAGGCACTTCTACTGAAACCAGCTGGTTTCCTCCAATGCAGGGAGCATCCATTTCCATCACTACACAGTAAATGAAATGGCATTGCTTCCCTTCCTCTGATACAATCTGTTTCCTTACTGCAATGTTTTATGGTACTGGCACATAGCAGGGTTGGTAAGAAAGCATCAAATACTTGAACTGCTTGAACTGACAGAGAACTGGTTTGATGCCTTTCTGCAAACACAGCACAGCAAAGCAAGCTCTGGACTTACCTTTTACTGATGAGGCTCCAGTGTTTGGCCCCAAATGGCAGGGGACCTCCATGATATTAGTTAATTCTAATTAGTTAATTCTATTTGTTAATTCTAAACCTATTTTTCAACAACAATAAAGAAAAATATTACCAAGCACATCACTTCTGAGCTGAGTACAGAAAATACTTTACAGGAGTCACTTCTACACTTGCTTCTCATTTCATTGTGGTTATTAGCAAACTGACTTTGTGCAGGGTGACTTTGGATATGACCAGAATGTGTCTATTACAAAAACAGTTGCTGCTGAAGTTTTTTAATGCAAGAAAGACAAATCAATAAATTGGATCTCTAAGGATATCTGTGATGATGATTATGCATTTCCCACAGGCACCATTGGCAAGAGATGTCTAAAAAGGAGCAAAGACCAGAAGCTCCCCAGGCAAACAGCAGAATGGAAAAAGGGGGGAGGAGCACCAAAGGGATGCTGGTGGAGGTAGCCCATGTGGCCCTGCTGCCAGGAAAAGACAGAGGCAGACAGAAGGGAGGAGAGTCCAGAAGGTGAGGATCAAACATGAGCCAGAGACAGGGAGGAGGGAGACAGCCCAGGGGAGCTCTGCATGCTCAGAAAGGTTATGCAGTGTCTGAGCAGAACAAAGGGGCTGTGTAGCCTTGGGATGACGAACTGACACGGCAGTAGGATTCTGGAAAGAGTGGAAGGATGCAATACCTGCGAATTAATATGTGTGCACAATTTAAGGAAACTCATGAGATTTGGTACTATGTTATTCAAACATCTCAACTGTGTCAAGTTTAGACACAGCATCCCATTTATCTTGGCACAACTCAAATCCCTAAATTGTCCCTGTCTTTTTAGTCTCCTCACAGGAACTTTACTTCCAGTTTTGTTAAAACATGAAGTAGCTGAGAAACTGCTGTACAAACAAATACCAGCCGAGGTGAAGGCTTAACCCTGGGGCAGGGTGTGGGGACAGCCTGGCAGGCAGGGCTGCAGAGCTGCCTCCAGCTGTTACTGCCCTGCAGCACCCACTCTCTCTTCCACTGCTGGAGAGCTGGTGCGACATCTGCAATTGTCAGATGTGCTGGGAAGTGCTGAGAGCACACTGAGTCCATACTGGTGAGCATATCCTACTTGTGCCATTTACTCAGTGTTGTTGTTTGAGCTCCCCCCTCCAGCCCAAATTTAACCATCCTGCAATAAATGCTGCAAAGGGGAAGGTGATGACCTCAGTCTCTCACACGGACAGCAAAGGGCGCAGTGCAGCTCTCCACACAGTGACCCTGCTTTTCATCACTTTCATGTCACACAAGTGGCAAAGGCAGTGAAGTCAGCAGTGTTTCCTGGTGTTTCCCTCTGCTCTCCCTCTCTGCCCTGAATTTTGTCCTGTTCAGTGGAGACTGGCTCATTTCACTTCAAAAAACTGGGGCAGAAGAAGAAAATGATGACAGGACACGTGTTAACAACGAGAAAACACCAGCTGCTAACATGGCTCACCTACCAGTCTGCTTGAACCACAGCAAGCCCTGAAAATGAGGCAGGGGTTTATTTTTAACATCTCTGTCAGATCTCTTTGCCTTTTAAAGAGCGTTCCTCTGCTGCTCAGGCCCCTTATCTGTTCCTTGGCACTTCAGTGAGCTGGTCCAGCAGCTCTCCCTGCAGCTGTGCCCAGGAGAAAGCTGGAGTGTCCCTCCACTGCCTCAGCAAGTGCTGTGCACTCTGCCAGAGTAATCCTCTAACAAATATGAACACATGGAAACAGCAGAAGAGCTTCACAGTGTCCACAGATGCATGCATAGCAACACACCGAGTTTCACTCCTATTTCTCTGGGCTCCAGATAGCAGAGAGTATATTGCATGTATTAAGCACAAACCTTCATTAAGTTTTAATTTTTTTAAAATATAAAATACTAATAGAAAGCTTTTTACTACCTAAATAAAATATCCTTAGGCTAGGAGATCCTATCTAGGAGTAAAAATAAAATTTTAATCCTCCCATTCAAACTGCCACACAAACTGTGATGAAAGGATGCAGCACTGGGAAATAAAAAACTTGCCGATCATATTAATCCTCCATCTTCCATTCAGCTTCCTACACCAGTATCCTGTTTCCTTTCTAACAGCCAACAATGCTTCTCTATTTCCTTATGTGATTCCCCTAAAATGCTATCATGTCAGACTTAAAAGCAATGCTTCTTAGTCACTAAATGAACTCTAATTTTTGTTATGGTTTGTAGAAGATCTTTGACATCTACCTGTAAATAGTGACACTGTACACTCTAAAAGCCTGCTTTGTGGTTAGTCATGAAATGGCTGCTCTGCACAGAGAGCCTGCAATCCTTTTAGTTAGTCTGACTGACCTTGTGTGGGTCAGTGGCAGCTGAGAGACAGGGACTGCAAAGTCCACGTCCGAGTGTCACGCAGTGACAACTCTTGAGTTTCTCTTGTGTATCTTTTTATACATCAGACAAAAAATTACTTAGTAAGAAAGTGCTTTATTACTGAAAGTGATGAACCCTTTAATAATCATATTTCCCAAACCAGAGAAGCTAGCGCTACCTAAACTCGTCATTTGACAAGACAGCTATAGGAAAGAATTTTCTTTGTTTCAGAAAATTCTACACTACTGGCTGGTAGTTATTACACTGAAGGCTCCTGCATGACACAATTTTTTAACAAGATACAAGTGAATCAGTTGGTTAGATACACTTATAACAGCTTAAAAAACTAAAAATGAAAATAGTTCCAAGTACATGAAGCTTTCCCTAGGAGTACTTCTGAAAAAAATGTACTACATGTAGCTTTGCCTTCCTGGGTCAAAACTCAAAAGTCCTATGAGAGAATTTTTGTCCCAGGCGAGGTAAGCAAGACCAGTACCATTTGTGCAGAGCGGTACCAACGTGCCTGGTGAAACAAATAAAACAGGTCACCTGCATATGTCAGGTCAGAGCTAGCTGACCCATGCCTCTGTTGCTGTATAAATAGCAGGGTTATCACCAACACAATTAGCCTTACCTTATTGTAGTACTGCACCTGAACCGAGTGCCACTGCCCGTCGCTGACCCCTCCCGCAATGAACGGGGCCACTGTCGTGGTTGTCTCCCCTGCAAAAACAGGCAGAGGGGAAAATGGGTCACCATCACTGCAAGAAACACAGAGAGACTCTCACTGGGCACAGGATGCAGCCACCTTGCTTCATCAGGGAGGAATTTGGGTTTGTCCTGCAAGACAATAAATCTGCCCAGTTTCATGAAGTTACTCTGGTGCACACAAACCAGCTTCTAGCACATTTGGGTGAATTATGTTCTTTTTTATCCTGCTTCTGCAAAGCGTGGTAGCAGATGCATTGGGTAGATTCAGCTGTTGCTGAAGTGATCAACTGAGGGAGAAACGTGCATTAATTTTTCTGCATTTTTGCCAAAAGCACTTTTTTGGTATGATAGGTATTGTGATGGAATATTTTCTCAGGGAAGGGAAGCTACTCCCTGTTAGAGATGAGAAAGTGAAATGCAGAGGTATTCTAGTACAAATCCCATGGTAACCTTGGGCTCAGCAAAATTTTACCAGTGATTAATGAAATTATTGGCAGCCTTTCAGTGTTTTTATTTGAAAGCAAGACTTTGCCATTGAAATTGGAAAGCTGAAGCTTTTAAGCCAGGACAGAGTCAGCAGACCCAGCTCAGTAACCAGGCATATCTGTTTCGAGGTAGCAGCAAAATAAACATTCATGTTGAAAGTACATAATAGGCCTGGCACAGAGAAGGGATTGCTCACTTTTTTTTTCTTTCTTCTTTTTTTTTTTCCCAAACAGTTGGAAAATTCTACATAATAAACCACAGGAAAAGTAACTCCCCCAGTAAACTAACAAAGCTCATGGTATTGTTGAGCTTAAAATGTACTTTCAACTCTGTATTTGCAACAAATACCTAAGTCAAGTATTACTCTTGTGTCCCCTACTCTCCTTTAACTGCCATCCCATATATTTCTGTTATTTAAACAATACATATTTCAGCTGAGGATGTATGACATCCTGATGTGATGGTTTTTACCAATTAGTGATAAAATCTATACAAATAATTAGGCTTTTTATTCAGCTATCAAGTGTCTGCAAAAGGAAGATCACTGTTCTGCAATCCTTTCGCTCTGCTTTCTGTGAAAAAGTTGTTGCGACATGTAACACAGTGAGATCAGGTGTCCAAAACTTGTACTGTTCGTTAAAAGCCACTTAAAACTATAAAACATAAACCATTCGCCTTCCAAAGAAAATACCATTTGTAATATGCAGGACCAGACCTGCTCTCAGGTGCAGCAGTGCAAATCTAAATTTAGTTTCATGTATCTTAAAGGAGTTCCTTCACATTTAAATGCATATAAGTGCAAGCAGAATTTATTTTTTTCCCATTCATCCTCAGGGTACCTTCCAAGCAATTTGATTCAAGTTTAGACAGGTGAAGCAGAGCTACAGAAGAAAGAACATCTCTCTGCAGCATATTATTTCCTTACACTAATCCACTCAGAAACCTGCCTTAAAATCTAATTTGGACAACTTTGAGATAATAAAGGGAAAATGTAACCAGATATCTGCAACCCAAAAGGCCCACATATGCACTCAGCATTGCTGGCAAATCAATGGGGTCACACAGGATTTACCATGGGGTCTGAGGGCAGCAGCCATCACTGGTGATGAGTGTGCAACACCAATGTAGGCTGTGCTTCTGCTTCTATGGCTTTACTGCTTGCAATGTCTCACTTTCCACAAAAATAAAACAGGAGTTGACTGGAACCCACATGTCTATTCTGAATATGGATAATGGGAAATAGCAGGATTATTTCCTGAATTATGTGTCCAATATAGAGGCACAAATATTTCACTTGACCTACACATAACTCCACTTGACTTACAGGACAACAGCCCTTTCCAGATATTTGTTTTAGTCTCAGGAGAAAAATACCTTAAACCTGTGACAACCAGAGTTTGTCTGCACTACTGAGATTTCATTAAGTCACCAAAGCCTTGCCACTGAAAGCACAGATCTGCTTCTGGGCATATGTCCTGCCTGAACTTTGCTTGTCAGCCCTCCCCTCTCTCTTCTCCTACAAGCACCAAAGGCACTGGCTTAGTCCTAGTGCAGAAAGCAGCCAAAGCTGCCACTTGTTGTTTCCTGGCCCACTGTAGCAATGAGCATGCAGCTCTCCTCAATTTGTTGTTGTTTATGGCTTCTTCTAAGAGGAGTTGCTTCTCCAGGGCAGAAATGCATTCTAGAGACAGCACTGCTCCTCCCCAGTCCCTAATAAATGGCAGGCCATTTTCACTTCTGCTAGCTTTTCCTTTGGCTTGCGTAGATTTTTAAGATAACATTTATGCACCTCTGATGGTGTAGTGTAAAAATGCATAAACACACAACATTTATCACAGTATGATAAAATGAAGTCTCATTTAAATGTAAGCAAACATTGGCTTGGAGGCCAACATTCAGGCTAGTGCCAATCTTTTATAGTAGTCATAAACTCTGGCTTTTATAGCTGATATGTTGACAAGCTCCTGCCTACGACAGCGAGCGTAATCGCCACAAACCGCTACAATCTGGAGTACACCCGGCATCAGTTGTTTACTGTGCAATGTCAGCCAGTAAATTAATGAGGCAGCAAATAGCCATATAAAATCACTGAAGTGCATTTCCAAACGGCTTGAGAGGATCTCCTGACTTGAAGCAGAAATGCTCGACTCAAGTGAAAGCTCACCTGCAGAGAAGGTGAGCTGGATCTGCTCCTCAATGATCTCCAAGGCAATGAAGTCGTGCTTCTCGTTGAAACGCCCATTGTAGAGGAGGAGAGCATTCCTCTCCCTGGTTGCAAACCTAGAACACAGAGACATGGAGTTAGTTTGTGCTCAGCAGCTTATGGATTAAAGACTGATGGTCAAGTCACCCAGAAGAAAGAAGGCATTGTGTTTGGCAGATAAACAAACCTTTGAATCAATCTTCAGACTGAAAATTGTAAAACTGAGGAGTCAGCCGCAGGATAAATCTACTCTTTCACAATCAACAAGGCAAGCAGATGGAAATTACAGAAATCTACTCTGCAAAGATCTGCTGACCCTCACGAGGGCTAAAATTAGGCAGACACAAGATGCAACAGCAGTATCTGACACTGGCCAAACAGTAGCACTTACTACACTCTGCAAACAGTCTGACAGCTAGAAAGCATTTTCACTTCAAAGGGGCGATCCTTGCTGCCTGCTTGCTGTCTAAATGCTACAGCGTGCTGGGACAGTCATCAACAGATTAAAAAAGCCTGATGGGGAAGTAAGGGGAAAGAAAGATAAGAGTTACTTTAATAACGCCATGTGGAAAATCAGAGCTAGTCAATCAACAGGTCAGTCAACTGGAAGAAGGAAAATAAACACTCAAATTATTTCACTAGATCAGCACTAACAGGTGCATTTGGATTTTGTTTTTCCTGTGCTACTAATATGGGATGTATCTTTCTTGTAGAAAAAGGGGAAACCTCACTTTTAAAAAAGCCTATTCTTTTTGTCAGCACAGACCATTTAAAAAATTTCTGCTTGTTGTATTTTATATTTTTAATTGAATTCTCTTATCTCTGGAGAGTCACACACAGCTTTCATCTACTCAGAAATGCAAAAAAAAAAATTACACTTTACATAAACATTTTCACAAATATTAATATTAGATAAAGAGAGAAAAAAAGAGAAACCATGGGAATTTCTTGTGTTTCCCAATGGCAATTTAGTCTGATTTTGTATCGTGAACTTCAGGAAATATTCCTGATTTAAATTAACCCACTTTTCCTACAAATGAATGAAATGCTGAACACAGTTAATGAAATGAAATTTGTCTTCTACAGACACAAGAAGTGACTCTCGTGCCTGTCATATCATGTCTAATAGCAAGACTCTCATGTGATGCAGCAAAACCTGCATTTTGGAGAATGGGAATCAAGCAGTATTCTAGAATACCAGGGTTGGTTTTTGAAAGAAAAAGTTTCAAAGACAAAGAATAATTTTTACCAGAATTTTTTGTCAGACATATGTATGCCGTGGATAACACTGAGTAGAGACCTTTCAGAATCTGAGCTACATGGAAATCAGAAATTTTATTAATATATTTCTAAATGTTTTTGAAGGCTATTGAATTGTTCTGGTTCAAAAAACAGAAGTCAAAAATTTGATATTTTCTATAAAGTTCAAATTTCAAAGAATATGCATTATAGTCCATAAAAATATTAATTAATGTTTTGATTACTTTTAATCAGTTTTTATATACATATTTATTTCTAGTTTTATAATAGTGTAATAGTATACCGATAAAATGCAAACTAAATTAATTACAGCAATACCATTGAAATATATCAGTATTATCAAAACATGGATTTAGTTTTCACTTTTCACCATCAAACATTTCATCCAAAGGAATACAGTTACTGTAAAACATTTCCCAAGCCTATTTTTTCATGAATAACTGCTTCATCCAAATATTTTGATCACATCTATCCAGAATATATATGAGCAAAGGAAAAGGTAGCAATACTAGTGGTGCTTTTTCACTGGGCAGGAAGATTTAGTCTGGCAGCAATAACAGGAACCTTAGTTATTTTTAATATATTTTTCCATATTCTTACAATTTCCTACCATAATTTTATGAATAAATAATAAATAAACAATAAGAAACCATTCTTCATTAAACCATTACATTATTAAGCCTTTTTCGATATTTCTTTATCTGTTCTCAGTTCCATTCTTTGCCACTAGTCAAAAGCAACTTTTATATTATACTCGTTAAAAGCACTACTGCTTTGGAACTTGTCTCGCTGTCACCCACCAGCTGGAGGAAAAAATTGGTTTTTAATAGCAGGGGTATCTTGCATTTCATGACACAGGAAGCAAAAGACTCTTACAGAATTTTGCATAAATAATTTGAAAACCTCTCCACTAACAGTGTCTAGTGGAGTGAAGGACTAGTAAGTGTTGGAATTAAGCAACGAAGATACATGATATTGGGAGGAGAAAGACATGCATGGTCAGTAACCTAAATACTTTTAAAAAACATTTTAGTTATGAGACTGGACAATGCAAATATTCTGCTCTTTGCTAGGAGTGGGTCATGAGCCACTGGAGGCTGAGGGAAGCTGGACGCCCTGGGATTTTATGAATGCTCCCAAATCACAAAATATGTAATGCTAAATCATCTTCATAAGCAGTCAAACTGCTAATTGTTGCTGATCCTTACATAATGTTTCCTCCTCCACTGAAGGATAATAAAAGCCAAAGAAACAGCTAGTGTAAATAAAAGTGAACTTCAGGTATGAAAAGCTAAATGTGTCGCCATTCTAGACAATGTGGAATGAACCTCATAATGGCCTAGAATTCTTATAGTCACACCAAATGGAGTAAGTAGTGTTTAGCTCATGACTAAATAGGCCATTGTGATTCTAAAGATGGTGAAGAAGCCCTGGTGTAAGGACTACCTTTGTACAGTACTTTGCTACTTCTCAATAACCTCTACACAGGGCATTTGAGTAATTTTAACTTGAAGCAACCTAAACGTCAAAGCTCTCCAAAAGCCTGAAAAATGACACCTCATGGCTGAAGGGACAAGTCAAGGGTAGTGCAGGCAATTCATGCTGGCAGCCAGCCCAGACTGCGCCTTTGTTTGCTCTCACTGTGGGTCTGACAAATCCAACAGAGCCTTTTGCTCCTCAATTTTTCCTGTGTGCTTAGACCTGATGCTCTAAAACAATCTTCACAGGCACAACTCTCCCTTGCCTTGGCTTGTGTGCAAACCACATCTCTGCTTTCCGATTTAACCAAAATTTCAAGATTCCATAAAATGTTGACTTTAGGATTAAGGCAGATGAAAGATAAAATGGTAGAAATCATAAAATGATATAATGGTTTGGGTTGGAAGGGACCATAAAGACCATCCAGTTCCAACGCCCTGCCATGGGCAGGGACAGCTGCCACTAGACCAATATTGCTTCAAGTCCCTTCCAGCCTGGCCTTGAACATTTACAAGGATGGGGCATTACTTACTTACTTCTATTAACAGAAGCACTACTTGGAGAGTCTCCCTGGGATTTTAGCTCAGGAAGGTAAACAATGCTAAAGGACAGGATTGAAAAGCATGCTGTAAAAAAGTGACCTGGCTCCTGACAGATATGAAACACCAGGTAATGGCTGGGTGCTGGAGGAGACATAAGCCTGAAGCCTGTCTGACCTCCCTGAGCACTTTCTCTGAGCAGAAACACACACAGGTCTGCCCTTGCAGCTGCTGTTGTACCTATCCAAAAATCCCCAGCTCTGCTCTTTGGGGTCAGGAGTAACACATTTTGTGTTGCTTACTCAGCTTTCCCTCAGTGAGGGAAAACCAAAAGTCAATCCTGACCAGCTAAACCATGGGAAAGCTGAGAGCCCAGCTCCTCTCCAGAGAAGAGGCATCTGTGCACCTGGAGATCTGGCTCCACACCAAGCAAGCCCTGTGACCCAAGAAGTCTCCAGAAGAGGGGTTTTTCCCAGGTGAGGGAGAGCCCTTGCCCATGACTGTGGATCCTATCATTGCTCCTCCTTGCCTACCTGAGCACCCCCAGGGGAAAAGTCAGAGCCCAGAAGAAGACTGCCCAACATGTGGATGTCGGGGCAGATGGGATGGGGATGGGACTAGAGCCTGGGAGCTGGGATGGGACATGAAGCAGGACCTAGGTGTGAAGGCCAGAAGGAGCTAAGTGAGGAGCTGGATCATTGAGGTTGTCCCAAGCCCAACACTGGAAAGCAAGAACCTGAGAAGGACCAGACTGTGCTCAGCCATGGCCTGACATGCTCAGGTCCTCTCACAGGTGGGGAAACAGGAGAAGGGAAGAGTGCTTCCAAACAAGGAGCACAAATGGATTGGTTCTGAAGCTGGGCTGAAGGTCAGGAAGCCAAAGGCCCAGCTAGTAAAAGTGTCAAACACAACTTTCACCCCGGCACTTCTGCAGCTCAAGGCTGGTGATGGGTGGCCAGAGTGTTACAACAGGGAAGGTCATGAGTCAGCAACACAGAAACATCCACAGCAGGGCAGAAAATCAAATGCTTTCAAATAACATGGCCTGCTCGCAGGAGTCACTGTCAGAAATCCAGTGGGGACCTTCAGGGGTAGGCCTTTGGTGGGTATCAGTATGTGACAAACAGTCCCAAGCTGGAGCCACAGAACCCTTCCCCGCTGGGACTTACATGAGGGAGACGGTGAAGTGGAAGCGCTGCCGCAGCCCCTTGAAGGTGATGAAGGACTGAGGGGGGAAGCTCCTGGTGGTCATCTCGCAGTAGGGCCGCTCGTACTCGCCCGGGGGGCACTCGCACTTGAAGCCCCCGATGAGCAGGTTCACGCAGGTTCCTCCGTTCTTGCACACGCCCGGGGCGCAGCGGCCGGAGCGCGCGTTCACCTCGCAGTACTCTCCTGCAACGGGAGAAGCAGACATCAGGGAAGGGGGCACCTCACCCCAGCACCAAGCTGGGACACTCAGCTACCCAAGTGGCTCTGCTACAGGTCAAACTTCTGCACCTGATCACCTGAGCAACTGAAGTACAAGCCTGTGATTGCTGGGGGTAATAATGCTGCATCTTCTTCAAGTCTGAATTTTCAGGGAAGTGTGGAATATGATTTGTTGAGCAATACTCTTGCAAATATCCAACAACATTGGCCTATGGTTTTCAGATTCTTTGGCTGCTTCCAAAATGAGTGACAACTACAGACCTGGTGACAGATCAAGGTGGGAGGAGGTAAAAACCCTGCACATTTTCTGTCAACCGAAATATGTGCAAATTGTTTTGGTGTTTCACTATAGTTGGAAATGTATAAAACAGATAAATGGTTGCACTTTTTCTTGAATGGGATTTGGCTTTGCTGCCCACGGTGGCAGCAGGACATGGCTGAGCTCATGACAAAGCTCTCAAAATGTCTATAGCAATAATGCAGGATACAGATGACATAGGGATTGTTTCCACCTTTTCTCACACATGCATCCTGCAGGTGATGACAATTTTCTGAACCCTTCAGAGAAGGGCACATTAACTCTCCACAGAAGTTATGGATTCTGTATGCCACTTGCTAAGTTGTTTCACCCCTAAATAATTTGTCTTTATTTATCTCCAAAGCATGTAGTAGGATGTGTTAAATACAATACTAAAGAATGCAGTGTCTTGCTTTGTATGTATGCCATGGGTTTCTATCCTGTGCTCAAAATCTGCGAATAAATCCCAATTAAAAAAAAAAATGTACAGCGGATATTAATTTTAAAATATCTGCCATGGCTGGGACAAAAGCAGCTGCTGGATTAATCATTGTACAGAAAGCCAAACCCTCTGTGTGAGTTGATTAGTTAACATTGGTGTTTTGACATGTGTCTTGCTATGGTATGTTCACATCCCACATGTAAAACTGTTCAGAGAAACTGGAGGTGGTATATACAGTTGAATTTAACCCAGTAACGGTGTCTGACAATTAAATGCAGAACAATACTACTCAACACAGCCAGCTGAAGGAATACATTTCTAACACTTCAATGTTTGCATGACCACTGGCCACCAGATGATACAATTACATTGGGACAGGCTCTTTACTGCTCAGCAACAGGACAAGGGGCAACAGGCAAAGAGTGAAAAGCAGGAAGTTCCATCTGAGAATGAGAAAAACCTTCTGTCCTTTGAGGATGCCAGAGCACTGGAATGGGCTGCCCAGAGAGGCTGTGGAGTCTCTTTCAGTGGAGATATTCAAAACCCATCTGGACATGATCCTGTGCAGCTTGCTGTGGGTGAACCTGCTTTAGCAGGGGTTTGGAGCAGCAGAGACCCCTTCCAACCCTGACCATTCCATGGTCCTGTTATTGATCCAAGCACAGTTAAAACCGTGAAAACACATTCCTGCAGGAAAGTAAAAGCAGCAGGAGCTGTGGGCAGTGACTCATTAACAAAGGCAAATTTAAATGGAAAGTTTTGTTCCATTTAGTGCTCCACAGCCCAGCTCCCACAGGTTCCCATGCCAAGGCTGCCCACACTGGGAGGCAGGCTGCACCCAGAGCTGGGTCTGCACCTCCTTTCCGTGCCAGGCTGCAAGCTGCCATGGTTTGCAGCTGGTTTAGCCACTGCCTCGGGGGCAGTGATCTCTGAGATAAGGTGAGGTGGGCAGCTTTGTGGTTTTGGCTCTCCAGCTTCGCTGCCCTTTTCTTCTTGCATCCATATCACGTGCCTTTCAGACCAGGCACGGCTTAAGCTGGCAAAATGCAGGAGCAAACACAAGACTGCTGTGATCAGGAGCCAGGCACACCCCATCCAGGTGGGGCCAGCTCTGGAGGATGGACCTGCTCTGTGCAATACTCTGAACTAATGACCCACAGAGCCTTGAGTCCAAGCCTGTGCTTAGAGCTTTTCCCCTTCAGCACTCATGCTCCTATATTCTCACTTTAACATATTAAGTGAAATGCTGTGAAAATCACATGATAAATATCTTCCTGTTTCCATTTATCAGCTCTACATATCAGGCAAGATTATGTGGATACACTTTCCTTAATATTTTTCAATGTTCTATAATGTGTTTCTTTTGGAAAAAATTGTATTTATCATCCAAGACATCCCCTCAGTACACTGGATATGGTGCACACATGCATCAGATGTTTTAAGAGAACACTACAGCAAGACCTTGTTGATGATCCACTGGATAACCACAGCCCTTATACACATATCTTGTGTACCAAAACTCTCAAAAAAGTGGAAAAACAAAATTCCTATAGAAAGAAGAAACAGAGGTTTGTTGTTTTAAAAAAAGTAGCAGGATATTTTGTGAAATAACTCCCTGACTCGCAGAAGAATGTAATCTTCAAGGCTCTCTGGGAACAGAATGATGTATTTTGTAAAAGCAAATAACATGAAGGCTTGAACACACAGAGAGAAAAAGGGTGAGCTAAAAGGAGAGATTCCTGGCATTGCAGCATGCTGTGGAAATGCCATGGCAATACAGAGGTGAAATATAAAAGCCTAAGCTGGAAGTCATTGATGGTTTTGTATTAATACTGTGATATAACAAGAATGTATAGACTGTTTGTTTAGATACCTATACAGGCATAAAACTATTTAAGATAAAAACTTACAGAAAAGTTATATTGCATTGTTTTTATTACTTCTTTTCATTATGATGTGTAAAGAAGTAAATTAAAATAATATACTTCAGGATTCTTTGTCCTATATTTATTCAGTTGTAGCATCATTGATGTCCCAGTTACTAAAATTATTCTGAATTCTCTTAAGTCTGTAATGTAAATGAGAACTGCATTTGATGCATATTCTTTGATGTTGAATTTTCATATTTTATGTGTATTTACCAAAATATATTAAAATAGTGGTTTTGAAATCTCAACAATAAATCCAAGCTGTCGCTGTACCTCAAGGCACAAAGGTTACCAAAAAACCTTTTGTTTTTTAAACTTTGAAACCTTAATTACCCTTTTCTCCAAAAGTGCCTGGAATTATTTAGAAACAGAGCATTTTTGCCTTTTGGAGTAGCCATTTGAGCAAGAATTTGAAGCACTGCTTTGATCAGAACTGGCAACAGAAGGCACCTTTGTGTCACCCTTGGATTTGTCACTTCCAAGAGCAGCCACCTCCCCTCGGACACACCACTGTCCCACTGCTCTGCCCCGCGGGAGTTTTGAGGCACAGCCTAAAAACCATCCTCAGAATCTGAACTAAAGCCTGCATGGACTTGAAGGAAGAGCTGGTTGCTGGCTGGAGTCAGAAGGCCCTAAGGGAAGAGCTGCTTGGGGAGCAGGAAAGGAAGGAGCTGCATGTGCCAGCCTTTGGGAATGAAAAGCGCCTGTGTGCCTGCTTGCAGCTGAATGTCGGAGGGCTGGGATGTGCCATCAAAAGGGTGGCCTTACAGTCTGGTAGGAAAAAATAGTGCAGAAGAGGGAGAGCTGCTGTGCTGGGGTGATAAAAGCACAGCCCAATTAGTTGTCACACACAGCCTGAGGTCAGTCTGTGAGACTGGTGATGGCAGCATGGCTCAGCCGCTCACCCAGCCTGTGAAACTCTCCTTTGCTCTTCACAGCATTTCCTTGACTAATATAATTTCATTTTTCACACTGGTTTGCATTTTAGGAATCACTGAGCAAACTAGTTACACATCACAGCTCTGTGAGATCCAAGCAGGGGATGTGCAGCTCAGCCCCTCCAGCTGCTGAAGCTAAAGCATGCACTCTCAGATAACACGGGCCCTGGCTGCCTGTTACCTGCCAGCAGATTCCTGGTTTGAAAAAATTCTGCCCTTGCCAGAAAATTATTTACTGTGACATGGCAGTAGCTGAACTTATAGGCTCCCAATCAATATTGATGACTTTTAAAGCTAGTTCTGTGGCTTTTCTGCAGCCCCTCTATGTAGTGCTTCCTTGAGATCAAAATGTCATAGTTGCTTTGGATACTGCATCATACTCACAAACATCCTATCTTTAATACACAGCTATCCTCTTCGATTTTAGGACTAATGCTACAAAGGTGTTAGCCATAAAGTTCCTGTTAAGTTTATGTAAGTGAGGACACGATGCTAGCAGGTGCAAAATAACAAGAACAGGCAAATACAAAGGCTGGCTAGATTTGGTCTTCCTCTGACCATTTCCAAATAAAGTCATGAAAGTTTAACTAATAAACAATAAATGGTGATGAAAAAAAGTGAAAAAAATAAAAATAAGTTGTCTTAAAACTGAGACAATAATCTCACAATTGCAAACGCCTTGTGAGCTGAACATTGTGGGTTTCAAGCAACACACTGGTGTGCACCAATGAGCCGGATTTCTTTGCAGAAATCTGACTGTGGTTTTGCTGATGAGTTGTTTGACTTTACAACAAGGATATAAAATGTTTGAAAGCCTGCTGGAAACAAGATTATGGCATCCAAATAATACAGAATTCCTCTTCACATCAGTTTACTGAAGTGTGTTTCATCAATACACTGGTTTGGGGACTAGTCCTTGAATTTTTTACTATTCTCTGATTGTATACAATTGAAACAGTACATTAAATATATATTTACATGAAGCAGCAAATTTGCACTGATGTTCTTATTTCATCAGTTTCCCTGGACACATTAATTTTTTACTCACTGTCTGTAATTGTTTGAACTGATTATTTTCTCCTTTCCTCATCCTGCCACTCGCTCTAGACACATATTAATTTTCTCTAGGTTAATAGTTGCTTTGCCAGAATATACAGCATGTTGAGAAGTTGATTTAAGCAGCCGACCTAAAATTATATACTTTAAAGTGGAAAGGAGAATCCACAAGAATTAAGGCAAAAGGAGAAACACGAAATAGAACAACTAAATTCTTCAAACAATTCCTATTGACCATTTGCCCTAATAAAGAACCAACTACATTAAAAATGTATTTGCTGTCTTGCACATTATGGGAAATCAATCCTCCTTTTCCTCTAGTAATTAAAGCACTACTAACCTTACATGACAATTGGCACCAAAGCAATCACTGCACTAAGAAATAAGAAGGTTGTTAAAAACAAATTAGCTGCAGAATCAGCTTGGAAATCTCTGCTGGGACAAGAGATAAAGAGGTCGGGATCCTGCGCTTTAGGGGTGGTTTCACCACAGTTCAGATGAGTGGGAGTTACCACAGTCCCCTCCTTTCCCCAAGCATGCTGCAGTTTCCTCCCCCTCCCTTGTGCAGGCATTCATGTAATTCTGCAGTTGACTGATTTGTAGAGCTAAGATGGCAAAACACTGCTCATTTCTTTATTGAAGTGTTAGTGATCCTCAGATTAAGTCCCTTCTAGGACTGATGGGATGAATAGCACAGCAAGCACGTGGGAAGGAGGCTGGACCATGCACCCAGGAATTCTTAGAAAGGTTTAACTGTTATGGAAATACAGCTTTAAGCCATTTTAGATGGCTCATGTGTGAGTCTAGTGTCTCAATGGTTGCCTTAGAACTGGACTAACATCTCCAGTAGATACCCACCTCTCTCCACTGATTGTACTTCGATGTAGTACAGGAAAAATTGCCTAAAACATAGGTGCGATTCTAATAGTAAAAATTAGCACTGGATTTTGTCCATAAAGGGAAATTCATTACTCGATAAAGGGAAATTCATGGGGAATCTGTGTCCATAGAGGGAAATTCAGTGGCTCTGTGGTGCATGAGTCTACACTCAGAATATACTGGGAGGTCAGCTTTACTTCCCAGCAAATTGGCAGCAAATGCCAATTACCAATGAAATATGACACAAACAAACAAACAGACAAGCAAACATCTGCTGGGTTTATGGGAGAAGTTAGAGAGCAGCTACCCAGAAACATTAGCCAGCTCCTTCTGAATGATGGAGAAACTGGATCAAATAGAAGCTAGAAACCACTGGTGTACTAGTGACAGAGATTAATTAGGGGACAACTGAATTCATGTGCCATTTTACATGAATGACTCAGAAGTGTTATTTGAGCAACAGACATAAAATCTAGGCTCCTTAGAAATCAAGGGCCAAAACACTACTGCCACTGCAGAGGGGCCATGCAGACTCCATACTAATGACTCTGATGGTCATGACCTTGTGAGGTTTCTAAATGATACTGCTACTACACTTTTAAACTTGCAAATACATTTTGGTCTTTTCGTTTACTCATTTGTTTATTTTTTTAGAACTGGGACTGATCTAGGTTAATTAAAATTATCCCAAATCCTCTTATAGGGAGAAACACCAGCTTAAGGTCTATTTTAGAGTTTCTCTCCTTTCTTTTGCTTTCTGCTTCCTTTGCTGCTTTCTGACTTATAAAGTCATATTATGAGAAACAGGTTAAAGCAAAATAATACATAAATACCTACACAGACATACTCCAGACACAGACACTCAAACTGCTGACTTGCAGCGACAGCTGTCCTGCAGAATTTCAGTTGCTAACCATTCCAGATTTAATATTATGTATTTACAAGAGAGTAACCTGACCTTATAACACTAAGCAAAGTAACAGCAAAAACATTCCTGTCACACTATGCATATAGCTTGCCAAGCAGTTCTCTGAGGTGATATGTAGAAATGAGTCAATAATAAGATACTCCAGAAATCACTCTTTTACCTCTGGATCTGCTTTAGATTTTCCGTGGGCATTAGCACTAAGCTCTGAGCTGGTGGGAAGAAACTGGGCAGACACCACTGCTCTTTTGGATACAAATGCATATCTCTTATACCTCTCCTTTACCATCACACTCTCCCTTCCCTGTGCTCCCATAAAGTTCCCCCTAGGCATCCCAAATAACTCAGATTCAGATTTTCAAAAATCATAATACTCAGCTAAATAAGGGGTTAAGATTTTTAATCATGAGATGCTTTAAAATAATGAATATGAGAGGCATTTTATTTTATTTGCCTCTGAAGCTGTGGGTGTCATCTGCTGGTCCCAAGGTACATGAGAGCTCTTGGTGGTCAAATTCTAGCCCAAACTGTCTGTTCTGAGGAAGCTCCTATTCCTACTCACACCTCAACAGGATGATGCTACCTGAGCCTTCCTAATTCCTCTTCCCACCAGGGTCCTCAAGGAAAACCTCTGCACCGTGGCTGCTCTGAATTCCTGCAAGCTCCTGTGAGGGGAAGGAGGACCACCATGAAAACATCCCATGGGCCAAACAGGCAAGGGAGAGGCCAGGACCCCATTCTACCTGCTGATCCTTCCCCACTGGAAACCAAGCTAAACTGTGTTTTACAAAAGCTAAAGCAGCAAAAGCAGGTCTCCATCTCTCCAGCTGCTCCAGGCTGTGCCCACTGGTGCAATGCACATGCAGAGCAGCCACTGCAATGGTGCCTGCCCTGTGACAGCCCCAAACCAGGCCCAGGATCCCAGAGCAGCACTGGCCTGAGCAAAGATGTTCCACTTTCCCTGGACTCCTCCCCTTCCCTGGTCGCAAAACAAAGCAAAACAAAAGACACCCTGCAGAGAAGGATGGATGGATTGATGATTTGGGTTGTTTTGTGTTTTTGCATTTAAATGAGAAGGAATAATTGGGGGAGGTGCGAGGGAGAAGAAACAATACTGAGGAGGATTAGTGATATTTGGGGCACATCTGTTGGAGAAATGAATTAGTCTGTGGATTCAGAAATTATGAGCATGTTCTCAAGAAGATATATGCTCAATGCTGCATGGTCACCAAACCTCATTCTCCTATGCAATTTCCACCAGTGCCAGCAAGATCAGAGCATAGACAAAAGTCACAACTGAATACTTGTTTTCCCTCCCTTGTGTATTTGTTGAGGATTAAAAATTCCCAGGCATTAAGTTTCCACTCTATCTACACCAGGCAATTCACCTTTCACCTTCCAGCCATAAGGCCAGAACAGTGTGAGCACTAGAAGTGAAATCAAGATTTATAAGGAGTACTGTGATTTTTTTTTTCCTGATAGCACCATGGCGAGCAAGGAGCCAGATGCCACAGTAAAATATTCTCCATTTAAGAAAATACCCAATTCTGAAGCCCACATTATGCTTTGGCAAAAAGAAAAAGAGGTAACTCATGATTTTCCAGCCCATGGATTGGTGCCAATACCTGCAAAAAAAGCTCCAGAGGGTTGTTTTGCAGAGGAGGGGCACATGCTCAATGGCAAACTCATAGAGAGACATCTCTGTGTGAAACCTGGGCACTGGTGTCCTGCAGTGGGCAGGGTGCACACAATGTGTCTGCTTTCCCCCTGCTGCCTGCTCCCACAGCACCAGACATAATCACCCCCAGGCTTTTGAGGAAATGCTGAGGAAAAGCATGTTTTTTGGATGCTTTAGATGTGGTGGTGGAGAAAAACCCATAGAATCACCGGATCATTTTGGTTGGAAAAGGCCTTTAACATCCAAGCCTTTAGCCTGCCACACTTACTTAACAACAAATTTTACCCTATGGGGTCCAGTGGGTAATTTCTTAATGTCTTCATCTTTACTCTTGGCTGACTTGACAATGGTTGCTGAGCTCTCTAAATCATTGAACCATTTATTGTAATGCACAGGGCCCTTGCAAGGTGTCATCTCCTGCATTTCACCTGTAAGGTAAAGCTTTAGAAACCTTTTAGGTTCTGTCTCTCTCACAGAGCTAAACACAATACAAATATACACATGAGAAAAAAGAAATGCACAAAAATTTCCTGTTATGTTGAACTCTGTGGCAGGTTTACATGTAAGACAATTCATCATAATGCAAATTGCAGTGATTTGGCGTAAGATATGGTAATGAAGCCTTTCAATAAAAGCCTAAGCTTTATCTCTGGATGTATTATCAGGGGGATAACATTATTATAGATGTCAAAGACAAATCTCAAACTAGATTATGCCATTGTGTCTGCAATTTGCATTATTACTTGGAATAAATCTCTTCCTAAAAATCCCACCTTAAAACTGGTGAAGAAGCTGGAGGTGTAAGAACAAAGCATCCTTTTGCATAACACATTCATTTACAGAAGAATATCCCTCCCTCCGTTTATTTTTAAGAGGCACGATGACTCTCTACCTTTACTATATATTCATCTGATATTATATTTTGTTTTCTTGGCTCTCTGTGCCCTTGATTCCTCTCCAGGAGTGTTACTTGAAGAGGGGCACGTGGAGGGAGCCAAAGGCTGGAGCAGCCACCATGGCTGGTGGGACAGATTCCCTTTGGGACCTTTGCAGGCTGATCCATATTTGCATCCCTGTACGCCTGCAGGCACTCCAGCATGGGAACCACCTGCCAGGCCTAGTTCTCACCTCCTTCCATGGGCAGCAGCGAGGGAGAAGAAGGGGACAGGCTCATTGTGCTTCTGCTCAGATGACATGAAAGATTATTTCATGCCACAGAGCTGAAATTCTTCCTGGGCACCAAATGCCACCACCAAGACCATTAACTCCACAAGGCTGCTGTTCCACAGGCTGTTTTGGCCTCCCACTGGGCTTTTCAAAATACATTAAACTATTTATGTGAATGAGGAAAGCAAGCAAGGCGTGGTGGCAGGGGCAGGGGTGTGTGTGCAATAACATCTTTTATCAACAGGAACTCAGGAGCTGGAAAACCAGACACACTTTCAGGCACCATCAGGCTTCCTGCTCACTTTCAGCCTGGTTTCCCTAAGCTGCTTTCCACAGAGATCACCAAAGGGTTGCAACTCCCAGTTCCTAAATTTGTGGGCAAGAGGAAAACTCTTAGTACTTGTTTTTGATCAAGTCAGCATCTCAAAGCAGTTCAAAAAGACAACACGTCTGCAAATAACTGCCCTCAGAAAGAAGATGAAAAATGAAGGCTAATGAATACACAGAAAAGATCAGTTTGCCCTTTCAAGGGCAAACATTGCTCTTTTCTTTAGGATAGTTCAGCCCTTATTTCACTAATATTCCACTTAATTTGTTCCATGTAACTGTCACAGACATAAAGATTCAGCTCACAGGAGACAGAACACAGAAGCCATCTCTCCCCCTGTCTCCAGCAGCCTGCTGGGACTGACTGCACAAGCAGCTAACTCCATACGTCTCCACTAAAGGAGGGCTGGTGAGAGCATTTTGTTTTCCATAAAATTAGAAGTTTTCACAGGAAAATCTCGCTCTCCCATTTTCTGTGTTTCCATTACTATGGTAAATATCATGGCAATTTAGAACCAGGCAGGCCCCAAATCAAACCATGCCCCTTCACACCCTAGGTGGCTCTGGTGGAAAGAAGCATAATGGCCAATTAGTGCGAATAACTGAAGATAAGCCATAAAATATTAATAATGCAAGAGAAAACCATGCTTAAAGTCAATCTGCCATTGTAAGTACATGTTAGGAAGCTGGCAGTTCAGAGCTCTATATTTTATTTTATATGAGAATTACCAGCTTAAAATAAAGGTATACTTAAAAGCACTGTCTAACTGTCTTTACTGTGAATCATAGTTCAGTGGTTTAGCATCATGGGATAGGTAGCACAGGCAAAACAATCTGATGCTGATCAAAATCTCATCGTTATACATGGAAAGAAAATTCTGGAAAAAAACCAATCAAAAATGTCCCTTTGTTTGTCAAATTAAAAGGATTAAGGTTAAAAAGATAATCCTGTAATCTTATGGTTTGGTAGCCTCAAAAATATTTGGTACACAGCACAGGAACACAAACTGAAAACAGAAAGCAGCTTAACCAGAGAAACCGACTTTTTCTTAATGAGTCGTGAAAAAGAGATTGTAATGCCACACACATCTTGCACAGAGAATCTCAAAATCCATATATTTTATACCTATAGAACAGATGGAATTCAAAAGTTACTTTCTTAAAAAGTATTTTTAAATTGACTCATAAAAATTTAATCCAGCCAGCTTTACAGCTTGTACTTAACTCTGCTTACAGCAGTCCAGTGAATTAAAATTCAGCCTTTTTGTTAAATACCATTCAATTTTAAAGTAACCTTAAATGATTACCATCTTATTAGAGTTAATACATTTCATTGTGTCAATTAATGTGTTTAATTATTAATATAAGGCATTCATCTTCATATCTTCATCTTTCTTACAATATGCACATCAGTTGTGCTGACCCTTTGAAGCCGGCCTATCTAATTAAAACATGCTTTTTAATTATACTATATGAAAATGCTGTATAAAAGGTCTCATAAGCTTCTCTATGGAGAATTGAGAGACAGCTTGAAGTAAAGTATCTTCGTCTTGGGTTGTAGACACTGGGGATTCAGCCTGTGGCTGCTCTGGAAGCCGCGTTCGGGTCGCCGTACAAAACCCGCGCCAGGAGGAGCAGAGCTCCATGCAGCCACTGAACCATGATGCTCCAAACAAAAGAGCATTTGCAACAACAATGAGGTTGTGGTTCCCACCACGCTCTGCACAACTGTAATTATCTTGATGTTCAAGGCCAAGTGCCTCAGTCTGGTGCTCAACTGTCGAAACTTTCAATCATCATAACACAAAGAACAGAGACACAAGAAACTATTGCATGCTTTTTTTCCTTCCTAACAGGATAGCATCCTGATACTCTCATCCCTGCACCCAACCATCCTTCCTGCCACTTTCCCGTTGATTATCCACTGATGAAAACAAAAATGTCTAATTTGGGAATTATAAATATATATATAGAAGTCCAACATCTTTTTCATAATTCAGTCTTACTGCTTCCCAGTTTTGTTTCCCAGTTTTTTTATTTGCAGACAGGAGAAAAGGAGCCCCATTACCTTGATGCTTGGAAGCTAAATCTCTTTTTTGTTTTGGAAGATCTAGAATATTTCACTTCAGACGTCCTGGAAATTTTTTTCTGTTTTTTTTTTCACCTCTGATCTGCTGTGAACATTGTGAGGGGATTTTCAGAACATAAGGTATACTGGAAAAAAAACACTATCTCATTATGATTTTATCTTCTGCACAAATAACTTATAGGCAAGTTTTTGGGTTTTTCTCCTTGTTTCTCTCCTCCTTTTTTCTTCTCTGATTTGTTTTCAGTGAGAAAAAACCACAACGACTTAAGGGGTAGTCTAACTTGTTTTTACATTTAACAAGCGTATGTTTGGGTAATGAGAATGCACTTGTGCAGCTTAAAGTTTTATCCAGCTAACCTTTTTGAAATTTAACAGTGGGAAACAAACCCCTAAATCTTACATTGCACAAGGCTCAATTTATGAAAACACAATTGTAAACTATGGTCACAGAGAAATTTGCTGTAGTTTAATAAACTGCTATTTAAAATATTTTAATGAAAACAAACCTCCATGTGTGTAATTCCTGTCAGATCAAGGATCTGCAACGCATATATATGTTCACAATTATGACAGTGTGTGGGAATTTAGCTACATCAGTGAGGAGGGGTTTTACATGTACCTATAAAATTATAATATCAAATACCTCCACTTTGATTAATTACATTTCACTTCCAACGTTTTTGACCAATGATGATAAGAAAATGCACTATAACAAAGGTTTTCAAAAAGCCTGGGAGAATTGTGAGTTCCATTTAGGTGTGGCAACAGAAATACCATCAATATAAAACCAGGAAAATAATTCAAGAAACTGCTCGAAACTGACAGAGCAATGTCATACACAATAAAGTACAATAAAAGAGATTTCACACGCCCTAGAATAAAGGGAATCCTAAATTTGGACCAGTCTGTTGTTAACCAGGATGGCAGCAGGAAAGCTGAGGTGTTCCCTGTGTCCCTCTGCCACTGGACACCATGGAGAGCTCGTACTCCCAGCACATTTCCTTGCCAAGGGTGGGAAGCGAGGTCAGTGCCAGGGGCAGGCAGGTACCCATGCCAGCTCAGCAGCTTGCCTTGCTCACACAGAACAGGCTGCCTGACAGCAAACAGGAGTCAGCTGGGCATGGTGTCAGGGTCAAATGTGTTCTTTTCACAACAGCCATTTAATGAAATTCAACTTGAAAAAAAGAGACTGAAACCGATGCTAGCCATGGCAGAGGGCTTGGACTAGCTGATCTGCAGAGGTCCCTTCCAACCCACAACATCCTGAGGTTATACCTGGCCATCAGGACTAGATACTAAGCACCTAAACTACTGCACTGTAGAAGAGCTGGGGCAGCACTTGTCCCTCAGCTACAACCCTGTCCCACCACAGTCTGTGCTTGCAGGCCCCTCAGGTCAGCAAGCCTTGACTTTGTACTGTACAGCCCACAGCCAAAAATCTGCCTTCTCTCCATCTTCCCCTGTGATCTCACCAAGGGCATTAGGAGCCAGCAAGTGTAAAAATGTCACTGTGAGAATGGAACCATCCTGGAACAGGTTACTGCCTGAGTTACCTGGTTACTGAATTCTAGCTACATGCGACTTTTACTTTTTTTTTTAAAATCAAAATCTGGGGAGAAAGTGTAAAATTATCAGTGATAGACTCTTTGGCTGACAAAATCTGGGGAGAAAGTGTAAAATTATCAGTGATAGACTCTTTGGCTGACAAATGAGGGGAGTGGCCAAATAAAGGGAAGAAGAAGCCAGCTCCACAGCTGTCTTATGGAGAAGCAAAAGAAGATAAGCCATAATCAGTAAGAAGGATTTCCTGGACACGGAACTGTTTGGAAGAGCTGAATTCATAAGTATATTGGAGATTAATTACTAAGGTAGCTCCTGAAACCAGAGCTAAGTGATTACATTGGTGTGTGATCTGCTACTTGCTTCTACAAAGCACCCATCGTGCCTCCACTGCAGTAGCACACAGCAAGAACATGAGTCTTGTCAAATAATTATAAAACTAATTAAAAAGAACAAACACAACATGAAGTCTGTAGCTAGGTTTCCACATGACAGCAAAGGACTTTGATCAGTCCAAATATTTCCATGGGCAAGGAAGATAAGACACAAGGCTCCAGATGAGGCATCTGAACCCCCAGCACTTGCAGCAGGTCAGCTGAATCAAAGACCATCCCACATGCAGCACCTTGGGGTGAGGGCAAGGAGGGTTTGGACATGACCAAGAAAACTGTGGAACTTTAAACAGTAGCTGGTTTATGCACATCAGGAGGAGGGTAATGCAATAAAACTCTTTGCCTAGGTTTAAGAAAAAGCATAGCAGATTGCTGTGAAGGCTGCAAGCCATGTACAGCATTTGAGAGCTAAACTGTCAACAAATACACCGCAGTAATCCAATTAGCAAAGGCTCTTTGCATCCTGACAAGTGAGCGTAGGTTGAAGATTAGCTGAAGGACATGCCCTCCAGATAAAAACCCACCTAGAGAAATGGGAGACTTCTTCAGTGAGTCCTGAGAATATGACATAAACTCCAGATTTGCAACATTCATGTTTTGTGACTTGGTGACAGGACAGGAATCAACAGAAACATGACAATAAGAGACTTGAGAATTTGACTGATTTTTTTTACTCTGTTTTTATTGTTTCACTTATCTTCTGGAGGAAGCAGTCATGCAGTTGTGATATCCGGGCCACAGCCCCAGTGCAGCATCACTTGGATCTGGTTGTAAGGCTGTGGTGTGCTGGCCCCATCCCTGCATGCACGAACAGCAAACCTTGCCACAAAAAGAAGCAAGGACTTGTCTTAACATGCACAGCAAATCTGTGAGTTAAACACACCAGGTGAGTGGGCGCACAGACTTCTGCTGAGAATCCGTGTCAGGAAAGAACCTTTCACAGGGATCTCCCCAGATTTCCAGCCATGGGCAGCCCAGGAGTGGCCCTTCCTCAGCTGCTCTTGACTTGCTTTGGATGCAGTCCAGGACACAATTGGCTTTCTGGGCTGTAAGAGCACATTGCAGCTCATGTCCAGCCTCACAACCACCAGCACCTCTGAGTCCTTCCTGGCAGGGCTGCTCTCAATCTGTTCATCCCCCGTGCTGGTACCAGGGGTGCTCCAACCCAGGTGCAGGACCTTGCTCTTGGTCTTCTTAAACCTCATGAGATTCTCATGGGAATTCCATGCATTTCTCCAGTTTGTCCAGGTCCCTCTGGATGGCATCCCATCCTTCAGGTGTGTCAATGTGACACCACTCACCTTGGTGTCATGTCAGAAATCTGCAAAGGGTGTGCTCATCCCTTTGTCTATGTCATTGATGAAGATAATAAATAACAATAATGATAGCCTTTTCCAGCTTTTACACCAGTCATGTTCTGAAAAGTGTTTGGAGGATTTAAGCTCTGCTTCTGGACCATCCACCTCCCTGCCTATGGGGCCCTTGCAAGCTACCCAAGTCCTGTAAGCACTCGGGGCTTGGAAGGGGCTGGGAGGAAACAGAGGCACCTGGCTGTACACAACTGCTGCAGTGTGGGGGCACAGCTTGCCATGTCTACACCAAAAGCGATAACTGCTTAAAGGCAGAAAAGGGCTGATGAAACAGAGAAAGTTGAAGATGGATGGAAAAGACTATGCTGGGACATCAGCCAAGGAGTACTAATTGTAAGGATGGATCTTACAAGAAAACAATTATTTATCTTTCCATCAGATGTGAAAAAGCTGCAGAGAGTCAGGTCCACAACAATCAAAGGAAGTGGTGACACTGTTATGAAGACCCAGATTCACTACAAGCATCAGAATAATAGCATGGCATAGCACTGCTGAAAAAGAAAGAAAAAATAGAAAAATATCTAAACCTTCAACACTGTCCAGACCTTCACTGGCATGCAATCACCCTCCACCAGCTTTTTCACAGTACTGCCATACAGAAACTGCAAGGTAAGGCAACCAGGTATTCTACTTGAGGCACTGAGAAACAATGAAAGTTAGTCAGCATTCTTCTTCAATTTTTCCTACATCCAAAATCAGCAGAAAAACTTCATAAAACCCCATTAAGAGTTCAAAATCTGGAAATACTGCAAATTATCCAGCACTCTAATAACTGTAATTGTATTTAAACTCTTAAAATTGACTATATGTTTTTTAGAGTATCAGACCTCGCCTATGTTTTTATCTCTTTAGTATGTAAAACCATTTGGAATCCAGTAGCATAACTCTGAAGACCTAGACTAAAAGATACTGTTAAGGCAGCAAGGATACAAAACATTTCAGTATCTTTCTTGTGTTCTCTTAATATTTGAATGAAGAATCAGAGAGATGATCAATGAAACTGTCACATGGCAAGGACAATGTCCCTATATTCATGGCAGTGTTTGTGAGTAACAGAATTTCTTGTTTGGTGTTTTGTATTAAAGAAAAATTTGGTCACAGCTGCTTCAAAATGTTGTCAAAGCCCCATAGGCCAGTAAGGATAACCTTTGTTCATACTTGCTGTCACGAAACCACAGCCTTCCATAAGCTAAACAAGGAGTTAAAGATGCAGTGAGGAAGGAATCAAATTTAGATTTGCTGTACAGGATTTGGCTGTTACATACCTGTGATCCCAACAAGCTGCAGAAGTGCAACTGAGAGTGGAATTTCAGACCTTCTTGCACAAGATAAAACACTCATTATGACTACTGTGGCTGCCAGATTTCTCTACCTGAAAGCTGAAATTCCCTGAAATAAATCTCTCTGACCTGAAAAAGGAGAATCTGGGATCAGAGTGACCTGAGAAATTACTATCTGGAGAATGGATATAAGTAAAGATAAGGCAGAAGATATCCTCACATTTACTTTTATGTTCTTTTATGTTCTGTGTTTGTAAGAGCCAAACACCACGAGCTTATGAAGCAATATGATTAGGAACTTCTGGCAGGATGCTGAGAAACCAGCTATAATTACCTTCTCATGACACAAAGTTTGAATTCATAGCAGGCACATTAGATGTAATGATTCCTCATGTCAATATGGTATCACAAATACAAAATAGGAGGAAAAAATGTGTAACACACAGAAGATCTCTAATTGCTGTATTTGATTACTGGAAGATTTGCAACCACATAAGATTTCTCCTCTCTCTGAAGTGAAATCCAAGGAGAGATGCAAAGGATATGGGGAATTCTCTGATGGTCTTTTTCCCCTACAAACTGCTCCTTGCTAGGGGTTGCATAGCAAAGGAGGCAGAGAGAATGTGATAATGCTAAGGAGAACTGTGGGAACATTGAATTTCTTCTTTATTTCAGGAGTTGGTGGGGTTTCTTTTCCATTAGAGCACTTTTGTTCTGTGTTGATTAAATTTTGCTTTTTAGGAACATGACCATAGAGCAGAGCAGTCTTGGCGGCTGCTGAGCAGGAGGACCACGAGAACAGCACTGGAGGAGGCACCCACTCATGGCAGGGCAGGAGCAGTGGGAATTCACACCCAAAAAGGTGCTGATTTATAGCTACAGTGGTGTGCTCCATAGCAGGCACCAGGATGGGGCTTGAAGGAAGTGCTGTGGCATCCATGTCCCTAAAACAGGTGTTGATGACATGATGAATTTGCACTTCAGGGATTGCTCCCTGGGGAATACAGAGAATTCCATCTGTGTCTAAGCCTTCACCTACAGCTCATCTTAGCTGCTTCTGCAGTGCTCAAAGATATATGAAATGAAGCTGGAAAAATTATACAGGCTTCATATAGTGTTCAGTAAATTTGTTTGCTTAACTAAAATGACATCCTTTAATCTTTAGTCATGGACACAGCTCTCTGCCATCAATGGCACAACCATTACTGTGTACATTGCTTACTTCCCTATACTGATTTGTATATAAAGAAGTTGTAAGTCTGAAAAAAAAAGGTTAAAAATATATGTACTTCCTCACTCATGTCCTTACATCACAGGAAGTGAATTCCAAATCACCCCAGCCTAGCCAGTAATCAGGTTTCAGAAATACCTTGTGGAAGCTCAGTTTACCTTTGTGCCCGTAACAGAAGACTCCTGAAGACAGAGAAACTTTCATCATGTATAAATGACTAACAATTACATGGAACCAAATGGAGGGCTTCAAAGCAGGGTAGAAAAATAGAGGGAAATTCCATCCTATTAAGATAGGACATAATTGTCTTGTACAGGAAATAAACACTGTATTTTTAGCAGGTGACTAGTCAGATAGAATCAGTACAGGGTTATGATTATGTAGTGATTTCTCACCAAATTGCAGCCTATCTGCCCAGAGAGATGACAGATCTTAGTATTTTCTTATAATTAGTTTTCTATATAGGGCCTTAAATACGAAATGGAAACATGATAGCTCCCGAAGCAGGCTGCATTTCATAGACTATTACCATTCATATTTCATCTTTTACAATTAATTCAAAGATTTGTAGGTACCTCATACTGGTACGTTACTACACCAAGTTAGTACCATGATAAAATTTCAGTAATACCAGAATCTTCCAACCTTCAGACTTGGCAATTCCCTGCTCATTCCAATTTATGGCCACTGCATTCCATGAGCCAACACACACTGCTGCTATTGAAACCAATATATGATATTTAAATTCAAATAGATAGAAAATCTGGATTGCTGTAAACAATAAATTCACAACCAAGCTGGAAACACAACATTATGATTAATAGTTATAAACTGAACTTGCAAATGGATGTGAATATATTTAAAGAAATTATTAAAATCATAGGTAAAATAACAATACTTAAAGGAGACTGGGACAAAATTCAATAATGTATCTTCATGAAATATTTCTGGGAATAGATTACTTGTTGATAACATTTTCAAGCTTGCTCTGTAAAGGGGATGAAAATCAAGGAACTAATGGCCACCATATGTGGGTAGATATTTGGGTTTGATGAACAAAACATTGTTATGCAACATGGAACTTAAAGGCATCAAAGTAACTTAAATCAACCACAGAAGAGGTGATAAATTTCTATTGCATTTACCCGGTGATAAACCAGAAATATTCTACAATATTTGCATCGATTTTTGGGATAAAGTATTCCAGAGCCCTCTTTATCATGGGTGGAAGTGTTTTTCCCTGGCCAATCTGAATGTGATCCAACTGTCCCTCCAAAGAAGAAAGTGTTTCACTCAAGTGTAGTTAACTCTGAAACCTAAAGACAACAAAGCTATAAGCAGTGCTCCCTCCTTAGCTTCTGACCACTTTAATATCCTGACAGCAGGACAGTTAATTTTTAACTCAACAACTATGCACTGAAAAGAGATTTACAGATCAAATCCTTCTTTGTGTATGAATAATATGGTGCTTCTCTTCTAAATATGTGCTGTTTGTTCTGACTACAGCATTAAGTATTAAACACGTTCATCAATTATTAATATAAGCTTATTATCTTTCATTCTAAAAGTGTATTTAGCCTTTTATTCTGAAGATTTCTAGCAAGAGATTCTAAAAACGTGATGGAATGCATATCATTCCAAAACTAAGACATGGATGTATTAACTTCATTTTTATGCGTATCTTTGGTTAATAAATGTTGCTACTTCCTATTTACAGTAGAATAGTATGCAAACATTTTTAATTAAATCTACTGATCATAAAATCTATTTTGTGGTGCCCAATTATGTGTGTATTGTGTATTTATGGATAATGGACTTTAAAATGTATTTCACTGTAGATTTCATTCATGAGAAACTTGGCATGAAAGTAACTCTTCAACAAACACCAAATATCCCAACCATCTCACAGTTCTATTCAGGCTTTCTCCCATCAGGCAAAAAAATTGTCCCCATCTTCTTAGAAAGGTCCTGCTGCCCCAAGCCCTGCACAAATTTGAGGGAGCACCTCCTGTCCCCCATGCTGGGAAAAACCCAGTTCCTTTGCTGCCATGTCCCTGCTCACTAACTCCTGGCTCCTTCCACAGTCACATTTTTGATGACAGCCCAGAGGCAAAAGCCAGTGAGGGAAAACCCTTCCACCTGGAGAGCTGGATCCACATCAACGAGATTTTTTTCACATCAGAATTTAAATAATTTATGGTTTCAATTTTTTATAACTTCAGCAGCGAGAGGCAGTGTTGGGAACCAAGCCCCTCTGCTTCACCCCTTGTTTGCAGGGGTCACAGCAGACATTGCTGAGCTGTCAGTATAAATTACAGCTGGCAGCACGTCAGTGCAGAATGCTTAAATGCGTGTGCAGTTTCAAATACATAAATAATCCCACTGACTTTACTGAAGCACCAGAAAACATTCACCTAGTATTCTTTTGTAACTTCTCAGGAGTGTTTGAGAAGCAGCACTTTGATCTTTATTAGCTGTCAAGTCCATGATGAGGCAAAGTGCGTTCCTCAGCGGGCTGTGGAGACAGGCCTGGAAGCAGCTACATCCTTCTGGAGTTTTATCTGAACATTTACAAACCAGAGCTGAGTTACACTATTTCCCTTAAGTGTGTATTGCAGCAGCTTTTTGGGAACAAGAACAATGCTAATGCTCTGTGCTGGCTGGTGACCAAGGGCTGAGGAGCTCCTACCAGGCTGTGCACCCACACTATGCCCTGGTATGTGAAGGGGCCTGCAATGGATTTACATTAAAACCCCTGAACCAGGAGATGTGTCCCACCTTTTTCCTTCCAGACTGAAGAAATGTGTCTGCATAAAGCATTTTGAGCAGAAATTCACACAGTGCAAATCTGTTCAGCAGCTGACAGTCCCCCTGCATGACCTGGAGCAAGGCACAGTTCCTACCACTGTGCACGCACAGAGATGTGGGACTTACCCTAAGTGACACTCACCAACCTTCTCCTGACTAGAAGGCAGCGCCAGGACTTTTTCTCCCTTTGACTAAGAATGCCAGCAATTTCAGCTTGACACAGAGCTGGCCTGGCTGCTGGTCTACCACACAAATCATGGGCCAAAGATAAGATAAACACATACCGGTGTAGTCCTCGTAGCACTCGCAAGTGTAGCCGCCCTCCCGGCTCCGGCAGAGCCCGTTGCTGCCGCAGGGGTTGGAGTAGCACAGATCGATCTCCGTCTCACAGTAGTCCCCGGTGAAGCCCGGCGGGCACCGGCACCGCAGCCCGTTGATGGGGTGGATGGGGCGGAACAGGACCGTGTTGGAGCTGATGAACGGGGCCGAGCTGTCAAACTTCAGCACAGAGACACACTTCATGTAGTTCTCGCAGGGCTCACGCAAGCAGATGTTGTCGTCGAAAGGCAGCACCCTCTGTGTCGAAATCGTGGTCAGCAGCGTCCTGTTGAGGTAGATCTGCTCCTGCAGGTCCTCAGAGGGGAAGAACTTGTTTCGAATGCCACCAGGGAGCAAGGCTGAGAAGGTCACGTTCAGGATATTGGAGCTGACATCTGTGTCGTTTTGGATGTTGAAAACAAAGATGCCGTCCTTGGCAGTGGAGAGCACGGTTGCCACCCCCTCCACAAAGAGGGACAGGAGGGGAGAAAGGAACCTCTCCTGGGACATGTTCTCCAGCCGCACTGTGATGCTGTTGGTGAGCATATCGTCCGTGATGATGGTGACACGCAGGGTGCAGACTGCAGTGACACTGTGAACGCCATCTGAAGGGAAGAGAGAAAAATAACAGGGATGTCAGAGAGCTTCATTGGCTTCAGCCGACGGACAGGGAGGCTCCCACAGTCTCCTGAAAATGAAACAGACCTGCAAGGCACTCAGTTCTGGGCACCAGGATGAGAGAGGGAAATGTATCCACCTTCTACAGTTATTACCTTTGTAATAATCTACAGTTATTGCCTTTTCTCAGGAAAACAAAATAACATTTCTTAAGAATTGTAACTCAAAGGACTCTAGACATCTCAAAGAGGCAAGAACACCTGGAGAAGATGCCGGGCAAATGACTAGCGAGGGTTAGTGTGTAAACAGTCTGAAGGCTCTATGATGGCCAAGGAAACCAAGAGGAAGGTGTCTCTTGTGACAGTGACCACTACTCTACAACTGCTGCTTTTCACAGCACAATACCAAAATTATCTTCAGGTGTGGTCTCAGGCTTAAGGAGCCGCAACTCTGCACAGAAAATTGTGACCAAAGCTTCAGATAAGTAATTTAAGGAAACAAGTCTTCACATTTGAGTGCTGGAACTTCTTCATTTCTCACATGTAACTTCTCAAAAATATTTTATGAATATTAGAAAAATTTAAATAAAATATGCCTGTAGTAAAATAAATGCCTGCAGTGAAAAGCAGACATTTAAAAACTCTTCAATTTTTTCCTTCCTTTAAGGCATTTCTGATATTGCTATGCCTGTTCTGCAATAAAACCCATGATTATAAAAATATAGCACTAATACCCGACACTGGACTGAGAGTTGCCACTGTAAAATTTCAGCACACCCTGAGGCTTACAGCAGTGCTGTGAATGTACAAATTCTAGATTATTTTGACATTATAGAAAATAATTATGACACAATGAGTGCTAAATTTAATCTAACTTCAATGCATGTGTGGAATGGGAAGTTGCATCATCACTGAAATCAAATAACTTACTTTAAATGTGTCTCCTTGCTAACATTAGGGACTCATTAAAATACAGATTGCATTACAGAAAATATGGTTAGCATTAGAGCAGCATCTAGAAATCCCAGATGAGATCAAGAGTGGCTTCCGGTAGGAAATGTCCCTTCTGAAAGATCTCACAGTGCAAACAAACAACCTTAAATGGCATGAGTTCATCTCATGAGAGAGATTAACTGGTTTGAGTGGCCAATATGAGCCCCAGAGTGGGGTTAAGAACTGAGCCCAGTTTCCTTAGGCCACAGCTCAGTGTCACAGCCTTGGTCTGAAGTATCCCAGTGAAAATAATTACACAATAATCTACTATTAAGCCTGATTTCAATTAAACCACAAGGTACGTGCAGAAATGGATTTTGAATCACATCAATGATTGCAAATTGCATCAGGAACTGTGTTTAAATCAATTAGTGTGAGATCAAAATTCTAACAGCATAGACTGCTAAATATCATTTTGCTAAGGTTTGTTATCTCTAAGTGTAACTTTATGACCTATTATGGTCACGCAGAAATAGAACAGAAAAAACTGGAATTATTTATTTCCTACTCACTGTCACCACTCCATCTCAAGTGTGGTTTTGTTTCAAAACGAAATGTACTGTTGGAAGATTTTTCCTCCACTTTTATCACAGCAATATAGTAAATCACAGCAGCATAATTAACAAAATGCCTTTTGACTCCCTCCTCCTATCAGGTTGTCTGTAAAAGCTCAGCTGTTGACTTTTTCCCCACTGAAGCAGCTTTTATGCAAATAGAAAAATGTCTTCTTCTGTGTGCTACTTTAACTACTGCCTGGCTAAAACAAATCAGCCAGGAGGGGACATTGTCTGGAGTGATCTGTTTGACTTCTCCCAGGTAACAAGTGACAAGAGGAAATAGACCCAGGTTGCTCCAGGGGAGGCTTAGATTAAGTATGAGGAAGAATTTCTCCACCACAAGGGTGCTCAGGCATTGGAACAGGCAGCCCAGGGAAGTGGTGGAGTCACCATTCCTGGAGGCGTTTGAAAGATGTGTGGATGTGGCCCTTGGGGACATGGTTAAATGGTGGGCTTGGCAAGGCAGGGTTAATGGTTGGACTCAATGATATTAAAAGCCTTTTCCAAAATAAACAATCACATTATTCTATGATTCTATGTTCCCATCACAGAAGCTCACATACCGGCTTTCATTTTCTCCCAGGTTTGCAAAAATCTTTATCTTCTGTTCCTCAGACTCATGCTAGAAATCTGTAGTATCAGCTTCCATCAAGACCCAAAGCAACCTTTACAAATTATTGGTAGCCAAAATCATCATTGCAAACTCTTCCTATATGGTCTGTGGATTTCTGGTCAACAGACAACACAGGATAGCAGTATTTTCCTAAATGACATCCTCAGACTAGTTTACCCATGTCTATCATTTGCACAGCTCATTCCCCTGAAAGGCCAGAACAAACTATTAACTTCTTTTTTTCCTAAAGCAATTGACATTTGCCTGTTTGTCCCATAGGGTGCCTGAACTATTTTGCTATTTGTTGCACAATATGCTACAGAAGTTCCCTCATACCAGCCAGAGTGCTGGACAATGGGTCCTTTTTTTAGAAAACACTATGATCTATAGCCCGTGGTATGTATAGTAAGAAGACAAAATACGATCCACTGTCTGACAATGCAGCAGAGTCTACAAACTGTCATAATCAATATCAACTGTCACAATATGCAAGAGCTTCCCAGCATTCACAACAGCTATTCTGACACAGTTAATAAATCACTGGAGAAAAGCCTGGTGTCAGATACCACACAGCCTCCTTGTTCCATGGGCAGCACAAAAGAAAACTGGGCACAGACATATAGCTGCAAAATGAAGTTGTGTTTTAAAAGCCAGCTCAGCTTTGTGCAACCCTGTTGCAGAGCATTAAAATAAAAAGAGAGTAAAAAGGAGCAGAGCATGTGTGCTATAGGCAACAAAAGAATGGCACAGCCATAGAACTGGCTGGACAAGCACCTCTTTCATATCTCAGTCAGGCTGAGAGCAGCATCACAGGATCTGATCAGCTATTCATTCAGAAACTCAATGAAAGTTGAAACAATCTGTGGTTTTATGAGACCAAATCAGTATCTGTTCTACTTTCAACAGACAACATTGGCTTTGAGGTTGGGAACAAATGCAATAAAGAAAGTGGAATTTTTTTTGTCTTTTTTGGGAAATGACTTAAGCCCTAAATACCCAGTAATGTATGTGTTTTGGGATTTACAGCTGAACTACTACATGAATGTTTAAAAGGTTTCCTGTCAGATATGCCAGAGAATTATCATTAGGAAGTACTGTTTTGTGGAGTGGCCATACTTCATGGCCTTCAGTGTTTGGGATGCTCACCATATGCAGCTACCAATCTCCTAAAAAGGCTAAAAAACCATCTGAGCTTCCAAAGGTCTTATGATACAGTCCCTATCATGTTTATGGCAGGTGCGAGATGGTTTCAGTCAGGGTGTGAAACAACCTTCAAGTTGCTACACTGGAAAATTCTGGCTGCACTTTAGTCTTTGGAGCAGATCTTGGAACAGATGAGTGCACACACATTCCCCAGGCTTAGCTGCCACCAGCTCTCACAGCCATCATGTGGGGGCTTCAGCAAAGCTGCTGGATGCAGGAGTCTTCCTGAAGGAGCTCTAAACACTCAGACCATACTGGCAGATGGGATGTGCAGGCATCCTGCTAAGAGTGATTTGAGCAGACAGCCTGGATCTTAGCAACCCAAGCCACCCAGACAGCCTGAGGAAAGGGAAACACAGGACAGAACAAAGAAAGAAAAAGGATTCAACCAATCCTTTGTTGGCTTGGCTCCTAAAATCCCTGTACCAATGGATTTTGTCACTTGGTCCTCAAGTTTCTCTTCCACAAAATAGGGATAATAGCACTTAAGATGTACACTGTGAAGTAGAGGGTACAGATGATGAAATGTTGAGACACTGGGGTAACAACAAAAGCTACACAAATGTCCTTAAGAAATCATAAAAAGCTTCTTTTAAGAGCTGTTGCAGCCAAGTTTATCAAAAGCAAGGTGGAAAGATTAAAATAAGACTCTTACTGTCTCAGAGATCCATGAACAAATGAAGGGAATTCTGAACAGCCTGGTGGCTACACCAAAAATGTGTTCATTACGAATGTGGTCCCTGCACACTCAAATTTTATTCTGGCAATATGGTTCTATGTATAATTTCCACAAAAGTGCTCTCTACAGGGTGGAAATCAAAGTAGACTGTTGTCTTTTGAGTCATTGTCATTGCTGAAGAGGAGACTTAAAACTAGAATTACTCATCTTCATCCTTCATCAAATTAATGAAAAGATCTAATAGCAAACACATATCCTGATGCATTACAAAGAAAAGAAAGACAAGAAAGGCTGATGAAAGCTTGATGCTCTCTAAAACACATTAATAACTAGAAAATTGTTCCATTATTACCTTTACTTTACAACAAACCTTATCAAATCTGATACTTTAATCTCAGCTTTCTATCTTCTGTCAGTCCATAAACCAAAGAATTTTATTATCTACAAATGTAAACACAGCAAAGTTTAACTGAAATGCATATTTGGCAATGGCAGCACCTGGCCAGAAAGGTTCTTTTGTTTCTTTTTTAAGTTTGCAGAAATAAAATAATTAACACTATTTTTAGCTTATTACATACAAAGGTCCTAGTACCAATTTTGAAAGCTGCATACTTTATACTTTAGCATCAGAGCTTTCTTTCACAGATATACCAACCCCAACCCATTCCAATTTTGCTTTATAACACATCTGGAAATAGCAGATGCCAGTTTTTACAACAGCCATGCAAAATCCTTGGCTAGCAATCCACAGGTTCAAGTAACCTCTTGCTCTTCCCAAGTCATAAGAAGCAGCTGTGGCCATGGGGAGCAGCCACTGCTTCGTAACAGATCTTGGAATGATCAAAGCTGCATCCCATTGTTTCCAGCCATGTCTTCACATACAGGAGTTAATACACACCCAGTCCAGCACTAAAGCTGGAATTACTGATAAGGATGCTGTGCTTTCAGTGTCCTCTCCACTGCTTGGGTGGCAGTAGCACATCAGTAGCACCAGGTCACAGAAATGGATACTGCAGGCAGTGCTTGCCTGTCTGAGCAGGGCTGGCACCCAAACCACACTTCCCGCTGAGCAAACAGCAGTAAAAAATCAGCATATGTCAATAAAAGTGAGACAGAGTGCACAGTCCTGCCCTGAGCTTTAGTTTGCCTCAGGGAATCTGCCACCATTGCAGGGCTGACTTCTTTCCTTGCATTGTGCTTCCACCACCATGGAAGCATATTTAAAATGCATCAAATATCAGTGTGCTAATATTGTCCCTTCCAAACCATTGCTGTAGGCACTACAAAGCTTCACTTTCATGAGCAGAAGTAAGAACTCTATGAACACCCATAAGATAAACTCTTTAAAATATCTTCTGTGTCACTGCAAGTTCAGGAGCTTATAATGCAAAGAAAATATCATGAAAGAAAATAAACTGCACAGAAAATGGCAGGTGGAAGCCTAAGTAAGATTCCTTGCTAAAACACCAGGAAGACATGACCAGAAAGGGAAAAGGAAAATAGGCATCACTGTGAATTTAAAGATCCCCCATCTCAGGGTTTTCCCAGTTAGCAAGCAGCCTCACTGAGGAAGTGTTGCAGGTTAGAAAGAGTGTATGACCCCTGTTTTAGTGTCCTCTCAGGGCACTCTAGAAAAGGAAGCAGGTGATGGTTTTGGTCTCAGCTTTCCAAAAGACAAGCACAATGTCCAGTGGCAAATATCCTCTCTGTGTCCCTGAAGAGTCTCTGTTTTGTAGCTGGAACAGCTCAAAGTGCAAAGGCCTCTTTTGCTAGAGAAAAGTGATCTTAAATGATATAGTAACAGAAAAATAACTTCCATGAGAAATACACCCTATCATTGCTTTGTAAAACACATAAACATATTGTGTATAATATCCTATTATTTCTTAGACAGGCACTAATGAATTCTGTCAAAGCCTCCCTTTCCTTGGAATCAGAAACACTGCTGATGAGCAATTCCGTCAATACGTCAGGTTGGATGCAACTATACAGAGACTGTCCTTGGCCACATGAAGCTTATGTTATTGATTTTGTCCCTTTGTTTCAGGCTGCCAGTCAGCTCCCTGCATTTAGGAACACTGACTGCCAACACAAGTTGTGGCTTTGGAAACAATATATTAAAATAACTATCTATTATTCACACAGTGCCAAAGGGTCATGTTGGAACTGCTGCTGTTAAGAATGTCAAAGTCCAGGTCTGCTCCCAAGCCTGTTACACCAACAGGATGATACCCGTGGACTTCAGTGGGCTTCACTCCCTGCCAAAATTTGGCCTAGAGCCTAATTCCCAGAGTCATTGCCAGTGCACTCACACAGAGCTTCACTCCTGACCCTGCAGCTCCAAACAAGAACAGTCTGCCCTGGAAATGGTGCAGGGTTGAAAAATCAGAATGGCAAGAGCAGAAAGCAAACAAGAGGGATGAGCAGGACAAGCATGTGGACACAAACATGCTCCATGGACAGCACCAACTGAGCTGCAAAGGTGCAAAGGGTTTCCCTAAAATCAGGTGTCTGAATCTGTACCTCAACATCTCTCATTTTCCAGGAAGGATGAGCAGCTGCAGCCACCCTTCAGCAGATGCTCTGTTTTGAAAATATTGGCCAGTGCTGGCCAGCATCATTTGGAGGAAAGAAGGTTTGGAGCACTCACAGGAAGAGGAAAGACAAAGATGTGTTACAGGGCTATTTTAGATTTCAGGGTGAGGTAAAGCAGGAGGCAGCTGAGGTACATGGTGTATGCAAGTACCTTGGCAGGTCCTGACTGAGCTGCAAGAAAGGGGAAAGACATATCTTCAGGAGAAAAGGTGTCTGGGATTAACTACAGAAGATTGGCAGACTGAGGGAAGACAAGCAATAGTCCACACTGGCAGAGTGAGGGCCAATGTGTGACTGTGCCAGTGACCAGATCTCCTTAAAGCAGCATGAACCACATTACCTCCAGCACTTCCTGCTGCCACTGCAGCAACTCAGAGCAGCCCAGGGGTCTGTCCCAGGCCAGCCAGGCTATGGGATATGCCTCTGGGTCATGGCTATGCCAGGCTGTGCCTTGCCACTGCACCGCCCAAGGCAGCATCAGCCACATCCCCACTTGTGAAAGGATGTCAGGGTCACTGCAAGCAATGGATCCCAACAAGTGTGTTCAGACACTTCCAGGCAAAGCCACCTCTTCTGCTCAAAGCTGTAGGCACACTTAATTTCAAGTCAAATCTTAATGTACTTATTTTTGCAAAGAAGATAAGTATCTGGGACACCTGGGGAAAGTGGGCAGTGGCACTTGGGGTTCTCACCCCACCGTTCCCTTGGCAGCAGCCATAGCTGTACCAGCTAAATCAAACAGCTAAATATACCCAGATTGTGGGAGGATAAATTGTGCATAAAGCAACTGTGAATTCCCGACGTGCATAAGAGAAAAAAACAAACCAATTTTGGCATTGTTATCTTTAATGTAGCCTGTGCTGTTCAGGATTATTTACTTTGTACACAATACTGAAAAGAAAAAGAGCATATATGAGTCTGCAGCTTGAACAGGGGTTAAGAACAAATTGATGCCAACTGGATTGCTCAACATTGTACAAGACTGCTGTTCTGAAACCAGCACCTGCAAGCTGAGAATTCTGAAATGTTAATTCAGTTGATAACACTAGTCTGGGGGAACATTTCTGGAGGGTAGGAGGAAAAGCAAGTTGGATCTGCTGACAGGAATAAGCCCTCTTGACTTCTAACTGCAGCAAAGTTGAAGATACACCTAATTTCCTTGAACACCCTCCCACAGAATCACTTCTTGCTCTTCAGGTACCTGGTGCCCATGGGCTATAGCTTCTCTAGGGGGTGAGATGCAGGCAGGGGGTGCTGACAGGGATGCAGGAGCAACAGGTTGAACAAGGAAACAAATCCCTGTCCTGAGCAGAAAGCAGAAGTAGAAGGGATTTGGGACATTTAGAGGGAAGTATGATATGTGGGAAGATAGCATGAGCATGCTAACAACCATGCTTACTGACTATTTAACTAAAGAGGAGATTTTCCTTCTAACTAAAATGCAAAGCAGTTTTCCTTCTGGGCTCTGCACACCTGCCTGTACCTCAGCTGGTTTTCCTTGTTAGCAAGGACTGGCCAGACTCCCCTGCCCAGCTGTGCTCGACAGCAGGGCTGGCTCCCCACCTGAGCATCCTGCCCTGCTCTGGGCTGTGCCAGGTGGGGTGCACAGCCCAGGGACCCTGCCCTGCTCTGGGCTGTGCCAGGTGGGATGCACAGCCCAGGGACCCTGCCCAGCTCCCTGCATGCCAGCCCTTGGTGGGGTACACAAGGAGCCCACCCTGCTGCTTCTCCACAGCCAGCTGCCAGCCACAATGCAGGTTCCAGGCTCCCACTGAAGACAAGGATTTCCATTTAATGCTAATGTCCATGGAAACTGTGCATCTTACAGCACTCATCTGACCTGTTCAGCTGAAAACCCCTGCTCCAGATCGCTACACCAGATAAATTCATAGACTGACTTGCTGGGGGCTCCAGCACCTCCCATAGAGCTTGATCTTGTTTAATGTATAATCAAAACAATTGCCTAATTACTGCAATAATTTACTCTGAACTTTAAAGGGAGAGGGGTTTAATATCATTCACATTTTAATTCTAATGAAATGCAGAGGTAAATGTTGTTAGCCAAAAGACAGTTTCCCAGCAGACTCTCATGGCTTGCAGCCTCATCTTGCAGTGTGCCGCAGTGGCTTGGTGGAGGCAGAGATGCCAGCCAGCATTGAGGTGTATGAACCCCAGCCACAGGGAGCACTGCTGTCCACTCACCCCACAGCCAAAAGGCTTTTCCTGAGCCTCCACCTCCCCAGCTGTATCCAGAGGTACACAGGAGTCAAAAATCCATGAAAGCACTGGACAAACAACTGCAGTCATGGGATGCTCCAGCGTTAAATCTCCATTCAGGCCGTGGTCTTCAAGTAAATGATGCATTTTGTACAGAGGACATAAGAGCAGTGTGTTTACCCTGAGATGCTTTTACGTCATTTACCCCACTTCAAAAGGGACAGCCCCTGTGTGGGGTGCCTGGCTGTGCTGCTGGGGGGACAACCCATGGGCAGCCATAAAAGCCTCCATTCTCCTCACAGCTACACATCCCCTGCAAACATTTTTACTCATGGTTTCTGATTAAAGCAAGAACTTCCCCAAGCAAGCCAGAGTTCTATTCAAATCTCTCTTTGCAGTTTCAAAGCAGGAATGGATGAAAACTGTTTTGAGGATGGCAAAGGTGAGGTGGGAAGAATTGGGGTGGGGGCCTGGGAGTTTCAAAAATGGGAGCAGTGCTAAGGAAATTGCTTCTCTGCCTCACTCTTTGCACCCATACTGCATATTAGTAACCTCAAAAGTATCCTTTCAAAACAACATCAGCAAAATGAAATCCATGAGGTTTATCTCTCTAAATGTCTCCATATTCCCATGTTGCTTTTGCCTGGAGATATGCTCTCTGCTCCTTGCTGTGACCCACAGTGAAATCACTGGGACACTTCCTGCTGGATGAGGTTCAGGTTTGCTATCTTGAGTGGGGAAAAAAAGGGAACAATGAAAGAAAGACAACAGTTATGTTTACACACAAGCTTTCAAAACAGTTATGTATCAACTGAAAGTTATTGATATGTGGGGTGATGCAGCTGTGCCCAGCTCTCTGAAACAGAAAAACCACCAGAAAAATTCAGCTGTGGTAGCTCAACAGGTTGCTGACTGTGCTCATGCACTATGGAGGCCCAGCTTGGGGAAATAAGAGGGTTCTTAGGCATAAGGCCACTTCTTTTCTTTTGGTTTTCTGTAGGTTCTGTCATCCTAAGGCATTTGCAAATCAATACAAGGTAAAAACAGAGGGCTATCTCTCTGGGATAGGGCAAGCAATAATGGCTACATGTCAGCTTCCACATGCACCAGGCGCAGGGAAAAGTTGGTCCAGCTACTCCTCCTGCTCCAGGAGACTCAGACTCAAACATGAAGGACCCACATAAACAAGGTAACACTCTCAGGCTGCTTCACTTCTCAAATTTTTGATGGGAGAAATGACAGAGCATGGATGTACCATCTGTAGCACACATATCCAAAAGAAAAGGTTTCACAGACTTTATAACTCTAACTTTTCTCCTTTCCTCTCTCAAGCTAAATTAATGTTTAAGAATTCTTAATAAGAAGTAGATAAACCAAGAGAAGAGATGGGGTCTATCATGGTCTATCCATTGGGATCTGACAAAAAATACACCCATCTCCCACAGTCTGAAAAATTTCAACTTTCAACTAGCTTAATTCCATTAAAAAATCTCAAGAATTAAAATGTTCAACAAAATATCACATTTTCTTTCATTTTTGATTTCAAAGGGAGTAGATTTTCCTTTTTATTACTAGATTTTCAGCTGACCAGTTTAGCTGGTCTTTTCTGTTAACTGAGGTCTGCTGACTTAAGCAGAGTAAGAAGGAAATACGCAAATCAGAAACTTGAGGAAATAAATGTAAGCAAATAAGAAATGTAAATTAAAAAAAATTGCTTGCATCATGTGATTAAAGAAGTACAGACACAAAGACAAAATAAACAGGTAAAACCACCCTTACCAAACTTTCAAAGTTTTGGGAAAGACTCACCAGGCAGCAGGAATATTTACAGGGAAAATGCTATGCTCTGTTGATAGGCGACCTGCACAATCTTCTAAAAATGTAATGCAAAAACAACCCCCTTTTGATTAACTAACCACCTACACATCACTGACCACTGGCAATGAGATCATGGTGGGTTTGGCTGCATGGTCCACTGAGATTATTCTTGGATCCCTGCCGTTAAAACTAGAATGCTGGACAAGAATCAAAAGAGACAAAGCACTTGTTTCCTGTTTCTATAGTACTGAACCTGTAGTGGGTATTTTTCTCCCCAAAACTTTTCCAAAGACAAAAGCAGCCACCCATACAAAATGTGGAGAATGCCAGAGCCTGACTCCTATCACTGCACGCCATCTCGGGAAGCCGATGCAGGGAAAGGGCAGGTCAAGTTATGACAGAGGAAAGTGGGTAAGACAGTGACTGGGAGCCACTGGTGAAACACAGAAACTACACTGATCTTCAGAAATGATACTGTAATCTCAAATGCCTATCTAAGGATTCCTATTCAGCTGAACTGTAGAAATGAAGTCATAACCACATGATTCACTTCTTTAAGAATCTGATAAGATTTTCTGCCAGACACTTTGCAAGACACAGATCTGGAGCAAAATTTTGCATTCTAGGACTAATGTAATACTATCCAAAAAATTCCATAAGGAAAAGATTATCTTTAAAGGAATTTACTATAATGGATAAATGGAGAAAAAATTTGTGCTGTCGATACATGTTTGATCTTAGCACAACATCAGCAGGGCATCACCAGGAGCGTGCCAGGCTGGGCTCTGCCAAGCAGCCACATGTTTCTGGCTAAGGGCAGGATTACTTTCTCTTCTGGGTGATGGTTCTTTCCTTCCTATTCTGCCAAATTTGCAGACAATACGGGCTACTTCTATTTGGTGAAATCAGGGAATTCAACAGCAAACAGAGCCTCACTACAAGAGCATGGCAAGACCCAGCAGGCATGTGCCCACCACACAGCAGGGCAGGATGACTCCCTGGGACACCTGCATCATGGACAGCAGAAAGTTTTTCCAGGTCAGTGAGAATTAATTCACAATTTCCCGGCATCCCATTGAAAACTAATGCTCCTGCCAGACCACTGGACATTTTAACACCTGTAGAAAAGCCTTCTCTTTCAACATAAGCAGAATTTCCAGGTGTAGAAGAGGACATGCACAGTGAAAGCTGGATATATGATGACCTCAGTGGTGGCATGGAAGCAGCATTTTCCAACTAGCATTGAATAAACCACCCATGGGAAAAAAAGGTTTCTGTACATTAAGTTTTCCCAGGGTTGTTTGTATATTCTACAAAACCTAAAGAATTTATGTATCTCCTTCATTATAGTACCAGTAGGTTCCTAATAATATCTTTAAAGCTATTATTTTTCATTGTTTTAGTTATGCTTTATGGAAAAATATAAAATACTGAGCATATGTAAAATATACTCAAAAACTGTCACCATTAATGTTGAGTCTTAAAATGTAAATCACCCTGGTAAAACACAAAAATCTTCATTCTAGAAATCCCTACCCCTGTAATCCCACTGATCTCAGCACAGCCTGACCATTACAGGACTGCTGGACATGAAGACTTCAGCCTGAGCTTGGAGACTACTTTGGTACAATATCAAGAATGTGCAGCTTGCTGAGAAACCACTGAGTCACAAGGATGAAATTTCACCAAGCATTCGTAGAGGTTCATCCTATCACCTTTCCATAAAACATACCACACCCATGTCCTCCATTTGTAGGCATGCAATGAGATAACTGTTATCCCTGAGAGAACATAAATACTAATTTTATTTTTTAAATATAGTTTTTAAAATTTAGTAGTACACACTATGAACAGCACTTGACTGTAAATCAGGATTTTTCCATGGAAATACCTTATCTGAATTCCTGCAGGATGCTTCATACTGTGGAGTCACTTCCCAAGAGCTCAGACAATTGCAGAAGTTTAATAAGTAGAAAGCATTTGTGTTTCAGTGTCCAGAGCACATCTTTTCACCACCTAAGCTCTGAGTTCAACTGGACAGACCGTATATCAGTTCTTTGGACCATGCCTCTGAGTCCAGACGTTACTTCTCTCTCTCCACTTAAAATTAGGCTTATGCCATGGCTCAACTCAAAGACAAAGTTCTCCAAAGAAAAATGTATTTCAGCTATTTTAAAATTTTCTCCATTTTTGAAAACCTCTTTAATCCTGTTTACATTTAGTTTGATATTTCTCTATTTAGCCAGTGAGCATCTTCATGAAAGAGCTTCCTCAATGCTGAAAAACCACTCGGTTTTAACACCTGCAGTCATTGTACTGCATTAATAACCCCAAAAACATCCCACATGGGAAGATTTGCTCCTTGTCTCCACAGGGCCTACCAGAAACCCCCTCCTGCTTCCCAGCCTGCAGATCCCTGAGCTGGGTCCTGAGACAGCCAAACCCTACCCATGGCTGCAGGACCTCACAGCACTGGCTGCTTGAAGCACTAACTTGGATATCTCACAGGTGGGCTCATGCAAAAGAGAACTAGAGCTTTAGTATTTGCATGGAAAGAACTATTTCTCTCTGGATGTGACAGCTGGCAATGGGGAGAGAGGCAAAGCAGCTGTAACTCAGACCACGAGGTTTATAGGGCTGCCAGCATGCCCGTGCAGCACAGGAAGCAGCAGCAGCAGCTCCACACAGGCCAATGTTAGTGGAAAGAACAGCAAAATTCACAAAAATGTGTGCCAGGCAAGGGCTGGCTTTGGCATGCTCCAGGTCACAGGGAGCACAGGCAGGAGGCTGGGTGAGGGCAGCGTGGTGACCAGCAGCTCCACAATTTGTCACACAGATGTCATTCCTCGTGTCAGAAAACTCAGAGCAAGATGCACGTGGAAGTGTCATGACAGGTGGCTGCAATGTCTGGAAAAAGCATCAAGTGTAGAAACATTTCCACCAGAAATATTCCAAAACAGTAGAATTCTTGATCACCAGCTCAGGCTGATTCCTGTGACTGCTAACAAGAAGTGGATGCAGCTCTTCCTCCACGACCCCTAGAAGAACACTGAATTGTCCCAGAGAAGCTGCTTTTACTCCTCTATTTTTTTTTTCTTTCTGTCCTCCCAGGAAAAACAAACTGCTGCATTTGTAGCTACGAGGACATGGAGGTAGGAAAGGACAGCTCACATGGGCCTGCTTCTTTGAGAAGTGATGCAGAAGCAAACGCCAACAGTGCATTTCATGGTGGAAAACTGTTCACAGGCATGAAGCCCATGGGGTGAGGTGTGTTTGGCCAGACTCAAGCTTTCATGAACTCCAACTTCATTAGAGTAAAACTTAAAAGTGCTTCCTCAGTTGAAAAACATATTTTCTACTTTGTTTCCATTAAAAAAAGAGAACAATCTTCTAATTAAGGATGGAAGTAGAATTAAAAGCAAAAAAAAAAAAAACAAACCCAAAAAACAACAAAAAAAACCCCAATCAAAATAAAATGTTCAAGCTCAAAATAAGATATTCTAGCCCTGGAAATGTTACCAATTTGTCTTTGTGTCCTTCTCAGAGACCTGTTTGGCAAAGTGGACATTTCACAGTCTCCTCTTACGGAAATCCAACGCCACGCTTTTGCTTCAGGACTGCTGCCAGCTCCGTGTTTAGTGGATAAACCCTTTCACATTTGTCTTTGAAAGAGGCTCTTGTGAACAGGAAGCTGTGCTGTGACACCAGGCTCCTGTGCTCTTTAAAACAGCCCAAGCTCTGCAAATGACCTCCCTCATCTCGCTTCTCAGCTGGCTCGAGACATCTCCTACACGTTGTTTCTCCAGCAGTAACCTGAGGCTTCAGAAAATGCTGTAACAGGTGGTCAAAGTTAAGTCAGCACCCAGAAAAAGGAAACATTTTAATATCACCTACCTAATGCACTTTTCTGTCTTTAGATGTTTACACTCATAATCAGAATTTAGGGTGTTTTTGTATCGGTCCATGACTCATACCCAGACACTACTCAAAGCCAATAGATATGATATTACAATTTCTTTAATTTAACATCATTTAACATTTGCTGCATTTTACTGACTGAGTCATCTGGAAAGCACAGGATACTATGGAGATCGTGGAAGTACAGAGGGGCTCCTTAGGTCTCTGAGTGCATCTTGTACCTCTCTTTCACAACTTTTATTTGCCAATCAAGTAATGATATTTCTGTAATTACTTTAAAGTACTGAGCTCACTTGATGCATGCTGGGCACTGTCATGCAAGTCATGGGATTTGAATAATTATACTGTCCTAGAAAATACCAAACCAACATCCCAACACACCAGCAGAAGCTGAGACATGTCAAAAGAAATAATCTGGCAACAAGGTCATATGAGCATGAAACAGACTATTTCTCTTTTATCACTCACCACTCTAAAATAAATTGGGTGTTTCCCTCTCCTCTTTCCAAGCACAGAGTTACACACTCAGCAGTGCTGAGCTCAAAACAGTCTCTCCCCAAAGTAGTAAAGTAACTGCTCTGCTCTGGAACATCTCTGGTGTACTGGAGTTATTTTAGGTTTGCACACAGGCACCAGGAGGCAGAATCTAGCCAAATCACTTTAAAAAGACTGAACTGCTTGAGATAAATACCTGAGAATCCACCTCTTAATACGCCATTGCTCTAATTTCTCTTCTTAAAGCATTTGCACCAGTAATCAGAGGTGATCACTGAGCTCCATCCTGCACCTTTAATTAAAGTCTGTTTCTGAAAGCCCTGTCTAGAGAGACTAATCCCTCTCTTCTCAGCTGCTGGACTTGCACAGGAGGGCAAAGAGGCAGATGCATGTTTGAGGAGGTGAACAGGTCCCAGTTTGGCACCCCAAAATGTCACAAAACATCTACTGATACTCAAGCCAGCTACTTCAAATGCAAATTGCCAACTGTCAGTAAAGAAGTGGGCAGAGAAACACATGCAGGGGAAAACCATGAATGCAGATAGCAAAACTAATCATTCAAGGGTAACTACATATTAGTTTTTGTTTGGTACTCCCAGTGTGGGCTCAGTCTTGTCAGCCCTTGCCTGAAGCTGATGCTTCTGTTGGAGCAGATGCAGAGAGCTTGCAAAGAAAACTGTAGGAAATCCTCCCTCAGAGCTCAAAGGAGATGAGAAAGAAAGGAGTGCTGCCACACCAACAAAAGCAAATACAGTCCTCAAAGCAATAGTATGGTGGCTGACAGGATCCTCATGAGCGAAGGAATAACATCAGAGAGCTACAGCTACCATGCTGCTGTAGGCATAGTATGTCAAGATTTCCACATCATTAAGGTCACTCTGCAGCCTTCACCAGTGATACATTGACACTTACCCTCTGTTTTGTCAGCACAGAAGGATTCCACCTCCCAGCATCAGATTTACCCTACAGTTCATCTCCTCTCAGTGTCTGTCCCTTTTTCCACCTCCCAGAGCGACCACAAAGTTCTCCCTCTGTTTCTCACTATAAACTTCTCTCTTCTGAAGCACTGCTGGGAAACTGCTCTCCTGTGACAGCAGGTGACAGCAGGTGCAAGTGGCTGCAGCCACTGATGCCTTCTTCACATGTTCATGTAGATAAGGAAAGGTCCCAACTGCTTAAGTACGAAGACAAATGGCCTTGCCCTTCCACCATCCCTCACCCAGAATGAGCCTTGCAAACTTTTACCATCTCCTTTTCCAGCCCTAGGGCTGCCTGTCCTGTGTTCATACATCTGGCTCTGGGTCTCAGTGGGCTGCTAAAATGCAAGAAGAGAAGAGTAACAAAGCAAAGGTATCTCTTGCAGAAAGGGATTTATGGTCCCAGGGCTTATGTGTGTGGAGAATTGACTCTGTGGGCTTAGAGACTGCTCAGACTGACTGAGCCGCAGCTCCTGCAGAGACCAGCGCATGGAAGGGACACAAGGAACCCAAAACTCTGCTAACTACACTCAAGAAGCAAACACGAGCCAAAGCCTGGAGACACAGAGATGACCTGAGTGACCTTGACTGTGACTATTTCACTGTGAAGAGCCAAAACCTGTAGTCTGTAAGAAAGAGAATGGGATGTGATGCTACCTTCTGGGAGTTTAGGATTAATACAATACACATATGGAGGGTGGATCAGCTCAAGAATCCTGGGGAATTTTCCGAGACAGTATTTTCAAGTGAAAACTACTGAGAAGGGCAGCAGGGATGTCAGTGCTTAACAGGATCATGTTAGAAACGTGTGGCTAGAAAAGGCAGGAAGAAGGCCCCCCTGCAACTGCTCTGGTACCCAGTGCAGGTCAGCAGAGACTGCACAGCAGCCAAGGGATGCAGGAGGGCCACAGAAATGACTCTGCAGTGGCAGGGCTCAGGGTGCTTTCTTCAATGAAAGGTTAGTACTAAGATTAAATGGTCTTAAGCAAAGAGGGTGCTAACCTCCCTGTGTTCACAACTGACAGTTCAGAAGAGCTTCAAGATAAGTGCAAAACACCAGGAGGCACTTGGCTCTGAGGTCTCAGTACAGGCTCCAGCACAGAGTGTAAAAGAAAATATAAATGTTTTTCTTACACCTGAAATATACATTCTTACAACAATATACATTAAGAAGCCAAGCCACACAGGGCACACTGATAGCTGGTGTTTGCCTCCACTGCCCCCAGTATGTAAACATCTTCCTAACACAGACATACCTCTCAGGTCTGTGTAATCTGGGTTTTCTGTAAGCCTGGGGAAATGCCTGAATATTTAACTCGGCAAAGCCAACTCTCTGCTCCTTTTTATGGCCTTAAAGAAACCCTGAAGAGTCAAAATACTAATTTAAAAAGTGAAATATAAGTGCTTGGTGACAGCTAATTGATGTACACACACACAATGTGGAGGGTATGAGAAAGAAGTGAGCTATGCAAAAATGTTAATAAATGATGCAATTTGTGACCTAGGCAACACCACCAAACAGAGAACAATGATTCTTGGACTAGCAATGGAGAGAGAGAATGGAGGCTCAGGGGTGGGTGATGCGATGCTAGATGTTGCTAACAAAAACCCATATAACAATGAAGAAAATAAGGAGGTAAAACACTATGGGAGTGAAAAAATGGGATAAACCCCAAAGCAGATATAAGAGGAAACCAGGAATAAACCACACCACAATGTAAATTTGCTTGGCTTTTCACACCTTGCAAAGAGGTAGGGAATTTTAAGACACTATGAATTTCCATACATGCTAGATTCTGCTAGTGGATCTATAGAACAGCTCTGTGATACAGAAACAATAGAATCTAACTACAAGAAAAGAGATTTGAGAGGACTTAAGAATTAAAGGAACAACTAGCTGGTAATGCAACATGTGGCAGTTTAGTGCTAGTAATGAAGAAAAAAAGCAGTCAGCATAGTTAAAATTGATTTGCCAAATACAAGTAAATTTTTAATACTAGTAATGCTTCCATCTGCAGGATTCAGACATGAGAAGCCAGCTTAATCCAACAGGAACTTCACTGGTTGCACTTTTCTTAATACAGACTAGTTACTGATAAAAATGATAGATGATAAAAGTGGGATATCTTCAGAGTGTTTTTTCCTGGAATCACAGAAGTAACTTCCAGTCCACCTGCACTTGAGAGATGGTCACAGAGCGCTGAGTTCACAACTGCTGCCTGTGCCAATCTAAGTGGGAGCACCACAGTGACCTCCTTTAACTCTTGCCTCCCTCCTCTCCGTTAACTGCCCTCTGGCTGCAGGGCATCCCGCGGGCGGGGCTCCCGGTCCCGGGAAGCCGCCGGGAGCAGAGCGCGTCCCGCGGCTCATCCCGCCCGGCCCTCGGTACCGCGCGTTCGATCACACAGCCCCGGTCAGTGCGCCGCGGGAAGGACGAGCTGTCCCGTTCAGGGAATGATGCAGATGGAAGCTCCTGCATTTGTTATCCTCAGGCTGGTTTCACAAGGACTATGCCTCTATATAGCCTGGTGACACCGTGACAGGCAGCAAGTGATGTTTGGGGATTTTACAAGCAGGAAATACTTGGGTTCTCTTCTACCTCTGACACAAAAAGTTACTACGCATTTACGCAAATGACTCCAGGAATACCAAAACTTATAGTTACTTTATTGACATATTGATAAAAGTAATAATAGATGATTTTTTAAAAAGTATTTACAGATTTTTCCCTGAGGTCTCTTCTTGAGCCACCTGATAATACTTTCAGGTTTTAAGCTCCATTTCACCAATAAAGGGTATTTAAAAATTATTTTAAATCAAATCCCAGCCATCCAGAAGGCTCCATCCAACAGGCACCTCATGCTTGGCAAATGCACCATGCTGTAATGCTCCTGCTGCAGCACAGCAGCTCTGTCCCCTCTACTGTCCTCAGCCATGAGAAACTTTCTTCCATCCTCTCTCCACCTAACATGCTCAGGAGCCTGTTCCTCTTGACACTATTGCCCCAGAGGAAAAAAAAATTATAAACACTGGCTTACTAGCTGGGAATGGTTTAAGTGTACTCCTCCTCCTAGCAGAGCTGAGAGCAAGGAGCTGAAAGGTGATGTGCATGAGAGTTCCTTTGATAAGAGGCCAAGAAGTGACATGAACAAGTTAATCAGGCCTTCAAACCAGACATGCACATCTGGGACAACTATCTCAGGCTTCCATCTGACAGGAGAATAATCCTGCTAATAGGAGTCTTTCACCCCAGGTTGAGTGCTCCGGCAAAAGAAAAAAATTAAATTAGTTTAATTTAGCTTCTCTCTGGTTCTTACTGGTGTTTGAAACACTAATTCATGCCATGCAAAAAAGGGTGGGATTTTGCTACAAGAGTTTTTTCCACGGGTAAATTAAATCCCAGTTTGGTCACTCTGGGACCTTTTGCACTGAAACTCCAACTATAGTAATTTTGGGTGCAAAGAAGGTGGCCTCCCAGACACAACTGTGGAACTGCACACACACCATCCAAAAAGCCAAGCCCAGCACACTGATCTCCAGCTTCCCATTGTGAAGGAGAGCTGGGCTGTCCCCCACCACCCAGGGCAGGATGGTTCTCAACACCCTGAGTGGTGCAGGATAAGCACACACTGGGGATACCACCTGTGCATGACACAACACCTTTGCCCAGTGCTGTGTCCGGCAATGGCAGCGTCCAGCTGTGCCTCTCGCCGTGCTCCTGCATGGTGGGCTCTGTGGGAGTGGTGGGCTGTCTGACACAACAGCAGAAGTGTATGAAACATCTGGCCCCAGCTCATACTGGCAGGGAAGGAGGGATCAGCCTCCAGAGCGCAGACCGGGTCTGTCGGGAAATGCGCTAACTCCGAAAGAATGAGCAGCTCGGCTCCTGGTGGTTGATGTCAGCTGCTCCTGACTTCTCTTGCCTCAGGTGAGCTGATTCATGTGTTTTATAGACATGAAGTATGAAGTATGAAAGATGCTATTGTTCCTTGAAGATCCCACAGGATGCAGCTTCCACTCTGTTTGGTCCTGGTTTTGCCTCCTTACCAATAGTTCTGAACCACAACTTCGCAACCCAATACTGCCAGTTTTTGAGAGGATCGGGTCGAGGTCATTCCTTGACTGACCCTTATTTTCCTTCTCCTGAATCCAACTAACCACACCTCTGAGCACAACAGTTCATGGGCAAAAAAACAAACACAGACCAGGCTTCTGCTTTCAACTCTTTGCCTGATCTGGTTCTCCTTGCCTCCCCGCCTTTGTTTTCTTCTCACCAGTCTGGTGTGGGTAATGAAGACAGAATATGCGTTTTGCCTCCAGCAAGAGTTTTTTAGTTCAGATCAGCTGCCTCTAACTGGAGTAAATAATTCTGGTACAAGAATGAGATGCAATGCACAGCAAACTGAAATAAGAAAAACCTGATGGTGAATTTACTGGCTGCTTCAAGGACAGACTGTACCCTGACCCTTTGTTGCCTGCAGCAGCTCTGGTGCTTGACATACTCCTGCTCTCCCACAAAGAGCAAGACCATACATGCACCCACAGCCGCTCCAGAGGTTGATTTGGGGCTGAGACACACAGCCAGATGTGGATAGGCAGAGTCCTCCACAGTGACCTAGTGAAGGTGGCAGGTCCATAGGAGGTCTGGCAGGACACGTTGTGCCTGGCTGGGACACCCTGCCTAGCCCACATGGCAGCTGAAATCACCAATGTACACTGCAGCCTCACCTGAGGAAAGCCAGAATTTGGATGAAACCCATTAATACCAGCCTAGCAATTAACAACCCACAGCTCTCAGTACAAGAAAATCAACTACTGCGCCATTTGAAGTGTAGCACATGTACATACATGAAAATACTCAAAGGGAGCTTCAAAAGACATGCTGGGAGAGAAAGAGGAGGAGGAGCTGGAGAGGCTGAGAGCTGCCCAGAATAGGAGCCTACAGCAGTTTTTGTCTCATTGCTTTTGCCAGTTACCTTTCACAAACAATGTTTGGGAGAAAAAGCCTCCATAAAAATCAACAATTGCAGTTTATTAGCTAGTCCATGACCTATTTGTAAACCAACTAAATTTCTTAATTATATTTGCCTTTAGATGGTAGAATTACACAAAAAATTGTTAGCTTTTGTGAGAGGAGAGCAAATTACCAACTTCCGGCACCTTCCTAACAGCTCAGCACCTTCTGGCACAAGCTCATTCAAGGAGGAGTATGGAAAAAAGAATACGTTTGTGAGAAAGAATGTCTATCATCTGTAAATGCTGCATTTCTCTGAAGCAGAGCAAACAGCCGAGCTCAGGTAAAGCTCAGACACACAGAGCACGCCTTCCAAGGGCACTCAAGAGGGATAAAATTCAGCTGATTAACTTGTATAGACTAGCATTTAGAAGGTTTTAGCAATATTTTAAAACACTCTGTGAGAAGCACATCAATCTGTCTCCACTAGACTGGTTAGCTCAGGGGTCTGCAGCCTTTCCTGCCTGGCACCCAGGGCAGTTGCTCCTCCTTGCATGAGAGACTACCTTTGCCAAGAGAAACCAAACAACTCCTGGAGAAGCTGCTTCTGCCAGGGGTGACATGCTGCAGACCCAGTGATCAATAGTGCCACCAGGCAAGCCAGTGGCACCCTGCTCCTGACCAATTTTACTGTTAGCCACTGTTTCTTAGTCCTCATTTTATTCAATGCAGACTTATTTTACAGGACACTGAGAATTAGCACTGAAAGATTTCTTAAAAGCAAAATTATTCACCTAAAAACTAAAAATATTCACGAGCTGATCTTCTGGCCCCAAATAAACTTTACCTTACAAATTAAAGAATAATTCAAGCAAAATAAGCCTTCATAGAACATAGCAATTAAGCAATTTAATAGAAAAATGCACTGGACATATTTCAGCTGAAGATGGGAACAGCAATGTAACACCCCTTCCTGCATAAAGGTCATTTCATTTGCCACCCCAGCTTATCTGGCAGATCATCATAATTCTACCATTTATTACAGCATGTAAAAAAGGATTTAAAAAGAGAAAACACTTGCAAATTTTTCATTTAGTCCACAGTAGGCAGTTAATTATTAGTAGTTTCACAGCACTCCTCCATTGCCACTCTCTCCAACACTCCCTGCCTGGGCTGCTCAACTCCTTTACACTCTAGCACTAAACTTTGCTGACATGCCCATGTACAGGTGTCCCCAGGCAGGGCACGAGGCCACTGCAGCAGCAGCTCCCACTCCCCTGCCCATCTATCCCTGCCCATCCATCCCCTGCCCATCCATCCCCTGCCCATCTATGCCCTGCCCATCCATCCCTGCCCATCCATGCCCTGCCCATCCATCCCTGCCCATCTATGCCCTGCCCATCCATCCCTGCCCATCTATCCCTGCCCATCCATCCCTGCCCATCCATCCCTGCCCATCTATCCCTGCCCATCCATCCCCTGCCCATCCATCCCCTGCCCATCTATGCCCTGCCCATCCATCCCTGCCCATCCATCCCCTGCCCATCCATCCCTGCCCATCCATCCCTGCCCATCCATGCCCTGCCCATCCATCCCTGCCCATCTATGCCCTACCCATCCATCCCTGCCCATCCATCCCCTGCCCATCCATGCCCTGCCCATCCATCCCTGCCCATCTATGCCCTGCCCATCTATCCCTGCCCATCTATGCCCTGCCCATCCATCCCTGCCCATCCATCCCTGCCCATCCATCCCTGCCCATCTATCCCTGCCCATCTATCCCTGCCCATCCATCCCCTGCCCATCCATGCCCTGCCCATCCATCCCTGCCCATCTATGCCCTGCCCATCCATGCCCTGCCCATCTATGCCCTGCCCATCCATCCCTGCCCATCCATCCCTGCCCATCCATCCCTGCCCATCTATCCCTGCCCATCTATCCCTGCCCATCCATCCCTGCCCATCCATGCCTGCCCATCCATCCCTGCCCATCCATCCCCTGCCCACCCATGGGCTCCTGAGCACCACTTCCACTGACATCTCCTGGAGCCCCCACTGGGAAAGGTTTGCAAAAGCAATGGCTCTGCTTTTTGGGCTACCAGACTGAGCACCAAAATGCCACCTGAACAGCACGTGTTAAATTGAAATCACTATGCAGCTTCCAAAGTGCACCAAAGGGGCTCTCTGTGCTTCTTTGGAGATCACTGTTTCAGAAACAAGAGTTTGAGAGCCTTCAAACAGCTGCATGCTCTGCAACTGAGGTCTCCACAGATGTTTCTCAGGGCAAGGAAGACAACTAAGTAATCTCTAACTCTGCATGAACATGGAGAGAAAAAATACTCCTTTCTGGGATTTTTGTTTGGTGTGCAAATGCAGATGATGTAGGGCTCAGAAACTCAGAGATTTGCTGAGATCTGAGATACCTCCCAGTTCATGCCAAGCCCCCTCTGAAGAGTGAAAGGCAGACAGAAGAGTAGCCATATTGAAAAAAATAAAAATGGACATCTGGAAAAAGCATTACAAGGTTTTGTATCCTACTGCACAACAACTTCAGTAATGCTGGAGAGGAGTCTCATTCTCCCTCTTGAATCAGGAGTGCCTTCCTAATTCAATTTACAGTTAATTTATACTTCTAGATCTCCTCAAATAAGTTTTTATTCCTAGAAAGATACACACACACACACACACACACACACACACTAAAAACGTCCATTAAAAATTTGGGGATGAAAGGTTTACAAGATTTTTTTTTTTAACATACTCAAAATCCCACTTGCTGCATTCTAACCTTTCAGCATTTTAAAGTCTTGTTGCAACCTGTTTGTGGTTCACCTCCAGTTGCTTGGGAAGCAGCAGCTAACATGTACAAAATAAGACCAGTGACTAACTAGCACAGGAACAGGCATCTTCAGGGCAGCAGTGAGCTTCAGCCAAGCATCAACCTTCAGAAAGGGAGAGCCCCACCAGCAATCCATGCTATGGAGCTCTCAGAAGAGCCAATGCTCTTAGAGGCATTACCCTCTACCCAAACCTTTTTTAAAATGCACCGGTTTGGGAAGTGGTTGATGTTCTGACTGTTCCCCCAAAGCTTTTCTCTTCCTCCTCTGTGCTCAGCTCCGTGAAGCTCCTGGACTCAGCAGAGATGTGTTTGCAAACGTGCACAGAAGAACATCTAGCATTCTCACTTCCATCACGAACAGGGTACTTTTACCAGATTTATTTCCTTTTCTCTGCTCTCTACATGGCAAATGGCCTCTCTAGTAAAGCCTTTATTTGTGAAGGGTGGAGACATTTGTTTTTACAGTGCTTACAGAGACTATTTCAAAAACATTTCTTGCTTTCTGGCCTTATATTGTGTAAATAGAGAGAAAGGATTTGCCTCTCACTGCTTGACTTCAGCTGTTAGCAAGTAATCCACACCTTCACTAAGCCTTTTGTGAAGAAAATTATAAAAAAGTATTGCTATCCAAACAACCACCTGATTACTGTTTGAGCTCTTGTGTTCTGCTAAGCTTGTGTTCACCCACCTGAGAGGCCTCTTAGACAGTATAAGGATCAAGGGATTTTTTTTAGGCAGGTAACACTCCAAACTAGCCACAGAAACTACGTGTTTCTCCTTTGAAAGGAAAAAGCAGAAAATCTCAGCAGTGGGTGGCTCTGCTGATGTCCTTGCAGCTGCACCATGAGGGATCACACCTACTGAAATCCCTTTGCACAGCCCATAAAGCTGCTGCAGTCAGAACTGATCCAGGTTTTTGTGTATGTGTGAAGGGGTATCCATCAGGAGCTGTCCCTCCAGCCCTCAGTACAGAAGTCTTTGCAACACTTCAGACTTGTCACCACATGCCATGAAATAGTGTAAATTTGCTCAAAATCTGAGCTTATATGCTATTAGACCTCCATAGAAAGGACAATTTTATTAGCAACGCTTGGGTGGAGTGTTGGAAGGCAGCAGAAGAATACAACCACATAGGTTCAGTGCACATTTCCAGGCAAGCCCACCCAGCTGTGAGCATGTGCACAGAGCTGTGGCAAAGCAAGGGAGCAGCAGAGCTCAAGCTCCATCCCATGCTTCATGCACTATGGATGACAGACTCAGGCCACCAAAACCCACTCAAATCTGTTCAGAGAAGAGCTGGTTCTTTTTCTGCAAGACAAAAGAAACTTGTCCCTTTTTATCTGTGTATTACTGCCCAGAAGTAAAACACTGTCCACACCCCCGAAGATGCCGACCTGACATAACTCCACTGATTTTGCTGGGGCTTACAGGGTTATTACTGAAGAGAGAACTTGGTATCCCTGGCTCCAGCAGTAAAGCTAACAGCTCTCTGAGTCTCAACCAAATGCTCAAACAGTAATACATCTGCCCTGGGCACATGAGAATGATCTGGAACACCCATCCCAGCAAGACCCATCCCAAAACTGCCTTTGCAGTTCAAATCAAGATTTGCATGTGGTCTAGCCTACTCGGTCTGGCGCCCTGTGAAGGCTGCACCCCCTGGTTCCCAGCCCTTGGCAGGCTCCAGGCTGCCAAATTCAGGTTTCATTGTCCCTGCATGCTGCTCATTCCTTTTGGCAATCCCCGTTCCTTTTGAAATGTATGTAGAATGAAATGTATGAAAAGAAGGGGAAAAACCTAGGGACAACGTGTCTCTAACATTTCCCTTAACTGAGTTTATCTAACATATGCTTCTTTTCCTGATCCAGCCACAAAGGGAAAGCACAGAAACATGTTCCAGCTCCCCAAGAGCCACCACAGAGCACTGAACGAATGCAACAGATTCCATAACTCCACATTATCCCTATTAAAAACCTGTGCTGTCACAAGGACAGTGAAAATTTTTGAAGGCCATAAATGTCTTCTTCATTAACCAGCAAAGGCCTTGGCCTGAGCTTCACAGGGTGCAATAGGCTGCTGGGACTGATTTAAGACTCTGCATCTAACTCTTGTGTGTCCACGTGTGTCACTATGATATTTTATGAAAAATCCTTTCGCCAGGATTTTTTCTCCTGAGAAGCTGAGAAGCCTCAGAAAAGAAAAATAAACAATAATTATCCGATTGCTTTGGAATGTGGTCTGGAGATCATTTAACAACAGGTGCATCTTTGATTGGTTCTGTGTGAATTGTTTTAACTTAATAACCAATCAAAGCCAGCTGTGTCGGACTCTCTGCGTCTGTCACAGGTTTTTATTATTCATTTCTTTCCTAACCTTCTGATGTATTCTCTCCTCTAACTACTTCTTTTTAGTATAGCTTTAGTATAACATTATTTAATATAATATCATAATATAATAAATCAACCTTCTAAGAATTACAGAGTCAGATTCATCTCTTCCCTTGTCCTGGGACCCTTGCAAACAACAACACCAACATGTGTAGAGAAGAGAAAACAAGGCTTGAAGAGGGAATGATGCCTCTTATTTCCTCAGCATCTGTGTCTCTACCTGAACACCCTGCTCATGCAGGTAAGTGATAGAAATGTCCCAAAAGAGATGCAGCTTGCAGAACTCCTTTATGTCAGGTCCTATTACTTGGTGTAATATGAAAAATTGTATTACATATTGTAGACAGGAGGCTGGTCTATTCATTAAAGCTTTTTCAAATCTGAAAAATAAAAGCATTTTTCAAACTGTCTTTAATTGTCTGTAATATTTGCTGTATGAACGTTATAGCAATGCTCCTACAGCTGTCCTATGCAAAGGCTGGAGGCAAAGCATTCACATGGTGGAGATCCAAGTCCAAAAGGGAATAAGACACTTTGGTTCTTCACTGCAAGCATTTTAAATAAAAAATATCAATTTTCTTCAAACCATATATTTGCTATCACATCTTTAAATTCATATCAAAATAATATAATCAAAAATAAACCATGACCAGCCCAAAAGACAGCTAAGTTGCACACTGACAGCCCACAGTATCTCCATTTATTTCTACATGCAAATTCTGAGCCAATACACCTTAAAACCAAGTTTATCATTTTTCAGAATTATGTAAATTCATAATTTGGAAGATGGCCATACGGAGGTCAACTGTGACAGAATTTACTATGTTGACACTGACTAAGGACTATTTATTCAGATCTGCATATGATCCCCAAATAGACACCTCTATCACAGTCTTAGAAAAAAGGCCAAAGTGAATGAAGAAGAGATGTAGCTGATCCAGCACCCTCTGACACCTGGAGTCTCTCACTGCCCCTGCTCCCAAATCTCTGCTGCAGCAGCTTCTCCTGGCTTAAAAAAGGATACTTCAGTCCTTTAATTTTTGTTTCCTTGTGGAGAGTCCATAATAGCAATTTCAGTGGCTGCCAAAATACAGAGGCCAGTTCTGTGCTCTGGACTGGTCTCCATCGGTTTGGGGCTGAGTGCTGCCAGGCATGCTCAACAGAGGCCACTGAATAATGCCACTGAATTAATTGTTCTATTAAAATACAACATGCATAATCTGTTTAATTTCTAATTATTCAAGTACTAACTGTAAAACAACTGAAAGACCAATTATTTTCAATTACTTTGATACTCTAGAAACCTCTGAAAACAAAGGGACAATGAACTGAAAATTGATTAGCAAGCAAAAAGAATAAAGTTTAGATTCTATTGTTTGCTGCAAAGAGAGAATTGCAATTATGTGAATGCGTTTTAATTTGTATCCATCTGCATAATAATTTAGGTGCATTAAGTAATCTTTTTCACCAAGTTTTATTATGCTGTGTTATAAGTCTTTACTATAACTGCAATGGAAAAAGTGATTGTCAAGATCAAAAATAAGAGAAGGAATTCAAACTGGCATGATATCAATAGAAGTCTTAATCCAGTTCCTAAGAAAACAATAGGAGTTTTGGCATTCACTATAATGGAAGCAGATCCAAGCCTAAGTGTCTGTGTTTTGGGACTTTGCACAATTTCCTCTAGCTTTCGACTTTAATGATACCATTCCACACATTCAATTTTTCCCTGGTGAATTCACACTTTCACAGAAAAATATCAGAATGGCTCACCTGTGGATCTGAGCTCTTGTAGGAGCTAAAACATTAGGATCACAAGGCAAATACTATTCTCACAGATGCCAACATGAAATAATCCCAGTGGTTCTGATGAGGTTTACACTACTCTTCTGACTGTAAACTACACATGTATTTATACTGAAAAAACACAGATGCTTTCCCTTTCTTAGAGCATGAAAGCTCAAAATTCTGAAATGGAATGTTTCTGGACTTGGGATTTTTATTTTTTTTCTTTTTCTCCAACTCCTTCATTTTAAGGAAGTTCCACTTGAAGGTGAAGCATTTCCACCTGCAGAGACTGAATACGATAATTTTTCACATATTGCAATTGGATTTTTAGTTTGCTGGGGGGTTTTCAGTGTTGAGGTTTTTAACTCACAGAAACTTTGTTCACTATTTTCCATTTATTTCAAATGCTGCTAAGTAATTATATGACAATACAAGCAGTTTCTCACACTATACTCTCTTTACAGAACCAAAAAAATCACAATATAGGACTATGCATTACATGGACATAGGCACACATAGGTAAATATATATAGATACGTGTGGATTGAGGATAAACACTGAGTGAGTGTTATATCTTTCAAGCAGGGAGTTTAATTCCTGTGTCCTTCACATGCTGGGAAACACAAGTTCCCAAGACACAGCATGTGTTCTTCCCCTCCCACTCTCCCCTTTCACATATCCCCTCTCTTAGCAAAGCTGTAAACAGGAATCATTACACCTTGAGAGACAGACATTTTGCCAGACCCAGGACAACAGGTATTTCTCACCCAGGAGGGGTGGGAGGCAGCTCAGGGGCAGTCAGGAAAGGAAAACTTTTCAGCTGAAGTAAGAGTGTCCAACTCCAGCAGCTTCCCACAACAGCCAGCCTCTCCTTTCCCTCCCAGTCCTCCAGTTCTCACCCCCTCACCCTGCTTTGCCTCAGAGCCAGTTCCTGGCTCTGCCCATGGTTCCCAGTTGGAGGAAGTCAGAATTAGAATGGCTAAAAGAAAATGCACTTTATTTCTTTCAGAATATAAACCCAAAGGCCCTGGGATTTCACCTTCTCAAGGCTCTGTCCATCCAACTCTCCTCCCTTCAGGGCCAGACTGCTATTTCTGTCCTGATTCACTAAGCAGCAAAGGTTTTCACTATGTTATCCAATACCATTTTTGTGAACCAGAACAAAATACACTACTTGATTTCTTTTAAAGAGGCTTTATCATCTCCCAGGGCTGGAAACACTTCACGCATGTGTTTGTACAAAGTGGTCCATCACAAACTTCAAAGACTGTCACCCAGAAAACTGTGTACCTAAAAACAGACAATCTCCACAGCAGTGTTATCTTTAAAGCCAAAGTAGCAGTGGTGCTACTTAGTGTTCTGGTTCAAGACTGAAACACACAAAATAAAGCTTTCAGCCTTTTAAGTGGCTCCTCTTCTGTTTATACAGAGAATAAACATCCATAAATACCCTTAGCGCATCTGCCATAGTGCTTACTTTTAATTAGACTAATTACCAAACACCTCCTTAGGCAAAATTTTCACACACTAAGAGCCTGACATAATGTGCTTTTATATATTCAAAGTCCTGTCTTTCTGCCTGGACAAAACTGCTGGGAAGAGAAAGGAGACGTGTCCAAGAAAACCTAGAAGCGTGATTATTTTAAAGATAATTTTTACAGAATTCATAAGTAAATTTAAACAATTTACTACCTATCTGATTTGCCAATGCTTTCTGAAAGAGAGTGAAATTGAAAGAGCACTTGACATGTTCCTTATACAACTACTGTATTTAAATTAGAGAGTTTCTACTACACGATGTATGCTGTAGAATTAAAAAGAAGGTTTAAATGCAAGGTTTCTGCTGTGAAAAACTTGAGAACATATGATCAGTTGTCAAGCAACTGATTTTTGGATTTAATAAAAGGAGAACTCCAGTCAAGTATGCTGTTTTCTTTCTCTCAGCAGCAAGAAAGGAAGTTCCTCATTCACCAAGACAGCCCATCAATAAACTTAAACCCTAGGTTGGAGAAGACCATTGTTATGAATACAAAGATAAAGACCTCCCGGACTGAACAAAGTACCCAACATTTTGACATATTAAGCTTTCACAGTCTTAATATTTTTCCTGAAAGTAAATCTCTCCTTTACAAACTTTTTACCATTATTGCACTATCAAAATTACCATGCAAGTAAATAATCCTACGGATTAAAACAGGAGTGCCCCTTTCCAGTATGCAAGGCTGTCACTATTCCTATTTTGGGCTTAAACAACCCCATGTAAAATAACTTTTTGAGCTTATACAGACAGTAATTGTTTAAAGTCTTGTGTCCCTTTTCTGGCGGAACAATGGCAAATCATTGGACATTAGCTCACACCTTTCTGCCTGATCACTTCCCAAAGCTAAGAATGCATGGAACTGATTTCCCCCCAAACACCCAACAATGCCAAGAATGCATTGCTCCTGCCCAAAGGTTTATAAAAGCAGCACAAAAAGAAAAAAACCAGAGGGCTAATATTCTGAATTGAAGACAATGAGTGGTGACCAAAGGAGACAGTTTGCCCCAGGTGCCACAGCTAGGAAATTGTTACATGTCTCTAACTGTATAAAATATCCTACGTGTGGTTACTTCAGTTCTTAAATACCTATCTACATATCTGACACAGAAAGTTTATAAATCTCTTTATTAAACACTTTTTTGCCAATCTACTCCTCTCCTCTGGTGCTAAAAACATTCCCACCCCTTAGGAATCTCACTGCAAGGCCTAAGCTGTGAGGAGCCAGGACCGTGCCAGAGGAGTCACCTCAGGTCCACCCTGCTGAGAGTTTCTAATCAGAGTCGCTTGCAGTGGCCTCTGGTCTTGGTCTAAGTGCACAAATATGATGAGGTAAGTAAGGCTTCCATGATCACGCTGGTACTTGAAGCAGCATAAACCAAGCTCTTTGACAGCCATTTTTCCAAGCAGCAAGGTGGTCACTAGGATGAGAAGTCAAGCAGTGTTTTTCCTCCAAGCAGCTCCCGCTGGCACTGCAGGAGCAAGGGACGGGCACCTACTTGATGAGCTGCCCCAGGCTGCCCCAGGCCATCCATCTGCCAGGCAACGTGTTCTGCAAGAGCCTTCATAGTTTTCACTCATCGTCTTCAGGTGAAAACACTTACTCATCAAAACAGAAAAATACATTGATGAAAGAGTTCTCTATTAATAATTGAAAGTGGTACATATCACGCCATTAAAAATATAATTTGCTTTATTATGTTGTTCAAATAATCCTGTTTCAATAGATGTAAGTTTTAAAAGGGAATTTATAGGGTAATACTTTTTCTGTTTAACAGAGAGGCATTCCTACTGTGAAGGGGCACAAATCCTTGTCTTTCCATTGTCTTCCACTTTTCAACATTTCAATGCTGCCTGACACAGACTCCTCACCCAACACTTTGGAGAGGGCAAAAGTAATAAAATAAGAAATGTTTCCCTCATTTAGGAACAAGAACCACCCAAGACATTTTTGTGGCACAAGGAATGAATCTTCTGCATGACAGCTGCACTGTGCAGAAGGTACAGTAGACTTGGTGTCTGCTGTATTCCAGCAACCTTACATTCAAATTTAGTAATATATACTGCAAGACAAACATACCAACATGGCATACTAATACAATCATATCTGCAAGTCAGGCGGTAAATCATCTGAGCAGATTTTATATTATTTTTTTATTTATATAATTAAATTAATTATTTATATATTTTATTTATACAATTAAATTATAATTAAACAGGAGTACACTTTTCCTCTGAATTTCTCTGAATACCAAGATAAGACCCCAATGAAAATGCTATCCAAAAGGGCATGGTCTCGATAGGCATTTACAGTACTGCAGATTTTTTAAGAATTAAACAAAATTACTGAGCTGGTATTTATGAATAAAGAGACCACAGATTATGGACTTCCCTAGTCACACACATTTTTCAGACAATGAACAAAACGATACACTGTGTAACCCTCAGGATGACTTGGGAAGCAAAGGGACTCTGATGCTGGAGGCCTAATGGCTGTCCCTGCCCTTCCTGGGCTCACATCCTGCCCGAGCATTTCCAGGCACCCTTTCCTCACCGTGGCACAGGCTACAAGCCTGGCTGCAATAGTCAAGTGGAGAAGGCAAGACAAGCCCCCAACCCAGTTTAGTCTGCAAACCAGAAAGGACCCAGTGAGGGAAGGAGGCAGATTCTGACTCCACATCCCATGAAGCTAACTCCTAAATTATTTGAATATAAATTGGGCACACACAAAGATCTCCTGCTCCCCTGGCTTCCAACTTCAGAATCATCAGATGCCCCCTTCAGAGTCGGAAGGTGAGAACCCAGTTCTATAACTTCACAGAGACAAACAATAGAGAAATCTATGGGGCAACAATATATCTTTCAAACAAAAACCTAAAACACTCAGTGAAGAACAATGAAAATCAAGAAATCCCCATCAGCAACGAGTGGATTCTCGTCTGCCTGGTGAGAATAAACTGTACAGCATATATCTCCTCCTTTGAGTTAGCTGCAAACACAACACACTGACATGAGTTTTGTCATCAGAGGTTCTTGCCACTCCCTCTAAAGAAAATCTGATAAAAGGTGCTTAGTGCGTTATATGTAAACAGACTTGAAAGGAGAATTTTGCCAATAAAGTCTCTACTGATTAGTGTCCAGTTGAGATCACCAAAACTAATGTGTGCTTACAGACTGTTGCTCTCTCTCATTAGAGTGCATACTCTACTCTTCTGTTACAAACCTTTTCAGATCCCAACATGCTGAAATATGGCATCCAACAGACATTATTTACTGCAAAGGATTAGGTTACTTAATTTATTGGTGTTAATTTAGAGGCATTTACTTGCTGAAGTAGTTGCACATTTAGTCCATAGGCTTACTGTGAGAATGTGACCAGCATGAGTTGTTCAACTGGTCCCTCAGAACTCAGCAAACTGATCTTTATCTTGCTCTTCACCAAGTCAAAGGAAAAATTCCCATTCCTGGGAACGGCACAGGCTCCAGCCCATACCACAGTTCTTCCAGAACTGTAGCCAACTTTTCCCATTACATTTTTACAGTGAGTTCCTGATGTTTAATTATTACACTTGGTATTCAGATAGAAAAACAGCTTCATCTACTTCCGCTAAAGTTCAGGTATTAGATTTTGGAAGGGTCAATATTTCTTTTTACATCAATGAGAATCTCCCATGAGGTAATTAAATCACATGCTTACTCATGGTGTGCAGTAATGTACACCTGGTAATTGCCATACAACTGCTCCTGGAACAAAGCATTGCTTAATGCAAGCATGGCAGAATTAGGCCCCAGGACTCTATTAAAACATGGCACAACTGTCAGAGTATGGCTTTCTCATAACAACACGTGATTTTAAAATGAAATTGCAGCAGGTTGGGAAATCTTGTATTAAAGCAATTAAAAGTTTGCTCATTAAAGTGTTTTGGTTTTTTTAACTCCCCAAATGAAAAACTGATAGCTGTGAAATCACAGGGCTCCAGGTGTGAGGGGATTCAGAAAACTAGTAAGTGTGCTTGCTTGTAAAAGTTTCATACCATAAAAAAGTGCTAATGCTGTCTCCATTACTCCTCTGGCTCAGGAACCTGCTTTGCCTTCCTGACCATGCTGCATCTGCTCAACAGGAAAAGAGCATCTTGGAAGGAGGATGAGATGCAGTCTTGGTGCAGGAAGCACCCACAGCCCTTTGAGGCTGGACATTGACTTCTGCCAATGCAAATCTGGAAACCTCAGCATCAGTTTTACCAAGAAAGGGCAGGAAAATGCAAACAAGGAGTCTACAGTTACCAAAACAGTTTCATAATATGAACTGTCCATACTTGAAATGAAAACAGCATTTTAACTAAAAAAGGAAAAGGGAGATGCTGAAAGGCCAATAATTCATATACTTCATTAATTTGTTGGCTGTGTGAAATCCAACAGACTAACTCAGCAAGTCAAAACTTCTTGTGCATGAGTCAGGATTTGATTCACAATCTGACTTTATAAGCCTGCTAATGCACTCATTACATTCTCACAGCCCTACTAAATCACTCTCCACTCATCGTATTTGGGCTAAATATAAGAATACAACATGCTTGTATCTTTTAATAATACTATAGTTTGCCATTGCCTTAAAAAGCGAGATTTTTAAACTATTTGAAAGAGAAATATATATAGATATTGGTACATTCCCAAACATATACAGAGAGACAATTTATAAAGAAAAACACAGAGGAAATGCAAGTCTGTACGCTATTCAGAACTGGGCCATCTGCACTCCTTGGAAAACAGACAACTAACGTTAGAGTAAAACAAGGAACCAAATTCCCCTGTGAGCTATAGCTATAGTCCTTTGTCTTCTGTTTTTGGGTACACAGAAGGATCCTGCTCCTAGATTGCCATCCACATCCAGTGGGAAAACGAGAATTCCCACGAGGGCTCACTAATTAGCAGGAGCTGTGTTGGCAGTGGCAATATCAGTAGAAGGACTGGAAGGAAGCTTAGGAGAGTACTGAGTACATGGGAGGGAAGTTCTTGCTTTATTCTGTCTGCAGTTACCTAGAGCATGTCACCTACCCTGAGGGAAATCACAATCAAGATAAGGCACCCTTATTTTCCGTAAGGTCAGCTCAAAGGGCTCAAGTAGGAAAACTCTACTGACCTCAGCAAATTTGCAAGAGGATTATACAAGTCCCTCACCTTTCTGATACCATGACTTGGGTAAATGAAGTGAATTGTTTGAGCCAAGTCAGAAAACAGAACATACTTTCCATAGTGAAAACAACTGAAAATTCATCTGACATAACTCATCCACTAAAACAGTTTTTGCATTATTTCTGAAGAACAGGTCCCATATAAAAATGGAAATTATCCATTCTAGATGGGGCAGACCTGACTTGGGGTTGCCATCTCTTCATACCATCCCTGAATTGTGTCTGAGAAGAGAAGCTCTGATAACAGCTTTCAATCACAGATTATTGAATTATGCTCAGCCTAAGGAATCTGCATTCCAAAAAAGGACAAAATGCACTTCAAAAGGGAAAGGAGAAAGACCTTGTGTTTCACAGCAAGGTTTCCTAGCCTCTTCTTGAGGTATCTCCTGGTTAGAAGGCATATTCCATCCATGCACCTTTGAAAAAGTAATTGTATCCTAAAAAAGGATTGTGTCTACTACATTTGCTTGCTTTCTTTTTATTATGGCCATCACTGTAAATGCCACTTGAAGTGCATGTACCAAGAACAAACTGTGCCTATGATCTGTCCAACAACCTATGATGAAAGACTAAAATAAAATTAAGAAACACAAAAGAACTCATTGATTCCCTTAAGTGATCACACAAAACCCCATAAAATAAACAAAACTACCAAGACCTCAGATATCTTTCCAACAGTAAATTGGAGTACAGAAGAGAATCAGGACATTCTGGAGATTAACAGCTTGACCTGGAAAAGTCCAAGTTCTTCCTATCCAAATGACTTTTGTGAGAGAGGCCAATCCCCAAACCCTTCAAACTGAGACCATGAATTTTCTGCTGTTCCTGAGTACTCACAAACTATCTGTGTCTGTTACTTAGAGCTGTTGCTGGTGCAACACTTCCTAAACACACTGCATTGGCCAAGAGGAAAGGCAGAGACAGGCCCAGCCCCAAGGTGTTTACATGCATTTGAGATCCTTAATGAAGCTGCCAGACAGGGCAGAAAAGATTGACAGATGTTCCTAGTGGCACAGCAAGAACGGTTAATCCGACAGGGAGACAAATACGCGAGACGTGGAAATCCACTCTAGCAGCAACCTCAGCACTTTAGGTACACAAATCTCTGCAAGCAAACAGCTCTTACCAAAAGAACAATTCCCAAAAGAATAGATCTCAACAGAGAAAAATGTTACAAAATCCATGGGGAAGAAAAATCCATATGAAAAGAGAACAAACAAGTCTAGATCGCTTATCAAAACCAGCCTTTCCTCCTAAAAACGAACTGAAAATGGTAACAAGGAGTTTGTACAATGAAGTCTAGCACCACATGGGAAAGGAAGTCAAACTGGTGACCTGGTCTTGCAAACCTCTTCCTGCCCTGGAAGTTAGAATGAAGTTAATGAAATCGCTCATGGTAGACAAGATAGCTCACTCAGGCAAGAATTTGTAGTGTTAGTGCCTAAAGAGATATTTATGAGTGATAGACTTTTCAGACCTGAAAATTATTATAATACACTTTGGTGTCTCTGTTCTATCGAGAACTGACCTGTTTATACCTGAAAACTGTTTTACTACTTGCAACCAAATTACACACGTTCTAGTATTTTTGGCAGAAACAAAAAACATGGTTGACAGCCATGCTGAATCATGCCAAATATCCCTGCAAATTTATCTTCATTAGTGCTGTTCTAAACCATCTAACTGCAGCAGTTTGTTTGCCAACAGTTTCTCAGACCAATTTATTCTGAGAGTCAGCATTGGAGTCTGCTTTCTGCAATGATGGGTAATGGCAGGAGTGGGTATAAACTGCTGGTAATATACAGGGAAACCAAAAGAGCTCCACCAAAAAGTGCAATTCAACCAGTATTTACCTCTCACAGCAGAAGGGCCATTTACATGCAATTCAGCAAGAATATAAACAGTTTTAAGATACTTTTAGAAGATAAAAGGTTTTTCTTCTAATGCAGCCAAAATTACTCACTAATAAGAGTGATAGTGCCGAATATCTACTATTTTAATTTTGATGGTATAAAAACTTGGATCTTTTGGGTGCTTTTTCTACTAAAGTAATGGATAACTATTCTCAGGTTCCTAGTCCAAAGTCATGTGACATTATAGGGACTAGAGGATGCACAGACACAGTATTGTAACATTAACAACACAACAGAAGAGCTGCCTTCTCAGAGTATTCAAGGGGAAGAGATGGGAGAATTCTGTCTTCACAAACAGGATAGATGTTCAAAAATTAAAAGAAGGGAGCAAAAGATTTCCGGTAAAGTCAAACACCTCACAATGTCATTGTATCACTGCAATTTCACAGGCTCTAAGGCTTCACACCCCAGACCACTCAAATCTCTTCGATACATTTAATGTCCCAAGTCACACAGACTGTGCTGGACAGGCATTGGTCCCACTAGCAACCAAATTCTGCTCACCCCGCAGTGGAACAGACTCACCAGGTCACCATATGACTTTGGGCTTGTGGGAGCTGGTAGTGAAGTGACAGAATTCACTGTAATATGAGCAAATGTAAAGAGATGCATTTTAGAACAAAATCACATAAGACACACTATATGATGCAAGGTAACCAAAACGTACCGCCAGTGGATAGGAGACAGGCTGTTTGGGAAAAGAAAAGGCTAATGGAATTCTTGGCTGCAGTAAAAAAGAACCTTTTATGCCACAGTACAAGCCCCAGTGAAACTGTATCTGGCCTCTCATCTCTGTTTGGGGTTGTGGTCCTGCAGCACACGGAGCCCCCACACCCCCCTGACTGCCTTTCCCTGCACATTTGCCTTGGGATGTCTCTCCTTGCAGCACCTCTCAAGGTCTGAATGCAGCTCCCAAAGTGGCACAAGGGGAGATTCTTCAAAAGCTCAAACTGTTTGGCCCTGCTGAATCGCACTCGCTTTGGGAGCTTCCCACAGTAGCAAAGAGGGAACTAAGAAAAAACTGGATGCAGGTTTAACTGCATTAATTCTCTTGGTTTCATTCTTGACACCATCCAAGAGACCAGGTGTTCACCCTGTCCCTGAAACCTGGAGCCAACACAGCATGCCACTGTCACCCCTTCTCGTCCTCTGACCCAGGGGCAGGACCTCCACTGCTGGCAGCAAGATGCCATCCTCACACTGTAAGGGCTGAGGATCAGCTCAGATCCATACCCAGATTTTAAAATCAGGCAGGCAACAATTTCTTGTATTTTAACTGCACAGGTGCCAGTGTATTTTCCATTTAAGAATGAAAGAACAGGGGCAGATAAGACCTGAACTCATACGTATGGGAAGAAGAAAGGGACTTCTAAAATCCTAAGAGCTTGGAGTGTCTAAGGCACATGGGAGGGGGCAGAGTCCCAGCAAGAGGGGACAATCCTAGCACCCGCACCTCTTGCACATCCCTTTCAGCCAGCACTGCACCAGCCCCTTCCCCTGTTAAACCTGTGCCTTGAATTAAACATTTTAAGCAATTCAAGTAAATAAAAATGTGATACAGGATAGATGCATACAGTCTATGCATACAAACTCCCCTGACAAATAAATTTATTAACATAATGTAACAGTGAACAAGTGAGACAAAATACAATGGCAACTGAAATGATATTATGATGTCTCCAGTGCTCTGGCCCCAGTTTCTGTGACCCATCACTTTGAAACAGGTAAGCAAAAAGTCCCGACTGAGAACACCCTTCTCTAGGCAGGTGCTCACAATCTGTCAGGCTAGAGCATGTTTATTGTCAGATCCTGGAGAAACTTATAGTTCAGCTGTGGTTTTGTTGCTGTGGCTACGCAGACAAAGACTTGAGCTCCTTTTCTGCCAGTTCAGCCCGTAGCTCAGGGCATTCAGCACATTAATTCTGCTGGGGCCAGATGAGTGATACCCTGGAGCAGATACAATCTGGCTGCTACCGATGAAAGACTCATTAAAATTTTCTTACTGCGAACACACAAGTGCAAGAACAATTTTGAGTGACCTTATACCTCTGCAAATGGCCAACAGCCAGACTCCTGCCGCTGCCTGCGACCCTTGTACCGCAGCTAGAGAAAACAAATTTAACAAGACCATAGCTGCAAGGGAATACGCCTGAAACTTTAAAATCTCCCCAACATTTCCCTCACTGTGAGGCACAGGGATTCGCTTTCACCCAGAACAAGCCTCCGCTTCATCCACCTTGTATCACATAACCTTTTACATCCCGGCTCCCGGAGTTTTGTCTTCTCCGGGAGCTGTGAAAATTCCTCCGGTGCAGTGGCTTCGGTCAAAGATCGCATTTACAAGCGGAGCGCGATGCTGCCGGTAACCACAGCAACGGGGCACCCCTGGCCGAGCCCGGGCCCCTCCGGTTGATGAGTAACTCGGGGACAATGCTGCGCCCAGCGCTCCGCGGGTCCCTAACGCGGCCGGCGAGGGGGCAGGAAAGGCTGCGGCTGAAACGAGCCCCGGGGAAGTGTCCGAGCTGAAACAGCAGCTGGAGAGACACCCCTAGCTGCTGGGAGTAATCATGAGGGGAGTGTTGAAGCAAATTTTGCCAAATGCCTGTATTCTTCCTAAAGGATTTTTGAATGAGTATTTACAGCACTTTCCTCATGTGGAGAAAACACAGAAGAATTACGAGTTGGATTCAGATTTTGGTCCTAACTTCACAGTTTTCAAAAAGAAAGGGCAGACAAAAAATTGTTCAAAACATTATTTCAGCCATCAGTTCACCTGTAGCAATCCCTTCGCCAAGGGTAATGCCAAGTCCAACCACACTTTAAAAATCTATTAGCAAACATGCTTCAATATTCCAGTATTTCTGACATACTTAAAATCAGCTGCATCTGTCAAAAGAAAAATTTTTCCATGAAAGCAGTAACCCAGCACCTGCTGCAGCACCCTAAGAGCAAGAGAAGGCAGACACGGGGCAAGCATGGCTGTGTGCAAACCTGTCTCCTGTTATCCTGTGAGCTTAGTGACCCTCCTGTGGATTTTCCTCACCTGATGAGACCCTGCAGACTTGCTCCAAGCTACTGCCTGACATCCAGACAAGGATGGGCAACTGGGAAACCCGGAGTGGGGCACACATTCCCCTCCAGGCTGCCCAGGCACATGATGTTGACATGGCAGTGCAGCAGGATCTGTGAGGTGGAAGAGAGCAGAGGCTGACAACCTCTCTGCATGAATTTCAGGGGTTCCTGGTCTCGCCTGTCCTGGCTCTGTCCCAGGGACTGGCTGCATTTAAAGTGAGCACTCTGGGCAAGTTTTATCTGGGAGAAGCCCAGTTCCTGCCCTCCCAAGTGACTGCACGAAGCAGATTGAAGCGCACATCACAGTGGAGTGAGTGGGAATGATCAGCAGACCTCCTTCAAAAGCACACTTGTGATCTGAACTAAAATGCTGACATAGATGCACCTATGGTGAGACAGATTTAGACTACACCACAGCTTTCAGCTTTGCCCAGCTCACCAGACACCCTGATGCAAAAAAAAAATATATATCCCCTGTTTCTCCCTCGGATGGATTTTCCCATACCCATAAACCCTGAAGTTACTATTCTGGAACTGATGAACTCTCACTGCAGGGAAATGAAAGTAAAATAAATGGCTCCCAGGTCCTGCTCCTTTCAAGTCGATTGCAGAAGCCCCTTTGACTTCAGAGACAACAATAAGAACAATAATAGGTTCTCATTAGGCCTCATTCCCAGCAGGGCTTTGGGTACTTCCAGAAATAACAAGATCTTCCTAAAGGTCTCTTTCTTTGTCTCTTTCTTTAATCCCAACAGGACTGGAATTTGGGGTTAATTTTGTTACAGGAGTAGGCATTGAAATCCAGTGCAGCCCACATCAACACTTCTCATTCTGCCACTGTCTCCAAATAGCTCAGGATTAGACCTTTCTTGCTGGGCAGCCAGGTAAAAAAGTAGGTCCCTAACAGATGGCTCTGGGCTAGCCACAAGTTTAGCTTTCATCTAATTAATATTCCGTGCATGTGCATGTGTTATGAAAGAATTGAAAGTAGGTGTATGGAATAAAGCACATCCAGGGACTCCAAGTAGTGAAAGATATAATTGCCAAGAGACTGCTACAACCTCACCCCAGCCCCTGCACATATTTTATTCCTAGCTTAATTTTCTTCCAATCTTTTCCCAGATTATCCAGCATACATTTTTATTCACTTTATATAGTAAAGATCCCATCCAAGAAACATGTGCCTCCTCATCTTATTTTAGTCTTATTGAGAAATACAGCACAGATATAGCAGTGATTCAAATAAATAATGACATCTCTCTATTAAAAAAACCACCATACTGATTCAATACTGTATTTCTAGATTTAGCATAAAAATTATTTGTTCTCAACAGTCTCTTTTGTATGTGCATCGTTCTGTCCAGAGCCAAACACACTGATGACACATTTGGATCTGCCTGCTCCAGAGGTAACAGTTAATTCCCGACCTTGTTTAGGTCTTTTCAGGCAAGAGACCAAACTTCTGTGAGGAAGGATTTCCCAGGCTGTGCTTTTCAAGCCTTCTCAGAGCTGGTCATTCAGGGCTCAGTTGGAGTGTCTTCCTCAAATCTTTTCCTGTTAATCTAGGGAACCAAGCTGAGATCCTGGTTTAAACCTAAAAACCTGGTGCCTTGCAATAGCAAGAAATTGGAACTTAATTCCTATTGAGTCATTTCTTGTAGAAAGTAATTAAAAGAAGCATTGATACACAAACAGCACTCCAGAGTCCTATTGTTTTACAAGTGACAGAAATCTGCATTTAGACAATGAAATAGGCTCTTCAATTTAAAGGGTCCCTTACTTAAAAAAGGGACTACAAAGGTGCATCTTGCAGCCTACTTTTCCTAAGGAATGTCTATGAGGAGGTTTCAATCACTATGACAACCTCTTTTTAATGCCAATGATTTTCTAGCCCAGACAACTCTTTCTTGAGAAAGGGCATGTTTTAAGGCTCTGCCAAAACTGTGGTTAAAAGCCTTGCTGACAAGAGAATAATCTATGAGGTTACCGTTTTGGCGAACATGAGTTTTCAAAAAGAATCAGGAATTTTACATTATAGCTGGCCAAAAGATTGCTGCTGTGAAGGAAGAAAATAACAGAAAGAATAATAGGGGGGAAAAAAAAGGCCAGACCAACCTGCCATAAGCATCATTTGAGTAAAACATGGGTGATCTGGGATCTAAAGGTTTTGATACCTCATGAGTTTGTAAATTTATAAAGACTCATAGGGACAGATAAGGAGACGATTATATACCTCTGCACATTTACATTTTATTTCAATCCACAACAGGGACTTTTTTAGCATTTGTCAGTCTTTATCTGCCAAGCCTCTACCATATCTCCATCAACAAAACCAAATGCAACCATTTCTTGCCGCTCGTATTTACACAGCATTTCTTGTACTATATTGCCATCTCTCTCTAGAATAAGTAAATAAAGGGCTTCCCTTTCATCAATGATTTGATGTTATTCCATAAGAATTCCCTTTCATCGATAATTTGATGTTATTCCATAAGAATTACCCCAGGGGAGTACGATAAAAGAGACTCTTCAATATTCACAGCGCAGTTCTCAGCCGGTGCCAATTGAGGGGCCCATTAACTCAGCCCCCCAGTGCTGCATTCCCGCGGGATGGTTTGCAGCCATGAGCCCTGTTTTCCCTTTCAGTGAGGATTTGCACCCACCCAGCTTACGGCCAGATCATTTTCTGCTCCGACTTCTGACCTGTTACTACTTTCACAGGGAAATGAATAAACACAGGTTACACGGCACTGCTGAGACAGTAAAGGGCAGTGAATCAGCGGCAGATGATGGAGTGCAAAATGAGGATTTTGGAAACTCATCCCCTACAAATGGTCACGCTCCCCAGGGCTTGCACACAGCCTGCTGCAGGGGTCGGCACGGGGAGAAACAGGCAGAGAGTGGTTTTGCAAGCAGAGCCAGCACAAAAGCCTTAGCAGCTGTTGCTATTGAATGCGAGGGATGCAAGGGCTACACACACCCCCAGCCACCCCAGCAGCAGCAGCCGAGCCTGAAAACGGGCTGCAGGGATTGCTCCTTTTACCACAGTGCTGTTCTTCACACGTGTATGTACACACACAAGAAAGAGGACTCCAGTGTTATCCAATAACAATCCTATGTTATACAATACACAATAGTTAAAAGAAAGGAGCTAATTTTATGTTAGACGTGCCTGAGTAGAATACAGCGCTGCAGGGTAGCCTTTGACTTGCTAAGAGTACAACTACTACACTGAGCCTTCTCTTCCAGAAGCAGCACATAAGTATAAGAGAAAGAAATGTTACAAATTCTACAACAATTTCTGATGTTGGGGAAACACATCCTTTTGTGAAAGAATCCACATAAACCTGCATTCTGTTCCTCTGACTCACCAGGATCTGCTGCTTCAGAAAGCTGTTGAAAGGGTCAAACTAATACAAGATATTGTCTCATGCTACTGCTACAATTTAGGGTTTAAAATGCTGGAACAATAGTGGATCTCTCAATGTTTTTACCCCAAGAATAGTTGCACTAATACATGGTCACATCCATGTAATAATATAAGTCTATTTATAGACCTCCTAGAGGTCCAGCTACCAAATACCCTGTAATACTTGTGTCTCTGTCATGCTATCATCAGAGAAAAAAAAATAAAATTAAGCTCTGAAGTGTTAAGCCACAGGATCTGAGGATCCTTTTTTCTAGAAAGCATTTACAAATGCCGATACATTTGGCTAATGAAAATCAGCTTTGTCAGGAAAATTACATCAGTAAAGAGACAAGAAACCAGATCTCACTTTCCAGACACAACTCCCAGTGCAGGCTGTGTGCTCACAGCCCCTCAGACTAAGCCAAAAGGACCTCTGGGAGCGGGCAGGACATGCCAACGGGGTAGGACTGGCAATGCTTCTCTCCATGAGAGCAACAAATTCCTTTCTGAAAATGCAGCCTCTTGCTCTTAGGGCAGCAGAGCCATGAGAGCACACAGCTAGCCCTGGGCTAGCTACAGCTTCTGTAGACAGATTACACTGTTTCTCAGATAAGACAAAGGCTGGTCCCTGTTTAGTCCTCCAGGACAGATGCTGGCCATGCTGGGAGTAGCTTGAACAGTGACAAACTCAAGCATCCATCAAAGTCAGCAGAGACACAGGTGCAGAAAGTCAGGCTCAGCCTCTATAATCTGCTGACAGTGAGGGAAAAAATTACCCCAGAAGGCAACACCTCCCAGGCAAAAGCTGAAGACATGGGTCAATCAATCTAGAAAAGAGGTGAAAAGGCAAGAGAAGCTGAAAGTCATGACTTTTGCTGACCATTGACCAGGTCATTTCTTCTGTTAAAACTTCTGTCAGGATACTTTGCCACAGAGCACCAAGCAACCAGATGTGCAGCTCTCTAGCTGGTCCTCTCAGCACCCCCAGGAGCACTTGGGAAAGCTGTGGTCACACGCTCAGGACAGCTGCTGGTGACGTGTGAGCAGCTGGGGAACTGATGGAAACGCCCCAGTCCCCACTGCTCTGCCCTCCCACTGGCCTCTCACAGGCACCATTTACCCATTTCCCATAAGGTACAAACAGTACAGTGCTTTTCAACATCTTCCAGTTTCCTGGAGGGTGATCTCAAGCAGCTGACAGTGAAAACAGTTCCTGGTTCTGCTGCTGTATCTTCAAGGTTTGGCAACCTAGACAAATACCACCTGAAATGATCTAAAATCCAGATACTGGAGATACTGGAATCAAGGACATCAGTGACTCAGTGGAGGATGCTTTACATGACAACATGAGAAACAGGAGTTGTCCAGACTCCTGTTCAGTTTGATAAGAAAGGGTTGGCCCAATGCACAGAAGACCCTCAGTTCCTCCATGATGACATTTCAGGCTTTTCTGTCCAGAAGAATTACAGGAATGAAACATCTCAGACCCCTCAGAACAATGGAGCCTGTACAGAGCAGGAATGTCCAATGGAGAGGACCTCTCTCAGCACCTGGAGGAGGAATCTGATGGCTGTGGAGGCCTGTTCCCCCCACCTCAGCCACACAAAGGTCCTTGCAGATGTCTGCATCACAGCTTTTCCCTGCTTAGGAAAAGGCTGAGCCTCATCTAGATTGCTCAGGCGTTAGGGAACTGCTCGGTTTCAGTGACCTATCAACCTGGCAGGGAGAGAGATGGATGTCCAGGTGTCAGCCAGAAATATTTGGTCAAAACCAAGTCTTATGATTCAGGAAAAAACAGAGGTAGTCTACAAGACAACAGGAGCTGTGCAGAAAGTTCCCATCAAAGCTGGTAAGACCCAAGTCACAGCACTGCCAGGTTCCCCCCTAGAGGCTTTTGGAGACACGGGTAACAGTTTTAATGTCCAAAATGCTGATGTAGGGGAAGGTAGCTAGGCTGTAACTCTGGAGCACAGAACTAGCCCTGCTTGGTTTAAACAAAATAGGCTCCCTTTGTGAGCCCTGCCTGAGGTGGTCAGCCTCTAACAAAAGACCACTGACAGTCCTCTGGCACGATCTCAAGCAATTTGAACTTTCTGCAGCTTTTGCAGTAACACAGTTCACTTAAAGCTGTCACAGGCAGGAACTTTCCAGTAATCCTCATGTTAGCTCTTATGCTGGGTTAATAATTCCCTGCTCAATCATCTGTGACCAAGACACAACCAATACAATTCCGGTGAAGTCTAAAAATGGAATCAAAAGCATATATGGAAAATTTGAAAAAATTAAATAAAGCAAATGCTATATTATACTTGTGTGCAAGGCAAAGCAGAGTTGTTGGCTTTTTTCATTTCATTATAATGATTTATAATCCAAAGTGGAACCAAGATCAAGCCCCTATGACCCAGAACATAAACACAGGAAAAACAACAAACACTTTGCTTTTTATGTCCTTTGAACAATTACGTTTAAGATTTTCAGCTTTTAATTTTTGTCCCCTTTTAAAATCAGTAAACAGAGACAAATTTAAATCTAAAAACTAAAAATAACATCAAATGTTGTTGCCAAGCAGTGAGCTCCCATTTTGGGTGGAGTTGTTCTCCAAAAGGCTGGTGACAGGGGCCCCATGAAGACACTCTCCCACAGCACCATGAAGCTCCCAAATCCCTGTACTCCATATTCCAAGCAGATAATATTCTCACTGCTTTGGTCTTCTTCAGAAGCCTATAGAAATCTTCTTCCTTGAGCTGATTTTGACCTTTTTTTGGGAAAAAAAAAAAAAAAAGTCCAGAACAGTATGTTCTGATTTTAGCAGAAAGAGTTCTTGTAAAAAATAATAATCTGTCCACATGCACTCACCTTGGTCTTTCTATCACAAAGGGCTAAGCAAGGGGGCCTAAGAAACCAGGCAGCCACACCTGCCCCATCTCAAAGCAAAATCCTGACCAGGTAGACAGCACCGTTGAAGGAAAAAACAGGGATTTTCCCTTAGTGATCCAAAGGTAATTCATACAGCAATTAAAGTATCAAGTTCAGATGTGCTCACAATTCATGTGGTTATAAAAGCAAAAGTATCTAGATGCATAAACAAATAAATAAAGAAATCATGAACAGGTAAAACGTTTAGCTCGAGTCAAGCCTTTCCCCAGGGATGAGAGAGCCACAATGGTCCCTGCTCAGCACAGCCCCAGCAGGGATCAGCTGGCAGGGATCAGCTGGGCAGGTGTGATATGCAGCTCTGGCTTAAGGTGTGCACAGACCCCGACCTCATGGGTATCTCCCACCCTCTCCTGGTTGTTTCCACTACCAGTAATTACCTGGACCTGGGCCCAAATGTAAACAAGAGCCCAATAGGGATAAACATCTTAATTCTGACATGATGCCCAGCCCAGGCCACAGCTACCTTCCATCAGCTGCAGCACAGGGAGGAGAGCAAGCACTGCTCAGCACAGCTCTGCAGACTAAAATGCTACCAACAAATACAAATAAAAATGTAAAAATACATTCACTGCACCTGGTTCTTTATTATTCTCTGAAATACATCACAAAGCTTTACTCTGGCATGAGTGGGAAGGCAATATAACTACTATTTGTGCATTGAAATAGGCATTAAAACAGCTCAGTATCCAAAACAGCCCAGCTAGAGAGATGAGCAAAGAGGGTAACAAAAAGCTGTAGGAGGTACCCCACAGCTCTTCAAACAGCAGCCATCAGCAGCAGCTATCTGGGGACAACAATGTTTCTATACCCAAAGTTTTGTAAAGAAGTTTTTAAAAAATTATATAAACACGGTACAATTTTTGCAGAAAAAATACAAAGCTCAAAGCATCTGAGAACATTGCAGAGAATTATCACCTCTGCAATTTGCCTTTTCCCTGGAAATAGTTTGGCCATAAATGCACCCATATACATTGGGATGCTGTCATTTGCACCCCCCTGGGCAAGTCAGGCATATCTGGAGAAATCATCTTCACAGTACATTATAAGACTAGGAGCAGTCTTCATAGGATGGAAAGACAATGGCTAAGATGAAGCATGACATGGAAATAAAAAATCACAACAAGAAGGGAAACAAAAACTAAAAAATCCCTGTCCCTCACAATACAAAACCAAAAGATCACTCAGTGAGATGATCAGGCAACATGTTTTAACAGAAAACAATTTCTGCAAGTGCATGCATCTGAATGGTGGGGACTGTGATCAGGCACTGGGGAAAGCAGAAGCTTCAGAAGGATTAAAGAAATTGAGAGATGAGGGGGCCATGGGCTGTGGCACTGACTTGCCCCACAGTGAGTCAATGCCAAGATCAGGGGAAACCTGTGGCCCCAAAAACCCTTAAACATCTGCCTGCTCTGAGCTGGAACAGTGCAGGGAGGGAGGGATCAGTCTGTACTTGTCCTGCTCCTCACACACTTTCCTTAGTATATGTTGCTAGGCAGAGCAAGAGCGGGGATATCAGCTTGGCCATCCCTTTGGCCTCATAGCTTTTAGCAGGTCTGAGAGGTGATGCTTGTGGCACTAAATAAAACAGGGCACCACAGACATACATACACTCATACAAATAGTGCTGCCACAAAACACAGCAGTGTTAGCCCTGGACCTGGTGCAATTTTTGGCAGGTGCAGCAGCACCCTGCTGAGCTGGCTCACTTGCAGGACAGATCTGGCCACACCAGGGTGGACAAAGCAGAGGGAACCATTCCAGCCCAGCCAGCCTCTGCCATTTAACCTGCAGGGCAGGGAAGCATACCTGTCCTGCTTAATGAGCCTCTGTAAACATTAACAGGGCAGATCTCTAAATTACTAAAACATGCAAAGCAGTGGTTAAAATCATCCAGACTCTTTTCTGCTGTCTGTACAGTACTCACTGATCTCACACATCAATAAAAGGGCCACTCAGGTTAATTGGGGGATCTATCTTAGTTACTTACATGCCTGGAACTGACCGGCAGCCCAGCCAAGCTCCCATCCTAGCTCTAAAACGAGCCATGCCAGAAGATCCCCTTACACTGTTTACCTGCCTCTCCTCCAGCCTTGCTTCCCCTGAAACAGAAGGAAGCTCAGTGTACTTTTTGACTAACAAACTCACCCAAAGAGGGTGTCTTGTACCTCACAGAAATTGTAACTCACAGAGCAGGATACACCCAAAAAATGTCTCCAGCAAGCAGCAGCTTTTCCCAGAGGCTTGTTTTGTGCATATTATATTCCAGACCATGCTTTCATGAGACTGCTCCTGTCTGCAGAGATCAGTGTGAGGCAGCCCTGGGGCTCCTTCCCGCCCACAGCCACCATCCCGGCTGCTCCCACGGCTGCTCCCGGCCACCACCCAGCTCTGCACCCACAAGAGCTCTCATCTGCAGATCAAACAGGGTTCTCCTCCCTGAGCTTCACAGCTCTACCTTCCAGTTCCCTTTTTTCAGGAGGTTTCTTCTCATTCAGGAGAAAAGCATCCCTGACTGGATTTCTTCTGATGAACCCCGTGGCGAGGGAGAGTAATCCCGGTGTCCATCTGGCCACCTTCTCCCTGCCTCTGCCTGGGTCCTCCCAGTCCATTAAGACAGAGTTGTGATTTTATGCCACAAGAGAGGTGGAGGTTCCAGCATGTGGTGAACATCTTTAACACACAAACGCCCAAGAGAAGAGGGGAAAATGGTGTCAAATGAAAACACAGCTCAAGAGACAGCAAAGCAGTGCCTTTCCTCATTGCACTGCACACACCTGGCTGCAGGGAAGCAGTTACCACACTTAAAACCAAAACGCTGAATAACTGCAGGCTGCTTAGCCCAGCACTGCCTATTGTGCAAAGTCCTCCACACAGGTTTCCACACAAATGAGTGATTTGAGCAATTTGGTAATTTTTAATGATAGGGACAGCAAAAAGGGAAGCCCAGGTGCAAGCACACAGGTTTAGTCTCAGCAGCTGCCCGGCAGCAATGTGGCTGTCCTTGTCCAGAGCCCCATGGCAGTCAGGTGCCAGGCACACACAGACGTGTTCCCCTGGCTGTGGCTGACAGGGACTCTGTGAGCCTTCTCCAGTGGCTCCAAAGGGCAGCAAACCAAAGGGGGGTAATGACTTAAGGACCGTGACAGCCCATTTCCCAACTGAGCATTTTCATACAAAGCACTGCAGGAACCTGACTCTCATGAGTCACCCTGTTTAGTTTGACTCCTCTGCTCTGCTCCTCAAGGAACACAAGCCAGCACAGGCCAAATCCTTCCCAGTTGATACTGGCTCACGAAATCAATTACGGGAAGCTGCTTCTCAGATTGCAGGGCCCTCCTGTGCAGCCAACAAGCCGGTGAAGGAACACGTGAACACATCCTGCACACATCACTTGCCTCCATCCATTTTTTATCCACTCTCTCATGAGTTGTCTAAATTCATGGATTTCCAGACCCATGGTTTGGAGGAAACAAAGCAGGGGAGAAAAAGAGAACAAGTGTAGACAAAACTTAATGTAGCCTGAAATCTCAGCAGCCTCCCCAGAACCACCTCTCTCCAACTGGTGGGGCTGCACCCATCTTTGCCTTTTTCTTTTTTTTTTGGAAGTGTAACCAGAGTTACCAGAACAATTCTCTGAAGCCAGCAAAGTTTCCTAAAGTGTGAGAGAGGCCAGAGACCAGCCTTTCTATTCCCCCTCTTTGTCTGGATCATGAATTTGCAATCCAAATCCCCGCCACACCAGAGCAGGCAGTGAGCCTAGCTGCTGTAAAAAGCTTTTTAGAGAGCTCATGAGGCTGTGTGCCAAGGAGCTGCTGCGAGACAAGGTGAACTGAGTTAGAAAAAAACCTGTATGTATGTAATACCATTAAGATGGCAAATAAAAAACCTGTCCTGCAGTGCAAAGGAATGTGATAGTTACTGAGTACTCCCCTATAGCTGCAGAGTCCTTGAAATATTAACAGGGTTATCAGCATTCACTTATCGGTTACAGTAGTGCCTAGATAATTCAAAGGACTGAGCCAGAGCTCATAAATATGTACATTTGCTCAATGCCAAACTCTTACTATCAGAGAATTTGTTACCTTTTTTAACTGAAATTTGTTAATATTTTAAATTAACAAACTTAGAAAGACAGCAATCTACAGGGAAAATATATTCAGTTATCTATTTTTGCATCCATTTATTACTATTTTTTTGTGTGCTCTCAAGACAGGTGTTTTTAGCTATGTTTATTGAGGTTTTGATGTTAGCACAATGCAGCCGCATTTTGTATCATAACATCTGTGGTAGGTTCAAGCTGTAGAATTTCTAGGTGGCAGAAATTCACAGAGACGAAAGCTGGGATCTTTGTACCCACAGAAGAAAGTGGTGAGTGCTGACACTCTTGCCTACATGGATTAGGTGATGAGTATTGCACACAAAGCACTGGAACAAATCCTTCACTTGATATGAGTCCATGTGGTCACACAGGCCTGAGGGAGGGACAGTACAACATTTAATAACTAAAAAGGACTTTTTAGAAACTTTCGACCTTTCAGAGGGACATAATGCAAGCATGGGTAAAATTATATAATATCTCCTTCAGGAAAAAGCAGCAGAGAAACAATCAAGCCAAGGGCAGAGCCTAAACCTACCTAATTAAATGCCTCCTCTTTAAAACCATCCCTATGTCTGTCCAACCATGTGCTGAACTGCTCCAGCATAAGGCAACAGAGATTCTACTGAAAAAAAACCCAAAAAACCAACCAAACAAACAACAAACAAACAAAAAAACCCAAAAAAACCCCAACAACCAAAAAAAAAACCCAAAAAACAAGAAAAGTTAGTTTTGCTTTGGTTGCAAATACAAAGCAGCCCTAAGCTAAAGGAAGGGCTGACTACCACAGCTCCTCTCCACCTCCACACTGGAACTCATTCCATACTGCATCAAGCTGTTTCTTCACATCAAGTAAGAACTTTTTGGTCCGTTTTTTATTGCTAGTTTGGCTTTTTGTCAACTCTCCTCCTCCCTTGCATTACCTTGTAGTCAGTCAATGAACTCAGCTGTTTCCCCATGCTAAGTCAGAAGCTTGTTTCGTTGGGTTTTTTATCGCAGATTGGCTTTTTAGAAACTTTGTGCATGGAAAGAGCCCAGCACAAGGTCCACAGGGGATGGGAAGCAACAGGCTGTAACAGCCAGAAGCAAGATTTGTTCATCTTTTCTGCAGCTTGCATCCTGTGACACTTGTGAAAAACTTCCAGCCCCATTCATGTACCTGAACCACGTTACCTTGTGGATTCTACAGCTTCTTTTGATACCGAGTTTAGGAGAAGATAGAAATGCTGTTACCAACACACAGCAAGTTACACAAGCTCAGGCAGTTCAAGGGGCTAATTGCTCTCACAGTTTATTACTATGTATGTTTAATTTCTGCAGCAAAAAGAGAACAGGAAATAATTTTTCCACCAGCAAGTTCAATTTTCTATTTAAGGAAGGTTCTCAAGGAAATGTGTTGTATATACATAATATTACTTAAAACTATGAAGCTTATCAATTTATCAAGCTTTATCTTCAACACAGCTACACTTCTTTGGATTCACAGAGGGGTTAACCCAGAAATTTGTTTCCCTGAAGGTTTCAAACTGCCTTCTAACATCCCACCTAAATTTATTACGTTCACTTTCTAATTTTTTTTCTTTAAGCTGCCCTGCTCCTGTACTTCAGGGATGTAGGTAGCAGTCATAGTCTTCTTTGGTTTTTATTTTGCAATAAGAAGGATGCAATCTTCTACCATAAATGATACCTCTGGTAGAACAAATTCTCTCTGTTCCCCAATTTGTCCTCTTTACAGTAGATATTAACTTTTCTTGACTAGGAACAATCAGAACTGGAGAGAGATGAGATATTTTCAGTGCCTTGTACAACAGCATGTAACACTTCATGTAATACCCCCATCTCACTTACTAAGCCCCTGTGGTGGAAGCCCCACGCACCACTGCATTTTTTCCACTGCTCTGATGCTTCCATGTATCTGAACCAACTCAAATACATAGACAGAGGTGGCAGGGAAGAAAATTAAGTCACCTAAATAGTGTAATTTCAGAAAATGGAGTAATTTTCCATCCCAGTATTTGACAAGCACCTTTAGTACTATATAAGTTGATGGAGGGCCCATCTCCAAAGAGAGGGCAGTGTGAGCCTGGCATACCACACTCAAGTAAAAATATATTGATTTCTTCAGAGAAGCAGCAGCATTTCCTCCAAACAAGCAGCAACACATGATCCAACTAAAAGAAATGCAAGAGGTGCTGAAAAGCCGTCACATGGAAGATAACCTGTTCCAAGAGATTTTGTGACTCATAAATTATCATAGAGAAAATGAAATGCTACAAAATACCTAAGAAGAGAAACAGAAAATAAACTAATCAAGATGTCTAATAAGGAACAGAAACAGTGGTGCTTTCTAAGTGTTGGATTATTAACTATTGTGCTTTCCAGAAGGGATTATATTACCCTGAAGTTCTAATGGATCACCTTCTCATTTGCTAGAGGACCAGCTCTCAGCTGCAAGTTCAACACCCCACGCCAGTGCCTCCCACTGCATCAAGAGTGAAAACCCAGCCCAGGACAGGCCAGCAGCTCACTGCCTGCTGGCTGCCACAAGGGATGCAGGAAGGGATGACACAGGTCACAAAACTAGCGAGAGCCTTGGTTTTGATAATCATGGTAGAATAAAAGGGAAAAGCATGGCAAAAAGAAAGAAGTACTGGAAATGCAAATAGATGGCTGTGAAATCATCAGATTGAGCTCTCTGTTGAGTGCAGGGACAGATTCAGTGACCCTCAGGGAATCTTACCTGCTGAATGAGCCAAGAATACGCCTTGCTGGGTATTAGGCAATGTCATGTAATACGACTACAGCAGTAAACACAAAGGCCCTACAGTGCAAAGAACAACGCTGGGAATTTCACAACTGCTGAAATCTCAACCTGATTTCTCTAAAATTCCGTTTCATCACAGGAAAAAAAATTAATTAGGGTTTTCTTATCATTAGTCACTTATATAAGTGCATTGAAATACCTGAAAATGCACAATATCCAAATTTTACGCAGCACTAAGCCATCCTATATGACCAATATGGGATGCTAGAGTGTGAGTAAAGTTGTTTGCCCATGGGATGGTTTCCAGTCTGAGAAAGCTTTCAAAGTGGCCATCAGAGTTGTCACTTTACTTTCCCCTTAGGCCTTGAAAAAAAGTAATGGCATCTTTTAACAGCTAAAGGCTGAACAAAGAAACTCAGAGCAAAAACTCGGGGAGTCACTGACACAACCTCAGAGCAGGAGAAACTCTCCTGGAGGACTTGCCTGAGGGGAAAAAAAAAGGGATGGATACTTAACAGCCAGAAGTAGTGTGAAGAATTTTATCTGATCATCTCAGCATCTCAGCTTCAGCCCAGTCTGATGCAGGCTGTCTGAGATAAAGGACTGAATCAATCATCTCAGCTTAAGAAATCCCCACCACTTGGCAAAGGACATATTTTAAAAGCAGATCGTACAAAAGTTCGTAAAATTCAGTTGTACAAAACAAGCAAGTTCACTGCACAGAACACAAAAAATGTCCTTGTCTCTCAGTTCTCACCTGAGTTTATTGCCATTAATCAGTCATGTCCATCAATGCTGTTAGTAGTAAATAGGAATTTCTTAGTTTAAAGCTTCTTAAAGCTGAATAAAGTCCCAGACACTGTTATTAGCTGAGCCATAGGGTAGCTGAGGCACAAAGGCACAAGACAATAAAGGCAACTGCACCTTTGCACAAGGAATAGGAAAAAAATACAGTCAGCATCAATACCCAGACTGGGCCACACAGGTGTTGCTCCCCCAGACTGCAAAGACAACAAGCACTCAGTGTGCAGCATGCCCTGTCCTGAGCTGGACACAGATGTCCTGTGGCTCCTTGTGCTGGTGACCCCTGGGACTGTCAGCAGCACCTTATGCTGGGACTCCCTGGGCTCTGCACAAGGAGAGGGGCAAAGGATTGTGTGCAAAACCTCTGGAAGCTGCAACCAGCAGCCATCACTGCTGAAGTCTCAGGCCCAGGACTGCCAGTGGAAGTGCAAGGGCTGCATGGGCCATGCCCTGATTCTCCAGGGGCATCCCAGGAAGGGACAGACCCTGCACCAACACACCCTCCCCAGTGATGGCACGGTGGTCAGAAGAGGTGCAGAGTGGATGAGAAATCTGCCCTGCCTCCCCACGTGCAAGAGGGAAGGCAGTGACAAGGGAGGCTGCCACACCAAGCAAGCGGCTGCCAGCCAGCCCCCAGGCCTGCCACAGACACCGTGTTATCTCACAGGGCAGTCACTCACTCGATGCCTGCTGGTTATCCTCATTATTTACAGCAGGTATTACAAAAGCAGCCCAGCCAGGCCTCTGCTGTGCATGGCCCTGTACAAACTTGCAGCATGTAAGCTCCAGAGATGCAGCACCTTGCTGCACAACAGGATAGGGCAAACTGATCCACTGAGTGCAAAGGGAGAAAGGAGAAAAATATATGGAAGGAGGAAAGAGGAACACCAGCGTGTATTGTGTAAGAAGGTTTCAGCATCTACCAGGTCCTAGAACATACCCAGGGCTCCCACTCTGCATAACCAGTGCAAACAACCAGCGCCTGCTGCCAGCAGCTTGGTCTCCAAACCCAGGTGTCATTCTGCCAAACTCAATGCAGAATAATGTCAGGTATCTTGGTAAGTAGGACCTAAAAGTTAATCTGTCTTATATACCAGTCAAAAAACCAGAGAAATTTACCCACATCACTATAACTTATACCAAACCCTTTTGCAAACACCCTGCAAAACTAACCAGAAGGCACCAGCAGGTTCATGAGCTTGAGAAACTGAAGTTAAGATGGGATTTAAACTAGCAGGCAATTATCTGCCAGATGGAGAGCTCATCACGCAGAGCACACATCACTAAATTACGCTGTGTCAGTAAGAGGAGGCCAACACCAGAAATACCCCTGTGAGAAGGGAAACTGAGTCAGCCAAAGGGACAGTTCAGCCCAGTCAGTGCTGCCAAGGGACCTTTACCTCACGTGTAGGCCAGCAATGGCTGTCCACAGCATCAGCAAGCACTCTGCAGGAGAAGCCACTGCACCCAAGGGACGAGCAGCAACACGCTGATAATTGCCACAAGTCTATCATCATGGCAAACTGCAGTGAGAAAGAGGATTAAACAGTAGGCCAAGATGGGCTGGACTCTGAATATTTAGCAGTAATTTAAGTCTGAGCCCATGAATTCTTCCATAACCAAGCCTTTAGCCCATTTGGGGGCTGCTCCACATAAAATCAGAATATATTTATAAATAGTTAAAGCCAGGAGGCAAATAAACCATCTCTGATCAACAGAAAAGTACTCCATGAAAATTCCTAGAGTTCTGCTTTATTTTACCTTTAAGTTCCCAGGTGAGAAGAATTCAGTTCCTGGTTAGAACCAGAAGTGACCCAGTCCTGACATGGCCTGAATGGCTTGTGATCCCACTTTTGTTACGGCCTAAGAGCATCCAGCAGCTGAGGGTAAAAGCCAGAGTGCCCACACTGCTGCTGAAGCAGAGGTGCCCACGCACAAGAGCCAGAAATCCTCCTCTTCTGCACCCTGCAAGAGTGAGCGTGATCCTGTGGCTTATGGCACTCACCAAAGACATGGGAAATGTGAGTCCCACAACAGCTTGTGAACCTTCTTCGGCTCCTCTTTAATGTACAGCACAGTGAGAGCTCTTAGATCAAGGGCTGGAGCCCAGCCCATCTCTGCCCTGCTGAGTGTCCTGATCGCTGCGCTGAGTGAAGTGCCCAAGCTGTAGTGGGATGGTATTTCAAGTATTCCCACTTTACAGGACACTTAACTGCCTAAAACAGAATAGGGCTGCAGGGAACAGGCACCTACAAGTGAAATGCTCTAGCATTTGCTGGTTAGGTCCAAGTCCTCTTACCAGATCTAAGGCATGAAAGGTGCCAAATGCCTCTCCCTAGTCACTGCTGAATGGTGCCTGCAGTGTCTGGAGGCTGCTAAAGCAAGAAATGCACTGGTGTGGGACAGCTTTCTCATGATTTAAACTAAATTCACACAGCCAAATCAATTTTAAAGCTAAAAATCAGAGCTTGGATGTTCAAGGGTCTCCTTTAGAAACTGAGCCAGCACAAACACTGCAAGCACACAAATAAATGAGAGGCTGAGCTGGTTCCTGGAAAGTTCAAAAGTGCTGTGACAGGAATTCAATGCAATAAGCTCAGTGACTTGCTAACATCAGTTTTGAATAGGATCAAGGAGTCTGATCTGTGGCTAGTCAAAGGAAAGAACAAACCCAACCAATCCAGCACATCTTTGTGTCCATGATGTGTGCCTGGTGGCATGGCAGCTACAGAGATACACCTTGAGTACATTAGCTTCCAAACCTAACAGCCCCTTGGGATCTAACAGCAAGGACAGACTGCTAGGTGCTGGCCATCACATCTTGGAAACTCAAATCTAACAGCATAGTCCTTGCTTTGCCCCTTTTGGTGAGGTCCAGAACCTTCTGCTTCTTCCTAGAACTGGGCTAAGCCCACAGACTCCACGGCAGGCAGGAGATGCCATTGTTGACAGCAGTTGTTAACAAGGGATTTTTCTTTTGCCTCCTTTAAAAAGCATTGAAATATTTTGACCATATGCATCATTTCCAAAAGTGCTGGAGACCTGATGGAATGTGGCATCTATCACATGTCAGGCAATGGTGTTGAAAACAGATTACTTTCCTTTGTTTGTGATAAACATAACATGTCTATGTTTATCATGTGGTCCCCTGAGCATTTATTAAAGGTTTGCTGTTCCATTTATTTGCTTTTTTTGTGCTTGGCAAGAGTAAACATTAGAATAAATATGAAGGTGGTTACAGCTTAGCAGCATTAATGACTTGTTGAAACAAAGTCCAACAGTTTTCCTTTCTCTCCAGCAAATCCTATTTTTCTGTGCAAGTGCTTTTTTCCAAGTGCAAAGATCATCCTTCTGAAGTATTTTTAAATTTTCTTTCTTTGTTGAATGCCAAAACCCCATAAAAGCATACTTTCTCCTTCCATTCACTCAAACCCTTGACAATATTTAAAGCATATCCTAACATTATTCATGGCAAAACATTTTCCTCTTTGCAAATTACAGCCTCCCCCATCTTTTCTATCTAGTCTGCTAAGCCTGTTACTACAGGTAGTTTGCTATAACAGAAATAAGTACAACCATCACTCCAAAAGAAAACAAACCCTTCCGTTCTGGCACACACATTCAGGGTGGGTTCATCCCACTGAACCTTGGCCACCTAACAGCAAGGCAATCAGCCCCAGTCAGTCATTTATTTCCCTCTTTAATCAGTGGGGCGAGATGGACATTTCCAGTCAACAGCCCTCCTGCTTATCAACCAGTCATGGCTGCAACCTACATTTGAAGCATTTCAAGAGATATCAAGAGGATGATATGAGAGGATGATCATGGTACCAGATAGAGATCCGACCATCAAAGCCAAGCTGTACCTTTGATAATGCTGTTTTCAATCCAACAAGATCAACATACTGTAATTCATTCTCAAGCAAAGCCTTAAGAATTTTTTAAAAAAAGCATTAGGCGAATCTCAACAGATTGCAAAATTTTTGATAAAGATTACATTCTGCCCCTTTTGGAAAACTGTATTACTTCTATAAATAGTTCAGTGTTTTTCAACACTGGAAAAAGAGCTCCGTTGGTGTTGGGGGGGAAATAATACTGTCACTTGTCACAGAAATACAAAGTGGTAAAATTTAATTTAATTTAATTAGGTCTCAGATGTCCTTTGTTTCAAGTGGACAACCACTGTGAAAAAATCTTTGAAGAACTGAACTTCTTGTCAACTTGTTCTGTACTTTGATTTATGCAATCTTTTGTACAACTAGTCTTAAAAAAGGAGCAGACAACAAAAAACCCTATCCTTCAGAAAAGGCAGTACTACCATGCTTGTTTCTTGAATGGCAAAGTAGATGTCAGAGTAGACAGGACTACTATATTACCTAAAAACATCATAATTCCCACAGAAACCAGGACAGAAAAACTGTAACATGGAAGATTGCCAAAGACTGTCATTAGATCTGATCTGAGTATCTTCAGCTCTTCTAACCCTCCTGCATTTCCTAAATACTTTCCATAGATATTTTTGGAAATGCAAGTCAGTAGGTCAAAGGAAGCCAAAAGAGATAGTTGCCCAAACCCTGTAACTTAGGCAATACTGAGGTAAGCAGGTAAGCTGTGTTGTTATCTCAAGTACTCAGACATAGTGCTTGTCCTCACCAACTGGCTCTCAAACCCTGAAGGCTTAAGAAAGAGAGGTTGAAGGAATGGAGAGCACAGATCTTGTGTCTTGGCATTTGATCCTTCCCTTACTCATCCTCCATGCATGAGCATTACTGCTAGAGTTGCCTACACTGCTGAATATTGAAAAGGTGCTTGCACACAGGTTTAAAAAGGTTTCTGCTTCACATTTAGTTGTTTCCTGCTCCATCTTTCAGAGCAGTCATATTCCTAGGGTCTTTGGGGACAGTCTCACCTGACCCACAAGGGAATTGAGGGGCCCCAGTGAAACTGCAAGTCAAACCAGTGCCCAGAAATTGCTGTACCCAACATAACCAGATGGATGTGAGCTCAGCTATGGCAGTGTGTGCATATGGTGGTTCCAGCAGCTGCACATCTGGCAGAACTGGAACCACCATCATAGCTGAGGCATGCTCTCACAGCCCCTGGACCCATGAACTCTGAGCACCCAGCCAGCCCAAAGACTGGAGACAACTTGTCAGCTGCAGGGGTGTCTGACAGACCTGCTGCACACTGAGGAGGAGGCAGATGATGACTAAGTCACCCCAAACCCTCCATGAAGATGCTGGGAGCTACCAGGGTGGCAAGATGCTTTAACCAGACTGATTGAAATGTGAGGATGTCTGGGTTCCTATCCAAGTGTCTGCTAAGGGTCTCAATCACCCTACAGAAGAGCAGTGAGCACACTACCTGCTTCACCTAATGTTGCACTTTAAACCTCACATTATGTTCCTCAGTCATGGGATGTCTTGAGAAAATTTATTTAACTCCAAGATGGGAGACAGCAATGGATGGGAGTTCCAAGGTATTAAGTATATACACTGAAGGAAAATGGGCCATTCAATGAGCAGATGTAAAATGATAGCTTTATCAGCAGCCAGACACTTCCTCAGGTAACACCTGGGATGTTGGAGATAATGAAGTATAAAATCCCACTGCTTCACATCACCTACTTTCCCCACCACTACCTCTGCTGCAGGTTTACTATCATGCTAACATCGAAACTTAGAAAACTGTTCCTGTATTCTAAACAAAGGGTTCTTTTGCCATTACCTGGACAACATGTCAATGTTTATTCTGTATTTGGCAGTTTGCAGCAGGCTCCACAACCCCAGTCTAAAACAATTCTCAAATGCCTGACCAGAAAAACAGAACAAGTGAGGATTCTTCTGAATTCAGGGGTGCAGGTCAGAAGGAAGAATACTTCAGTGATGTCTGAGATGGAAGCAAATCACAAGAGAATACACCAAGGAAACCAATTCTTTAATATACCCTGAGGCTTAAAAAGCAATCAAAAATATAAACCAATTACTAATCCAATTTTTTAAAAAAAAGTTATTACAACTATCTCCTCATTTGCAAATAATGTGAAAATGAGAGGGAGAAAAGTTTTCAAGGTAATCCCACAACCACACTTCTCTACACTTAATTTCTTTCCCATGCGACTTGTTACCAAGTAAAGCCTATTAGATCCTTCTCACTGTCATATCTCATTCTTCTTTTACTTTCTCCTTGTTACCATAGCTTCTCTCTTTCCCAGAAATAAACAAGAAAAGTATCAACATTTTATTTATTGAGAGACAGAAGATACCTTTTATCTCATAAAAAGTTACTTTGTCAAACTTTGCTAAATAATTTCTCCTCATTGTGCTACATGTTTTCCTGTCTTTTGAAATAAAAACATACCACTCCTATGAAGCCCAGGAATGAAGTGGAAGGAAGCCTGTAGGGAAGCAACAAAGCAGCCACAGCTTTTTATCAGCTGGAACACCTCATGCAGCTGAAAACAGAAAGTCACATTCCAGTATAGACACACATCTATAATGCTGCAGCATGAATTAGAATATGGAACCTATATGGAAGCAATAAAGGATACAGGTAGCTACAGCAGATCCAGGAACTACCCTAGCTTTAATCGATGGTCACTGCTCTTGACTGGCTATTTTAGGAAAATAAAGGTAAGTGTTTAAAGTCACCACTCCTAGCTATTATCAATCATCCTTCATTTCAGTCCCACCAAACACACCACACAAGGACTGGGGATACAATCCTGCAGCTTTCTGAGAAGGGCTGCACAAAAGTATTGCATCATCTGTATGGAGAAGGCACAGACCTGGAGATTCAGGATCATCAGCACTAATGACTTTTAAATTACAATAATAATGAGGGCTCCTTATGAAGCTCTGAGTAAAAATTCCCAAACTTGATTATAACTCGAACAAGCTCTATGTTAATTTATATTTGCTGATAGCCAATAACCTCACTGAATGCCACTGGATATTTAAAGCTAAAGAAATGTAAAAGACGATGCTTGAGCTTGCACAGTCCTCAGAAATGCTCGGGTGTCTATCCCTCACTGCCTGAGGTGCAACACCTTCCCAGAATTGTATATTGTATGTTGCATAATGATATTTTACATTTATCTGCACCACGCAAAAGCTGTAGCATCCAGCCAGTTTGGGTTTTGTGTGCACTGCTGGTTTAGGCTGGGTTCCCAGAGGAGTTTGCACACAGATCTATTGTATCCCACCGAGCTGTCGTTGATGATAAGTGGGACTACTTGTGGCAACACAGCCAAGCAGGTGCCAGCAGTGTTTGCAATGTGATACCCAGGCAAACTTGTGTAACATTTGTGAAAAGCTGATGCTCATACCAGCCTCCCCCCCACTGCCCCAGCAAGAACTGCAATATAATGTTTAACAAGCAAATGCAAGGTGACTTCAACAATGTTTAACCCATTTTGGACCAAATAAATCCCAATTTAACATTATGATGAACATCACTGTGGACAAAAAGTAATCATATTTAACCATCCTGTCAATTAGTAAAACTAAGAAATCACAGACTGTTGGCCACCTGTTTTAGAAGGTCAGAGTAAAATCCTGCCTCTCCTGGAAAGTAGGGGCAGGATTTCAGCGGAGTCCAAATTAAAACAACAACACAAACGTGTTGTTAAAACAACACAATGTGCAGATATGGAAATATACAGCTAAAGCTCTGCCTTTCTGTAGGAAAACCTTGAAGGTACACTAGCAAAAGGAGAATATTCTTTTTTAAGGGACCCCTGGAGCACTCCTGGAACAGCTGCATGCAAAAGGGGTCCGGTTTGTTCACTCAGAGGGCTCTGTGCAACAGGCACAGGCAGAGGGACACCCAGAGAGATTCACTTCAAAAGAGACTGACTTCAAAAGCTCCTTCCCAATGCAAAGCAAAATGCTAATATCGCACCACCCACACTCCTCCCTGCTCTGCCCGGGTCGGTTCCTGCCTGGCTGGGGGGCACAGCCCACAGGTACCCCACAGCACCCAGGCAAGGGCAGAGCCACGCACGCCCCCAGCCCGCCCCAGCTGCTCGCCACCTCTGACAATGATGACACGAAGCTTCTGACAGCTTTATGAAGCCTATTAGCTCCATTTGCTTGTTCTTCACGATTCTTAAATTTTGTTTATAAGGAGAAGGCAAAAAATTATAGTGTTTATTTGAATGATCCCCAAGTGAAATGAAAGAGTGCTGCGTTTAGCCACGTATCAGTGTCTCAAAGTAACTCCGTGGAGTAGCAGGGCTCCTCGCTAGCACTGCACACACTCACATGCCTCTGCTGCACAACACATCGCTAGACAGAAATAAGATTTTCATAGCACCACTGTTATTTCCGACTCAAATAGAGATCAAATCCCCCAAGTTCATAAGGAGTTCCAGCCCTTCCCTGACCTAAGAGCAGCTGTGAGTAGCGGAGGACTTTGTGTTTGTCTGGGTTGAGAGGTTAATGGCTACTCCACAGACACGTTTTTTCCAGTTAACTGGCAGGTCATTTTAGCAGATGATTTGCAGGTGTTACGCAACACTTAGAGATAACCCTGTGGAGTACTTCTGTCTGAGCTTCTTCTCTGTCTCTTTTCTTTTCTGAACTGCATCAGATAAATCAGAGAAACCAGGCAGGTGAGACTTTCATGGACTAATCACACGACAAACTGCCCTTCCAATTTCCACACAGCCAACTTCTCCAAATAAACGTCAAGCGTAGTTCAGTGCTCGTTAAAATTACCTTAAAATCCTAGCCATAAAAAACTTAAGCATTTTAAATATCTCAAGACATGCAACAGACAGTTCATTTTGATGAACATCACAGCACAGTTTCAAGGATCACACCTTCACAAAACATGAAAAGGATGCTGGAATAATCAATCTCCTGCATAAGAAAATAGGTCTTCACTCCTACCTGAGACTTCACCCACTTGAACCATGCAAATCACTATCCTGAGAAAGGAATCATCCATGCCAGCTATTTTTCTGCACTGAACACACTCCTCATCTAGCCTAACAACTTTTCCAAGCTTTGTGCTCCAAGATGAGTGCTTATCTTCTGCTACCAGATAAAGAGCTACTGGTTCAAACAGACAGTGACCATGCAATCATCTGCACCTTAATCCAAATGTTTTTCTTTAAGGTCACAAGCCTACTTTCTGTTTTTCCTACTAGTTCTCACAGGACACAGAAACCTGCAGATACCACATATCTGCACCCTAGCATTTTGGAAGAACCAGGAGTGGCTTTTCAGGGGATACACTGCAGCAAAATCAGTCAGCTCAGTTAATGTCACTTTCATTTTTCTGAAGAAAAAAGAACCTCAAGCCTGCAAACACAAGCGAGAGTGTGGCTCACTTTTCCGAGGCCTTGCTGCACACTGTGGCCACTTTTATAGCAAAACAGTTGCTGCTGGGATTATGCCACAGTTTGATTATTATTTCTCTAATCATCTCCCCAAGTGTGATTTTACATACCTAGTACTTTGAGCCTTTTTTTCTAACAAAAATAACACAAATCTTAGTTTTAGTCAGCAGAGAGAGGCAGCAAGAAAACTATCTGGCTAAACCTTTGAAAGTCAACAGAAATATGGGATCAGGTCCACAGTAAACTTTATAGAGTGGCACCTGAAGAGGAAATTACTCATTGCACAATTGATGTCACAATTAGAGGCATAAAAGGTAATTCCATGATAAACAAGCAACTGAGCAGAAAAAGATAATATCCTAAGAGTGTGTTTGTACTCAAATAAAAGTACATATTGGACAATATGGAATAGTCTTCACACACACACACAGACAGAGGTTCTCCAATGATGTTAATGCATGGCAATCCTCCTCTCCCTGCCTCCCTCCCCGTAACAGCCCTGGTTTGGGGGCTGCATTTGGCCAATATGTGTCCCCAGTGCCACTAAAGCAGCTCCAGTGCCATTAGCCATGTCACACAGCTATCACACAGCCACAACTCACTGCTTTCAGAGCTGCCATTTCCCACAGGAGTGCATGTCAGCAGTGCAAACACAGCAGAACATCCACCTGGCCCACAGCAGCTCTGGGCTGAGGTCTAAGGAACTACCAGCCAAACCTCTGGGTACACAGAAGGGAGTAAACATGTTTTGTTGCTGAAAAGGCAGACATATCAAATCTCAACTTTTTAAACCGAAAAATAGAGGGAGGGGAGACAACAGATACCTGTGCATTCCCTACATCTTTGCAAGTTACATCATTTTCTACCTTTATGGAACCACATCAGAAAAGTTCCAGCCTCAGTACCAGCCTCAGTACCACCTCAGCTGAGGGGGTACGCTCCCTTCCATGCACACTCATATTTATTTACCCTTGTGATCCACGTTTACTAAATAACTTCAAAGCACCACTTCAATCCACAGCACACAGACTTGATAGATTTTTGTGGTTCCTCTCCAAAAACTTCACAGATAAATTGCTGCTTCAGGAAGCCAAGAGCTACACTCTAAACTGCAAGTGTGTTATTTCTGCCCATGCCCCCATACTGGTCTGACAAACAAAATCATGCACTCAAAAATCATGCTTGCTTACCTGAGACTGACACTTTCATAAGGGCTTCCAGGGGTCTGTTGTTGTCCAGATCACGACTGAGTTTGAGTTCCCCAGTGACAGAGTCCAAAAGGAGTAAGTTTAATTCATTGCCTTGGACAAAAGTGTAGGCCAGGCTATCAGACACATCAGGATCGTGAGCTGGGATCTTGCCAATCACGCCAGAGGGAAAGCTGTTGGACTTGTTGGTCACGTAGTTGTTGAAGAGGATCTGGAAGTCCTGCAGCACGGGTGGATTATCGTTCTGGTCCAGGAGGCGGATGTGCACAGTTGCTCGGCTCACAAGAGGCGCTGAAGTGGCCTGCACCACAATAACATACTCTGTCCTGCTCTCATAATCCAGGTCCATTAGGGCTGTGAGGTCTCCATTGAGCAAGTCTAGTTGGAAGACCTCAGGGATGTTCCCCTCTACAATCTGGTACATGATCTGTGCATTGGTCCCCTCGTCAGGATCAGCTGCACTGATCCGTGCCACAATAGAGCCCACGGGGCTGTTCTCCTCCACAAAGATATCAAATTCATCCTTCTCAAAGACAGGGGGGTTGTCATTAATGTCCAGCACAGTCACCTGGATGTCCACAGAGGCCTTCAGTGGCGGGCTGCCCCTGTCCACAGCGAAAGCCCGCAGGCTGTAGACAGCCACGTTCTCGCGGTCCAGCTTGCGCAGCGTGCGTATCACTCCAGAAGTGGGTTCAATGTAGAAGTCCCCATCTCCATCGTCACCACCTTGGAATGTGTAGAGGAGACGGCCATTGAGGCCCGAGTCACGGTCAGTGGCAGACAGCTGCAGGACGCTGGTGGAGAGCGGCACATCCTCAAAAACCGAGCCCTGGTAGCGGTCGCGCAGGAAGCGGGGTGCGTTGTCATTGGCATCCAGGATGAGAATCTCAACGTAGGTCGTGTCCGATTTCTGGGGGATACCATTGTCGTGGGCTGTAATGGCCAGTGTGTAGGAGGCCTGGTCCTCATAGTCCAGCTCCATCAGGGTGGTGATGGTGCCTGTATCAGGGTCAATGCGGAACTGGGGGATATTATCGTCCAAAATATAAGTGATTCTTGCGTTCTCCCCTGTGTCTTCATCAGTGGCACTGATGGTGACAATAGAGGTGCCAATGGGCTTGTCCTCACTGACACTCACTGTGTAGTGGGAGCTCTGGAAGACTGGGCGGTGTGTGTTGGCATCTGTGACATTGATGAAGACCTGGACAGTGTCAAAGCGAGTGCCATCAGAGGCAGTGACTGTGAGTACATACTGCCTCTCTTGCTTGTAATCCAGGGGCAAGGCCAGTGTGATCAGCCCTCCTCCACTCTGACTGGTGATGGCAAAACGGTTCCTGGTGTTGCCACTGGTAATCTGGTAAGTCACAACACTGTTAACGTCCCTGTCCACTGCTGTCAGCGTCAGGACACTGCTGCCCACAGCTGCATCCTCGTTCAGTCTGAGGTGATACACCTTCTCTGTGAACGTGGGATTGTTGTCGTTCACGTCCAGGACAGTGATGGACACGCTGGCTGAGGAGGTCATGACCGGCACACCGTGGTCCCTGGCCTCCACCCCAAAGTGATAGTTTTCCACAGTCTCTCGGTCCAGCTCCGCAGCCACAGTGATCCACCCCGTGCTGTTGTTGATTTGAAAAGGGAACCCAGAGTCACCTGCTACAGGGGCACCTCCAGCGGATGGTGCCATCTCTATGAGTTTGTACTCCAGGCGGGCATTCTCTCCAGAGTCAGCATCCACAGCCTGGATGTGCAGCACCGAGTAGCCCAGAGGAACATTCTCCAGCACAGTGGCCTGGAAGGGAGTGCTCACAAAGATGGGGGCATTGTCATTCACATCTACAACCTGCACTGACACCATACCACTGGAGTTGATCAAAGGAGGTCTGCCCCCATCCTGGGCTTTGATCCGCAGTGTGTACTCCCGAATAGTCTCATAATCCAGAGGGTTGATGAGGTCGATGGCGCCAGAGAAAGAGTGAATGTAGAACTGGCCTTTCAGGTTGCCACTCACAATGCTGTAGTGCACCTGGGCATTGCTGCCCCGGTCCCGATCTGTGGCCTGTACCTGCAGTATCTGGCTGTTCACTGGGGCATCCTCTGGCACCTGGACCAGGTAGCGCTTCTCACTGAACTGAGGGTAGTTGTCATTCTCGTCCTCTACAGTGATGTGCACCATCGCTGTGGCACTGCGCGGTCCCGGGTCCTTGCCCTGGTCATTGGCTTCCACCACCAGGTGGTACTCAGAGACCTCCTCACGGTCCACCGAAGCTCGGGTCCTCACAACCCCGGAACGCGGGTCAATCTCAAAGACTCCGTCGCCAGCTCCTGGCTCCAGCAGGCGGTAGAGCATGTTGGCATTGGCTGGGGCATCACCATCAGTGGCACGGATGGTCAGCACCTCATAACCCACCTCCAGGTTCTCCCGGATGCTCTCCCGGTACTCGGGCTGCTCAAACACCGGCTCGTGGTCGTTGGTGTCACTCACAGTCACCGTCAGATAGGTGGTGGCCGAACGGCGGCGTGGGGAACCATGGTCCGAGGCGGTAACCTTCAGCACGTGGGTGTCCTTCGTCTCCCGGTCAAGGCTGCGGGCAGTGACCACACTGCCCGTCTCGGCGTCGATGGTGAAGTAGTCGTTGGAGCGCTCGTCAAAGAGCGCCTCCATGGAGTACGCCAGCCGGCCGGCTTCCCCCTCGTCAGGGTCCTGGGCCCGCAGCACGATGACCGCCGTGCCGGCCGGTTCGTTCTCGGGGATGGAGACCTGGTAGCTGGGCAGCTGGAACTGCGGGGGGCTGTTGAGGCTCCGCGCCCGCCGCGCCCCCCGGCGCCCGCCGCCCTCCCTGCCCGGCGGCGGGGCGCAGCCGGCGGCGGCTCCGCGGGGCTCGGCGGCCGCGCGGTGCCGGGCGCGCCGCGGGCAGGGGCCGCCGCTGCCGCGGGGCCCGCGGGGCTCGGCGGGCGGAGCGCGGCGCGGCGCGGTGCCCGCAGCCCTCAGGCGCCCGGCGGGCGGCAGCGCCGGCGGCTCGGCGGCGGCGGCGGCGGCGGGGCGGCCCGCGGGCAGGTGGAGGAGCGGGGCGGCGCGGGGCGGCCGCGGGTCCCCGCCGCCTGCCGAGGCCAGGGCGCAGAGCAGCGCGGCCCAGGACACGCAGGCGGCGGCGGACAGCAGCCGCGGCATCTCCGGAGCTCAGCGGGCAGCGGGGCCGGGCAGCGGGCTGCTGCACAATCCATCCACCCGCCGGGCTGCCCGCCCGTCCGCATCCATCAGCCGCCGGCCCGCGCCCCCCACCGCCCTCGCCTCCCGGGCACCGGCGGCCTCAAGCCCCGCGCCCCGTCCCGGTCCGCGGGCAGCGGGCTGGAGAGCTCCAACTTTTCCACCTTAAACTTTGAAGTGAGTTCAAAATGGCTCCTCTCCTCCTCCTCCTCCCGCCGCCGCTCCCCAGAGGGCGATTAGCATAAACCTGCTGCTTCTCTCCTTCGCCAAAAAGAAGAAAAGAAAATCAAATACCGAGGTCCCCCCCGCGGCGGGGCCGGCCCACGGGCGGCGCGGTCCCGCGTGGCTGCGCGGCACGGCAGAGCCACCGCGCCTCGTCCGTCCCGTCCTGTCCCGTCCCGTCCCGCTCCAGCCTCCCGGCTCGGCTCGGCTCGGCTCGGCTCGGCTCCGCTGAGCAGCGCAGGCTGCGCGGAGCGCGGCGGGCGCTGCCCGGGGCGGGGTTTCCTGCCGGCCCCGCCCGGCCCCTCCCGGGCGGTAGCGGGGGCCGGGCCGGCTGCAGCCCCGCGGGGCTCCCGCTCCGCCGCCCCTCGGCGGCCGGGGCCGCTGCCGGCTCCGCGGGGCCGGTCCCGGGCGGGTCCCGCTGCGGCTGCCCCGCGGGCACGGAGCTCGGCGGGAGGCGACTCTCGGCCGCTTCCCCACGCAGCAGCCACCTGTCGTCCGGGACGGATAAGTCCAAAGTTAAACAGAAATTCATTTAAACTCGTTTTATTAAATTCTCGCTGTGGAGAGGGGAAAAATAAAGTGAAACTACTTTCCAGGGCAAAATGAGCACCCTGTGGGGGCCCGAGGGGGCTGCCGGTGTCCCGGCGCAAGGTCTGCTGCCTTGCTCTGAAACACGCAGAGCAGCCGGCGGGACCTGGAGCCTTGAGTTAAAGATTTCTTTGGGGCAATCGCAAATAATGATAAACAGGACGCAAACTTCTGTGGGAAGAAGCAAAGCTCAACTCCCCATGAAAATGTTGCACTGGTGATTAAGTCAATTATACGAGTTTATGCTAGTTACTGCGTGTCGCGCTGCTTTTCCCTTAGCGATGTCGCCTCCTGAGCGATGCTCCCGAGCCGCATCCCCGCGGCTGCAGTGGCCCCTGGCGGGAGCGGCGGGAAGGGCCGCGGGACGGGATGCGGGATGCGGGATGCGGGATGCGGGATGCGGGATGCGGGAGCCGCCTGCGGGGCTCCTCCTGCCTGCTGATCTACAGAGATCCCGCATACAGGAACTCCACGCAGGAAGAAGACACAACGAGCAGCCCAAGGTTGCCGACTGGGATTTCGCAAAACTTTGTTACTGGTCGGAGCTCGGAGGCAACTTTCTGAGCGATGTGTCACGGTCGGTTCGGGTCTTCAGCGCTTATGTGAAGACTATGAATAGAACAGAGTCTCTCAGTGGCTTTCATTCCCTGAAATACGGGAAGGGAAGGGAAGGGAAGGGAAGGGAAGGGAAGGGAAGGGAAGGGAAGGGAAGGGAAGGGAAGGGAAGGGAAGGGAAGGGAAGGGAAGGGAAGGGAAGGGAAGGGAAGGGAAGGGAAGGGAAGGGAAGGGAAGGGAAGGGAAGGGAAGGGAAGGGAAGGGAAGGGAAGGGAAGGGAAGGGAAGGGAAGGGAAGGAAGGAAGGAAGGAAGGAAGGAAGGAAGGAAGGAAGGAAGGAAGGAAGGAAGGAAGGAAGGAAGGAAATCAACCACCTGGATAATTGCCAATATGTCCATGAGGAAGAAAAAGACGTTTTTAAAGTGGATTTTTGGAAGACATTTTGCTGATTCAGCTTTACTCTATTTGAGATTAAAAAAAAATTTAGAAGCTTACTTGGCTTCTTGGCTTTCCATATCCTCTGATTAAAATGATTGCTCATGAAAAGAAAGTTAAAAAAATGAACATAACATTCGTTTATTGAGTTTGAGTGTTTGACCTGCTTTATACTCCAGAAACAAAGTCACTTGGTAGCTGGGTTAATCAATATTAACTCGGGATTTGCATAAGGAAACTTCAGTTTAAGTCCATACTTTTCTTGCTTCCCTGTATGTTTTCTTGCTGCTATGCTTAATGCCTAGAATTTGAAAAATAAACTCTTGTTATAAAATAATATATTTTCTTGGCCCTTCAAAAATGAGATCCAAGTAGATATTTCCAGACAAAATAGATTTGTAAGAAAAGACAGTTTAAACTTTTTTTCTTTTTATTGCAGTAAGAGGCCACAGTGAGTTGGGAATATACTGTAATATCTTCTGTATAAAATCCTCCATATTTTCCCTATTTGTATGACTTTCCTTCTATTTCCAGTCAATTTCATCTTGTTGATATGATATTTCACTCTTTTCTAATTAAATGTATTATCCCTATTGTTCCTTGCATGCATTACACCATTTGTCATATTATTTTACCATTAAAATAGATTTAAAATCCAAAATGGTGAATACAATTGTTACGACTGACTCACTGCTCTAGCTAAAAGAGTGGTTTCTGTAACACTCTGGCAACTCAGACGACTTTTCAGTGGTGAAATGACTCATGCCAGCTCCCAGAGTGCTCTGTATGGAAACAGGGGTCGCTGTTAGATCAGAGGTGGATCTGTTTCTGCTGCTGCTGCTTCTGTGGGTCCAGAAGAGCCAGAGAAGGCAACAGTGAAACAGAACATTTGGTAAAGGGGACTCAAGGTGGGGAACAAAAACAGAATTACAGGTCTCTCTTGTTTTAGCTGGCAGGTTTTTAGTGAAGGCTGATCCTTCAAAGAAAACCAGAAACTTTCTTTGTATCTGATTTTGCAGATTTTCTCATATAAGCTGTTCTTTTCCTATAGAAGAAATCACACTGACATCACCATGATGAGCAACGTTCATAAAACGTGCAAGTGGGTGAGGTTTTCTTTGACCCTTTGTTTCCTTAGTACCAATTGATGACATATTCATTTCACAGCTAAAAAAAAAGCTCTGTTTCAACTTGTCTAGGAGTGAAATATTTCAACTTTCTTTCCAAAGTGAATTAAAAAAAAATCTGAGAAATATATTAAAAAAAAGAGATGGAATTGTTACCCCACATAATTCAGTGCTTAGCTTAAAAAAAAAAGTAGTTAAGCTGTAAGGGATTTTCCTAAAACATGAAGTTTACAAGACCAGGGGAGAGATCAAGAATCATTCCTTAACTGGGACTGTAGCCCAGAGGAAGGCTTGTGCAGAGTGGGGTTGCCAGCATCTAGATCCAATAGTATTTTTAAGGTTGGGAATAAAGTGATTCAGTGTAAATCCATCCCTGTGGAAGAGGTGGTTCTATAGAAGGAGATGGAGCTTTTCTTATCTTAGCCCACCAGCACTTTGAGGAAAGACTTAAAAATTCACATTCAGTAATGCTGTGTTGAAATAGTTCACTGTTTTCTTTTTTTTAAAGAACAAGACTGGTGAAAAGCTTTTTTTGGCATTGGCTTTATGAAGTATATTGCAAAAAAGTGATATGCAGTATGTACCCCACCCCTCCAAACCAGGAGTTTTGTCTTCTAAACTCTTGCTTGGGGGAAGAAGAAAATTTATCCTCAATTTTATGTATCCATGCAGCACAACCTCTATCTTGTATAAGATCTCTATATACATAGTGTTTACATAAATTGATATATGTATCACATCTTCATAACTGCATTTATTCACTTCACAAATGCACCAATGATCTATTCCTGCTAAAGTAACACTTTGAGAAAATAATCTAAGAAACCACAACAGGTAGTAATAAAACAACCTTTAACCACAACTTATTCCACAACCTTACAATTTTCCAGCAACTTGAAAGAAACTGGATGTTTTGTGCCGCACATTAGAAGTGAATAATAATGGATTTTGGAGGGGAATGTTATTTATTACCTGTTATTTCAACTAAACTAACAGTACATTAAACATGAAAAAAACCCAAAACAAACCAAACCCAAATAACAAATAACTTGCTGGTTTTTAGAGTACCTGTGCTGGTTGCTGTAACATGCTACCCTCATGGCTGGGTGTCTTCATTGTCTGGGACTGCCCATCAGCAGAGAGCAACCTTCTGTGATCCCAGACAAAGCCTAATAAAAAAATGAAAGGGGACAAAAGAGGAATTCCTCAGTTTGGAAGGTTCTCCCTGCCTGTGGCAGGAGGCAGGTGGGAGCCCTGGTCTGTCAGGGCCATGCCAGCCCCGGCTCTCCTGGACAGGGACCACAGAGAGGATCTCTGCTCAGAGCTCCTCCAGGAGACCTCATGCTGCCACAGTGTGCAAGCTAGTCTGAGGACAGGAGCTGGCAGGATCAATGCAGTGAATTTAATTTGGATAAACCCAGGATTTTAGGCTATTTCTCCAATCACTACAGAAAGAAAGCATGAGAAATTTCCCTGTGAACTGGCATTTGGACTTCCAGTCCCCACGCGAATCTGTTCCATGACCAGCCCAAGAATGGTCAAATGAGCAAAAGTAATTTATGTTTCCACATTGAATCTGAGTTTATTTTAGAAATAGAAGAATTAGTTCAATCTCCATATGGTGAAATTTGATCCTTCCCCTACTGCAGGAACCACACAGGTTTGGAATAGTTCCAGAAAATACTTTTATTGCTAACATTCATTCTTTTTAAAGCCAAGAATGGATTTCAAAATCCTGGGATCCTTATTGCAGGAATTTTGTTCAAGGCTTCTTGGCTGTATGCAGCTTTTCTTTTCAGAAAGGGTAGGAACAGTTTTGAGCTCTCTTGGTGTTTGTTGTGGCAAATCATACTGTTGCCTCTTTTAAAATCCTCAGTGGATACAGCAGCGATTCGATGTTGGAACTTGTTTATTTCTTTAGACTTCATACCATCCATTTATAATTTACCCTAAGGAGCTCAGCCCCACCCTACTCAAACACTGCCTGTGAGTTTCCTCACTCTAAATTGGTTTGGGTATTTTCTCCCTCCCCATTTTAGCTAAAGGCTCCACTAGTTACAACATGCAAAACGACAAATAAACCAATAGAAAAGCAAATTTCATGTTCAAAAATTGTACAGTGGCCAAGAACAAATAAAAGCTGAATAAGGCTTGATTGTTACTTATGAAGAAAGTGATATGGAGAATAATTAACAGAAACATAGTCCTACATAATAACAAGCTCTGTAATGCATACTGTAACAAACTAATAAATAAAATGTGAGACTAATCATCCAGTTCAAATAAACAGAGGGGAAAGCCCCAGCCTGCACATTGATGTGTTTTTCTGTACTTTGCATATCTTGCCTATACATTAACTGAGGTACTGAGTGAAAAGCAAACACTTGGAAATTACTTTTTACTGTGGGTTTTGCAGGATTTGCCCTTTCTTTTCTCACAGGGTCTCACCTTATGATGTACAAACAGATTTAAAAGTCAGCTCTGTGGCTTTGCCCAAGAGTTTGCTGAAAGTTTGCGGTCAGCTCATCAAAATAAAGGGGCAGTAGGACAGATTTCCTCACTTTGCCAGCTCCTGTTGCTTAATCAGGGAATTAGGGGACTAGTTAATAAGAAAAGAGTCCAAAAGGGAAACACTGTCTTGGTAGACATTCTAGCTTGACTGAGTGATGGGTTTGGGACTAAACACAACACGTCACAAACAGCCTGATGTGGTCACCAGGGAGCAATTTCTGTGGTGCTACAAGGGCTGTGAGGAGCAAGAGGAGGACACAGAAGATGAGCAGATTAAGTGCTGGAGTTCAGGTACTGATAGAGATTTTTCTGGCTGTGGAGAAGTCTGCAGGGCTGCACTGCCTTGGGGTAGGCATGCTCTGCTTTTCATGGGAATATGGGGATACTGTTCTTGTACCACCATCACATCAGCAGCTACTCCTCAGTACCTACAGGTGGATGTTTACAATATGATGTTAGAATCCAGTCTGCTCCAGCTTCTCCCCTAGTGTTTCCTTCAACTCTCTCTAATATTTAGACACCCATTTCATATTGAAATACTCTTTTCTAGGGATTTTAATGCCTCCAAAATATTTCTTTTTCTGGAGTGATCTAACATTTTCTGAACTTTTTATGATTTATATATTGACAGGATTAGGCTTTTTCCTCCAATCTCTGTTATTTTGTCATTATCAATACCAAGCATCATCTGCCATTATATTGCCTACTTGCTCAGCACCAAGAGACTCTTCTCCAGAAGCTGGTTAGATCTGATGCCATTAGATTAGACAGTGCTGGTTATTTTTGTAGCACCTACACACCCAGCCACCTTCCTGCTGGGCTCCTTGCTGGCAGTAGGACTCTGTAGCCTGTTTTTCATGAGCTTGTCATGGGCTTGTTGGACACAGCAACAATTTCAGAAGAAAAGAATGGAGGAAATTTCTTTCAACAACGTATCAAAGACTATTCAAAGAGCTTCTGGTGGATGGGCATGAAGGTGGAGTAAAACAAGGACACTGTGACTTTGGTTTAACCTGTTCATTTTCTAGAAGTTCAATTGCTTTCAAAGACAAGGGATTTCAGCCTCTTAGGGAAGGAAACACACAGCTCTAATGAAACACTTGCAGGCAGGGAATTAGTTGCCCTGTTGGAAAAATAAAAGTTTTAACTGAAATGCTTAATGTGGGAATATGAAGTCAGCATAACAGGCTGCTCAGATAATGATGTGGCTGTTTGAGCAAGAGAAGGTGAAGTCAGCATTTAGCACCTCTCCTAAGCACTGTAGGATTTATATGCGAGATATTATGACTATTGTTATGTCCCCCCCTTTCGTAGTTTTATTTCATACCTAAAATTCAATGGAAAAGAGAGTCTTGTTTTCTAGTCCTGCCCTGGAACCACACTCTGCACCATAACCTCTTTTCATCTTTTCCCAGGAGACCTAGAAATAGTAATTTTTTCTCATAAATGCATTTTGTAACATATTTCTGAGCATTCATCGGCATCCCTAAGGCTTGGCAACTCTGAATGTGGAAAAATAGGAAGTGCTTGAAAGACCACTTTTAAAATCCTCACTAATACTGTGCTGGGCCCCAGTTCAGGCTCTCTCTGGCTCTGGGACAGGTACACAGAGACACCATGTCCATCTGCAGGCTTCCAGAGGGATCAGGCCTGGATTGTGTGCACTGCACTGCTGCTGAGCTCCCAGGCTGAGCTTTGCCTGTGCCAGCTCACCTCCTTGAGGCTCATGGTCAGCCCATGCCAGGCTGGGCTTTGCACAGCCCTTGGGACAATGTCCTGTGAGAAATTTGGACGGAGCTACCCTGTGTGTGTTGGGAAAGGTAAAAGGGCTGCTCTCTGGGAGAAGCCATGCCATACCAGCTGGCCTCTGTGATGAAAAATGGCCCCTGCCCTGATTTATTTCCCAGTTTAAACAAGCTGAAAGACAGATTTCACTCCAAGTGTATGAAACACATTGCATTTTCAAAATCTAGTATCTTAGCTGTTCTATTTTCTGCTGCTCTGCTTGCTGCTGTGCACCACGGTTCCTTGTCCTGCCTCTCCAGCAGCTTTCACCAGGCTCACCAGGCTCACCACTTACTAACAGACTCTGGTTGCTGGATTTCTTCAGAGATCACTCAGTGCTGTTTCATAAAGGAGAGGAAGAGCATTTGCACTCTTAATGAATTTAGTTGTCATCACTTGTCAGCTTTGTGCTCTGAGGTCTCTCTCAGGTAGCATAATTATCATTGTATTTATATATAGGTAATTATAATCTGGGAAGCAGTCCAAATTCTGCTTTTTAAGTACAATTGGTGAAGCTTATTTGCAGTGACTGGAACCCCCCAGCACACAGCAGCCTCCCTGGCAGCACCACCGTGGCTGTGGGAGGATGTGCCACGTGGTTGGATACAAGAGACCCTCTTTCCTGCTTAGTTACAGCCTGCAGTAATTTCCTCTTCTATCTGGCATGCCCCAAAACATCCTTATCTTCAGATATTCTAGCCTGAACACTGTAGTCAGGAGAAAGGACAAAAATTATCCCTGGTTACACAGGCTGGGGGAATGGGAAGCTCACTGGGCTGTCAGGCACGTGCTCCATCTCCATCTCTGCTGCCAGGCTGATTTTCCCTGTACCCACAGACATGGGTCTCACAGCCCTCAAAGAAACAAGAGTCACACAAGATGGTTTCCAGAGAGCAGCTTTGGAGTCAAATCCCACCATCAGCTATGCCACAGGAATGGTTTCACAGGGCTCTGCAGAGCCAGAAAGCCCCACTGCCACCCTGCCTGCTTCTCCTGAGCACTTCAGTAGTTTTGGGGTACAGGGGTAGTACTGGGCTGACAGCTGGACTTGATGATCTAAAAGGTCTCTTCCAGCCTTGATGATTCTATAATTCCTGACCTGACCTTCAGCTATAAATGCCATTTTGATGATTTCATTGTCCTAAGGGGCCCAAAACATATTTTCAGGTAAAAAAAATCCTCTGGGAATATCTCTAACCATTCCTACTGGAGTGTGCAGCATCACCCTTAGCTGCTGCCTCTACAGTTGGTTGCACCTTCTGCCATGTCATGTCAGAGAAATGCAGGGAGCCCTTGGGTTTTGCAGACTGTGGGTGAAACACTGGGACTCTGCTACTCATGCAGAGAGCATTGCTCTAACATTAGAAAGTGCTGATCTCCATTTCCACCCACAGTGGAGAAAATGAAATATTTTCTGAACTATGAGGAGGCTGAGAGACTGAGAAGTAAAAGTATTCCCACAACTGCCACTGTCACTGATGAAAAAGGTTGTCAAAATTGGCTTATTCTGAAAATTTTAGCCAAGAGAACATGCTGTCAGCACAGACTGGGACAGAGAATAGTCCTGGGGTAGTCATGGGGCATAGTGCTGGAGTGCTGGGAGTGCTGGGAGTGCTGGGAGTGCTGGGATGCTGGACTTCTCATGGGTAGATATCACTGGGTGCTAATGGGCTGTTTCTTAGGAAAGGGGATGAAGGGAAACCTTTGGTCTTGTTTGGAAGAGGAAATTCTCATATTCTTTCTTTGCTTTCTCACCCAACTGCATGCTGCATAAACCTGCAGATGCCAGAGATGTGTGAATATTTGGATTGCTGAAGGCATATCACCCTGTATCAGTGTTTTACTGTTCTGCAGCCAAGATTGCTTCCTGTCCTAACCCATGACCTCAACCTGTAGTCTTGTGACCTTCTGAACCATACAATAAAGATGTAAACTGAACTCACCCTTCCTACCTATGTAGAAGATAAGAAAAATAAATCACAACATCAAAAAATTCAAAAATCCCATCTCTAACTCATTCAAAATTCTTTCAAAAATCCCCATATCCACCCATTTTGCAGATTGAGGTAAGGCTGTCTTGGAAAGTTGCTGATTTTTTCACATACTGTAACTTTTGATCAGATGGTTTGTTCAGCCTCAAGGCAGCTTTTTTTTCTAAAATAGAGAAGTGGTTAGCGTTCCTAATCCATTGGTAGGAACTTGGTGGCTGTTTCTTTCAATGAAACATCTCTTCTCAGGTGAGTTCTGCAGTGTTGCTCCCTGGTATTGAGCATGGAGTGCAAACAGAGCTATTGGTGTCCTCCCAGGCAAAGTATTCCCAGGAGGAGGATGTCAGGAGGATCCTGCCCCTCTGCTCAGCACTGGGGAGCCAAACCTGGAGTGCTGGCTCCAGTTCTGCACTCCCCTGTACAGGAGACACGTGGATGTGCTGGAGACAGCCCAGAGAAAGGCTGTGGAGACAGCGAAAGGGCTGGAGCATTGCTCCCATGAGGAAAGGCTGAGTGAGCTGGGACGAAGAGAAGAGAAGAGAGAGAAGAGAAGAGAAGAGAAGAGAAGAGAAGAGAAGAGAAGAGAAGAGAAGAGAAGAGAAGAGAAGAGAAGAGAAGAGAAGAGAAGAGAAGAGAAGAGAAGAGAAGAGAAGAGAAGAGAAGAGAAGAGAAGAGAAGAGAAGAGAAGAGAAGGCTCAGGGGATCTCATCAGGTTGTACAGACACCTGAAGGGAGGGTGCACAGAGAGGATGGAGCTGGACTCTTCTCAGCAGTACCCAGTGACAGGACCAGAGGCAATGGGCACAAGCTGAAACTCAGGAGGTTCCCTCTGAACATCAAGGAAACACCTTCTCACTGAGAGGGTGACTGAGCACTGGCACAGGCTGCCCAGGAGTCTCCATCTTGTGGAATCTCTCTCCTTGGAGATACTCAAAGGCCATCTGACTATGGGCCTGGACAACCAGCTGTAGATGACCTTTTTTGACCAGAGGCTTGGACCAGATACTTCTGGAGGTCCTTTCCAAATTCAGCTAATCTGTGGTTCAAACACGTCAAAAAACAATGGGAAAAAAAGCAGGATAAAACAGGGCAAGGAAGATAGAGCCAGGTAAATTACTGAGGCAGAACAGAACAGAGGGATGAAACTGCCAGGAGAGAGCATCAGTTAGTGTTCCCTTTCTTCTGGCCCCATCTGAAACCAATATCTTAGGACTTAGTGAGATACAATGCTGCAGTAGAAAGTGGCTGCAAAGTGAAAAATCACAATAGTCTCACAATTTGGCAGGCTTTCTACCTGGTACTGAACTTCTCAGGATGGTTGTCATGGGCTGCAGTCAGCCTGTGCCAAGCCATCCCATCCTCCTGTAACACTGAGCTGGTGGAACCTGGAGCTGCTGGAAGAGCTGCCCAGTGTCAGGGCTGTCACTGCACTTCATCTCCAGGTACACAGGCTTCTCTGGGTGTGCTGAGGGGATGGCAGGGTGATCCACGAGATATGGCTGCTCCTAATGAAGCATTTTTCTGTGGTTTTCCCCTCTCCCTAGGAGTCTGAATCCCAGCAACTGGAGCTGCTTGCGACATGAGCTTGCAGTGCTACAGTGGTGGATCAGAAGCAGCTGGCGCATGGAGGGCTGGGTGCACCTTCCTGGCAGCCCTCACTGGTGCTGCTCATCTAGGTTGTTCTATTATCCACTGACAGTTTTGCTAATTGAGATATGCTGGGATGTGATAGTCACAGCTGGCATGGTGTCTGCTGGCAGGTCTGAGCCCAGTTTCTTTGCTTGGGTTGGATTGCCTCTGCATTCCTGTAACTAGCAGTGTCATTGCAAGGGTTCCTCTGGTGCTGTTGAGTTACCTGACAGCCACGCAGACCTGTTCTCTTGCTCTTGGTGCTGCTGGAGGCTGGCTGTGCAGTGAAACCCATGCCCACAGGTGGGGGGCCATGGCAGGGGTGCCCAGCACCTCCTGGGCTGAGCCTGTGGAGCACCAGTGCTCACCATGGACCCTGATCAGGCTTTCAGGGCTGTGGGAGCACTGGCTGCCCTGAGACACAGTCTGAATGAAAGGTGTAGGCAGACTAAACCTTCTAATGGGTCATTTCCACGTCCTGGGCAGGCTTTGCCTACACCCACAGGAAGAGGGCAGCTTGAGCCATGCTGGGTCTGATGAGGGAAAATCATCCCAAACTGTAAGTGTGTACAGTACAAATGCAAAGTCTTGGTGATTTTAAAAATTATTTCTACTAATTATTCACACAAAAACACCAGAGACCAAATTAAATGAACTTTATTGCCGTTGCAAAGTCAAAACAAGAGTACACCAGAATTAAGGTGAGCTATACATGCTATACAGATTTCCTAAGTACACCTACATGGGAATTTGTTGCAGTTGCTCAGTGTATCACTTGTTGTACACTGTGGACTTAGTACTGTACAGGATTTTTGTCCTCTTTCACATTTAGTTGAGGCTTTTCTGGCTAGCTGTCTCCATTCCTGTTATAGACACTGTAGATGATTCTTGCTGAGGTTTGAAATGTCATCTAGTGGGAGATGAGATGTGTTCCAGCAAATGCTCAGTAACCTTTGGTGTTTTTCTTCAAATGTGAAATGTAATGGATATAAATGACAACAAAAAATCAAGAATAAGCAGACCAAAGAGCTTCCTGGCTTGTTTCCCTGTCTCTGGCAGTGACAGGTCCTGCAGACAGAACAAAAGGAGATGACAAGAAAGTGCTGGTGCTTCACAGAAGTGCTTGCAGACTGCAACTATTTGTGGTCCAAAGACTTCCTGACCAGAAATAACACCTTCATTTTCAATAGTGACAAATGAATTTTTCTTCCAGGAATTTGGCTGATTGCTTTCTGAACTGTGCAAACTTTGGCATCCTCCCACAAACTGCTGTGGAACTTCAGCACTCATTGTGTGAGAAGCCCTCCTCTTCCTTCCCTGTAGCATCTGCCACCTGCTCAGGGTTGCAAACACCCTCAGACAATGTTCTCTGCTCCCTTTCTCCATCCTGCTCAAGACTTCATGCACACAGTTCCCACCCCCCAGTTATTTATTTTCAGGGCTAATGGCAACAGTTTTTTTCTGTAACATATTTTCACATTTATATTTGCCTTGAAATGTTGGCCCAGAACTGTGTATCTTGTTTTGATTGGCAATAGCTTGTTCAGGTTTTATCTCTGCGCACTGGAGGCTACAACTGGGTTTGCTAACAGGTTTGACTTAAACTATTCTGTTTTTTATCTGCAGTTTCATCTGCCACTTTATTGTCCAGTTTCTGTGTATTCTGAAACCCTTCTGCAACTGCTGAAATAACTTTTGTCCTTGTTATTTTGGACAGTTGCATATAGTTGACTGACTTTACTGAATATCCCAGAAGGTCTATTATTCCCATAATAGGTCTATTAAACCTTCCTTTGTGGGTTTTGTAGAAACTGGCTGCTCAGAGGAGCTGCAGCATATGTCAGACTCCAGCTGGGACTCCCCTTCCCTGTGAGTAATGCTGGTGTATTCCTGGGTTTTGCCAATTGCTTGCTCACATGAAAACCCTCTCTCTTAATCCCTGGCAGCTATTTCACAAGTTGCTGTTGCAGGATTTACCCAATGCCTTTTGAAAATAGAATAGACTGTATCTTTTGGGTTTTGCTTTTCTGTTAACACCAGTTTGTTGATGGTTTCAAAGGAATCTTATGTGAGCCATGACTGCTGATGCTGAGATGAATGTACCTTATTTATTCACATGACCAGTCCTTTCCAATAGTTACTTGACCCAGCTGTGGGGTGGGGAAAAAAGGTAAGTCCTCAAATCATAAAACCTTAGGGTGCTTTTCATGTTTATATATATTCATATTCAAAAATACTGCCCGCCTTCAACCAAAACCACCCCTGGGAATCATGCAATTCATCTTCCAGCCACCAGGTAGAGGCAGAAGCCTCTGCAAAAGAACCACCCTGGTGATAAAACGCCCATTTCCAAAATAGCAGTCTGATTGACATCAAAAGAAAGCTTCTGACCAATCTGTCTTCATGGTTCTTAAAATAGGTCTGGACAAATTCATATGTAAAAATTAATTTTGAATCTCATTAGCTCTGAAGTCATCTACTTAATTAGAAAGCCATTGCAGTCAATCGTATGAAGCACACTCTAATTATCCCCTTCTACTCAATACATGAAAAATTAATCATGCTAGAGTTGCTCTACCTTTTTATACAATTATAACAACATTTGAATAACTGTTTGATCTCTCAGACTATCCAATGAAGAGTATCCAATGAAGATCTTTAGAAGGATGGGGTTTTTTTTTTGTTTTGTTGTTTTTTTTTTTTTTGGTTTTGTGTTTTTTTTGGTTTTTAAAAATTTTTAAATTTAATAATTTGCCTGTAAAACGTTTTCTAAATCACAGATTTTATAAGTGTGGCCTTACAAAAAGAGTCATTAAAAAGGGTCTAAATCCTGGCACCAATATTCAAAGGTGTTAAACCTTAGATATCCACAACAGTGTGTATATTATACTCATTATCTTTTCATGAGTTTTTATCAGTTTTACTTACACGGAGCAGAAACATTACCAAATGTAAGTTAATGGAAAACTGAGGATAAAGTTTACATAGATCATTTATTCTCTGTATAGGAGCAGCATCAATCCTGAACTTTCAAAGACATGAATTGTTCTGAACCTTATATATCACCTGCACCCATTATCATTCATACTGCAGCAGCTCACTGGTCCTCACGTGGATCAGGACCCCATGATACCACAGACCATGCACACACAAGCTGCAATGAGAGCACTGATAATACATGTCTGTCTTGGCAGAGCAAGGCTGTAGATGTTCAACTGTCCCCAAATTACAGCATAAAGAACTGCTCATTCACCACTGGAAAAAAAAAAAAAAAAGGCAAAGCAAACAAAATACTGAAACCACACAGCCCCTGAAACCCAAAGGTGTAAATGATGGGCCTAGGCCCACATTTAAGGGTGCTGTGGACACGCTGGGGTGGGGTTGGGAGGTGGCTGCACAGCCAGGTGCTGCTGCAGGGGTCCCAGCAGGGCCACACGAGACCATCTCTGCCCTCCCAGCTCAGCGGGCAGCTGGGAGGGCACACGGCTCAGCAGCACACTGGTGGCACTCAGCAGGGTGACACTGCTACTGAAAAGCCTCCTCTGGGATTCTTTTCATGCTGTTCCCCTGCCACCATAGATCCCTGGGAGCCTGGGGTCTGGTCACCTCTCTGGACCGTGGTGTTTCAGTCTGAAGCCCCAGGGCTGCAAATGCATCTTGTTCCATTAGCTGGTGATCACTCTGGCTGTGCCTGGCAGGGTGGGACCAGCTGGCCAGTCAGGCTTTCCAGTGTCCTCACAGTGTTTGCACCTGTGATCTACTGTGTTGAAACTTCTCCTAATCTGAAAGCTACACAAGAAAAGCAGAAACTTCTTTTTCATCTGATTCCTTAGTGGGAACAGACCAGAGAAGGGCAGGATGATCCAGCCCTCACAGGCTTTGGCAAAAGAAGACACAGGCTATATCTGTCTTTACAGATGAAGGAGAGGGGTGAGCACATGATGATGAGGAGGAGGACAAGGAGGAGTAGGAGCCATTTTTGGGACAGCCTGGGAGGCAGAGGAGAGTGCTCAAGGTCCTTGACAGCTGAGGAGTGAGGTGAAGCAGTGGGAGCCTGTGAGGCTGGTCCTGGCTCCCAGGGAATTTGAGCAATGACCCTTGTGGGGGTGGGGTCCTGGAGGAAAGAAGTAGAATAATAGCAATATACAGGAAAGGCAACCTAGTGGAAAGACCTAAATGTTTTCTTTTTAGATTTTCTGAAACTTTGAAATCTTAGCTAAGTGATTAAAGGGATTGATCGTACATGTAAAATCCTTTACATATAAATAATTGATCAATTTTGAGACTAAGTCTGGATCCAGCCATCCCTAAACTCTCCTCAAAGTAGGAGTTTAGAATGCAAGAGGGGCTTTCTGAACCTCAGGACTCAAAGGGAGAGTCTCCCTGACAGTTTTGTGTTACTCTGCCCCCTATGCAGCAAATCACCAAGTGCACCTTGCCATCAAATTCATTAAATCACTGTTGCATTTACTATCAAATGTTTTAAAACTCATGTTTTATATCAATAAGAATATTGATACTTTGTTTCAAGTGAAGTGCATCACTCCATCTGCAACAAGGTGTGCCCAAGGTCTTCGCTGTACTTAAAAATAAAGTGCATGTTCTCACATTACAAGCCTGTATTGCCTGCCTGTCCAAAAATCAGCATGGATTTTATTTCTGTGTCCACTTTGCTGGTGATGTTGAAGCTGTCAGAGGGATGGAGGAGGAAAGCTGGAAGCAGCTGGGCACTCCTCCCTTGGTACACACATTAGACAGAACAAATATTTGTCATTAACTTGTGACTCTTCAGCCTGAGTACAAGGAAGATTTATACTACTCAAAGAACTGTGTGATTAAGTGCTGCTAATCCCCCAAACTTCCACTGTAGTAGGATCATGTTGGTTTTAGGGAGAGATGCAGCATGTCAGATTCTGTTCCCTCATGAAGTAAGTTGCAAAGCATTTGATTTCACTTGCAAGAAAAATTGAAAGGACCTCTGGGATCTAAACACATCTTGCTCTGCTGCATGAGGAAAGCACTGTGCTCTGCTAGCTAGAACTGGCTCCTTCAGCATCAGGAGAACAGACACAGGCTTCAAAATTCTGTCCCCAGTCCCCCTGCTGCCTCTGTGTGAGTGTATAGGTTTGTCTGCCTCAGGGCATCTCCAAATCAGGGCAGAGGAGGGAACCCGCAGTCCCACCTCCAAAATTATTCACACTGGATGAAGCTAACACCCACTTCATGGAATCAAAACTCTGCTGCAAAATATGCCCATGGGAGATATGAGCACCATGGATTTGACCAGTGCTGTTAGGAACACTGGAGGGAGAGCAGGTATGGCTGAATACAATGCTTGGTCAGTCTGTGACAATATTTAACCCTCTCCATAAGCTTCAGGAATCTCTGCTCTCCTTTACCCCTTTTCTTATGGGAGTCAGGGTAAGAAGAAGGATAATTTTCCTGTTTTGTTTCTAACTAGAAGATGAAAGGGTGTATGTAGGCCGTTCCATGACCACTGGCACTAGATAAAGCTGAGTCCCTGAGAAGCTGTTGGTTGAATTTGTCAGCTTTGTGCTGTGTGTGCAGCCCAGTGCAGGAGAAACCCAGCCAGGTGGCTCTGACTTCCTTATGGTGACAGCCTGATGCAGTACCCAGGTAAAGCTGAAGCTCCTGAGGTCCAAGACTGTTCTCAAGCTGCTGCTGGTGCCCACAATCTCCAAACAGCAGAGAGACATCTTCTTCCAGGACAGATATGGGAATGGCAAAAAACTTCTGGCAGCAGCTGCAGGCAGGACAGATGTGGGCAACTGATGTCAGGTGCCTATAAAAACTGTCTGCAGAACTTGCACACTTTATTTTTTATATATTTTTTTTTTCCCTGCAGATGGATTTATCTTTCACTCTGTGGGATTCAGAAAGCAGCATTGAGTTTTCTCTTCAGTGGAAAGGCTTCCTGTGGGGAAGGCAAGGCCACTATGCCAGTTGAGCAGGTGAGTGAGAACAGATCTGCAGGATAACCTTCTCAAGGGGCTCTCCACTTTTCCAAAAGGGCATGACCCAAGTCCCTGACATCCTGCTTTCAGATAAACCCTGCTGAGAGGTGACTCAGGCAGAGTTTCTGCCCTAAAACACACAAAGATGGTAAATGGATGCCTGGAAGGGCTGTATCTCTGGAAGGGCTTTTGGCTGTCCCTGTGAGCATCAGTTCTGTGGAGAGGACATGTCTATACCAGCCTGAGCTGAATGAGCTTCATGCTGAGCTGAATCAGATGTTGTTCAGCATCTCTCAGCCCAGCAGCTCACCATGGCAGAGTTGATAGCTTACACACAGCTGTGGGGGGAAGGTCAGGAATCCTAGGGGATACACAGCCACCAGACACTGCTGGATGGACTTTTCATGGATCTGCGTTCCCCCTCAGCCAGGTCTTACCTACTACAGCCTTGCCTAATTCCAGATATTGTTCTTCAAGGAAGGTTTTCAGGCTCCTTCCATTGCAAAAAGACAGAAGTGTGCACTCCTGGGGTATAGGTCACTTTCTGCTAGTGCATGTCAGTCAGCTCACAGAATGGAAATTGCTTTTTCCAGTGATGGGAGATACCAGCACATCAGATACCTGTCATCCAGGCAGAGCGGAGCAAAGCAAAATGGTGTTCCTTTATCCATGCTGGGTTTTTGCAGCGTGTGTGGGGACTAAAACTCCTCCCTCAACAGCAATGTAAAACCTTACCTCCCCCATGCAGTGGCATGATGAGCAATACTTTCAGGCCTTTTCACCTTTAGATTGTTGTTGGGGGACTTTGAAATGGATAACCCTTTCATTTCTTCAAATGTAATCTACTTCTGGAGACAGGAGCTCAGAGGGAGAGGAGCTGGTACCTCCTTGCCTGTTAGGGAAGAGCCAAAGCCACGTGCAGTGAGGAGCAGAAGAAACACTTGGGGGACACTTGAGCAAAGTGCTGGAGAGGGGAGGGCAGCAGAGCCAGGAACAAGCCTGCAGCACCCCTGGCAGCATCCCCCTTGGCACTGCCATCCTGCCAGCCTGTCCTGTGCCTGCGACCAGTCTCTCTGGAAGAGAAGCTTTTCTCTTTGGTGTTGAGACTTGCTCTCCTTTTAATTATTTTAGCATTTCTAAAATAAAAATAAAATGTTTGCGATGAAATCTTTCAGGTTTATTTCAGCCCTGACACAAGTTGGCTGAGTTTCAATCAACTGATTTATACCAAATACTGCTCTGCCATACCCACAGCTTACATTTATCTGTGAGAATGAAAATAACTGTCAGCAGCAGGTTTAAGCCTGCTTGTACAGGAGCTGCTGAAGGAGCTCTGTGTGTGTGCTGCCTTTCAGGCTCTAGGCTCTGGACTGGATTGCTGGATTGTGTGCTTGCTGTGTCCAAGGCCTCTTCCCCTCTGGCTCAGTGACTCAGCTTGTCAGTATGTCACAGGTGCTGCTTCAGCTCAGGCCTCAAAACCCAGATGATATTACACTCATTCCTGCAAGGACAAGGTGGTTCCATCTTCAGCTGTGTGACTCAGCACCCTGCTGGAAGTGTCTTGGCTGGCTGACTTGAAGGAGAGAATTTAATCTTAGATGATGAAAAAGGACTTTTTTCCCACCTTGCTAAAAATGTTTAAATTCTTAATGAAATCTCACTTAATTAGAGCCTGAGAATCCAACCAGGATCTTTCACTGGAGCTCACTGAGCACAGCAACTGAGCATCTAGCAAGACACACAGGATAGAACACGACATGGTTTAGACTGTGCATGTCCACAGCTAAAATCTCAATTGTGAGGGCTCACTGGCAAAGCCAGGGAGATACCAGCACAGGATAAGAGCAGCCCTGCACAGAGAAATGCAGCCTGATGTGCTGTGCCATGAAATCCCACAAGTGAGCAGAGATGTCAGCTCAGCCACATGTCTTCCAATACATTTTTTATAGCACCCAGTCAAACCTTATCCCTGGCTGACTCCAGGGGACAGAGAAGTCTGTCTGATCTGGCTCTTACCTCTCCTGGGCCATCATCTGACCAGTGCAGGAATGTGACACAACTGTGAAATGGAGAGGACACCATTTTCAGTGCTGGAAAGAGTTTCACTCTCAAACTGCCTTCAAGGACAGGCAAAAGACCTTTTATGAATGTTGGTAACAGCAGCAACAGATGCTGGTACTACTACCAGTACTTGGATCATCAGACCCAGCTAACATACCTGTTTTGGAACTAGAATGAGAAGCAGAAGTTGGATTTTTCTCCATAGCAGGCACTGAGCTGTGATAAAGAGATGTGTGAGAGATTTAAATAATAGTACTACTGTGTCTAGTTTCCAAGGAGTTCTAACCCTTGGCTGCCTCCTAAATTGATTTCTTGTCCAAAAATATTAGTAGGGAAAAGTGCTCTTGGTGGGGAACCTGGAAGAGATGGCACTCACTAGGGAATGGATTTCTGCTCCAAGTCACACACACTTCCTCAACAATCATTAATGTTATAAAAACAGTTTCTAGGGTACTGCTCTGTTATTCTTTGCTTCAGAAATGCTTGCTTCTTCCTACACTTGTTTTACTTGATTTCTTTTTTCCAAATAGCTGCTCAGGCTCAGCAGTGGGGTAGAAAGGTGTGCCCCAGGTTAGGAATAGGAATAATGGCAGGGCCAGGGGTCATGTGCTGGAAGCAGTTGGCTGCAGCCAGCATTTCCTCTGATGCTAGCAGGTAAGATCTTGTTTCCCACACAGCCAACCAGATGGAAGAAATCAGAGTGCTTTTTCTTCCCCTGAGCTACAGCCCTGAGTGAGCAAGCAGCGGCTCCCTGCTCTTGCATTTCCTAAGACAGCTTGATAGAGACAAACAGAGAGGACATCAGCAGAAAGTTGTTCAGCCCTGTACAGGCACAGATGCTTTGGCATCTTTGTTCCCAGAAGCAAACCTGCTGATATTGGGGTTGCCTTCACATTTTTCCCACCACTTTCAGAGCTGTTGCCTGCTTAGGCATTGACAGTTGTGTAGCTGGGTGTCAAAGTTACCCACAGCCAGGTTAAAGCCCAAAAAACCCATAAATGATTTTATTGAAATGGTAAATTTTAAACAAAACAAAACAAACAAACAAAAACAAAAGCCAAAGAAACAGAAAAAAACAAAACAGAAAAGAAAAAAAAAAAGATGAAAAATGTCCAAAATCGGAGTATTTCTTTCAGAACAGTCTGAACTGACTCTTCATTTACATGAATGGGGCAGCTAGGGCATGACCTTCTGTTCTGCCTTTACCTAGGGAGGGCTCCCTGCCTGGACCAGCAGGTCTGAGCTGTTCCTGAGGATGCTGCAAGCCCCACAGCAGCTGGCAGGGTGGGATAAGATTTCTTCCTGCGGTTTCTTTGTATCTAGTGTAACTTTCCCATAAAGCAGAGAGCTATTGCTGCTTGCAAACTTGCATCTATTCAGTCTTTTGTTATGAAAATCCTTCTTGCCATCTATGCCCGTCTAATCCCTTTAAAACACGGCTGAGCTTCCTGGGGCAGGGAGGCCCCTGCTCACCCTGCATGCACACAGCCGCTGGCCCAGGCTCTGCTGCAGCTCAGGGCTCAGCATCCTCCTGCAGCCAGCAGGTACCACAAGAGGGGACCCATCAGCCAAGCAGGCTCTGAAAGAGATGGTGCGTGCAGTCCTGAGCTCTCTCTTTTCCATCTAAAGACACTGAAATGCCAGAAAGAGCATTTCAGGCCTATGTTCAGGGCATTGACAGAATCAGGGGTTTGTAAGGAATTTTTCCCCCTTGTATTTAAAACCTGAGGAGAGGTGTGATGCCAGAGGAGCTGAGCTGGGAACACTTCTTTGTGCCGAACCGTCCGCGCCCGGGGAGCTCGGGCTCTCTCCTGCTGAGTGAGGGCCAGTGGCTGCTGGCAGACCCGCTGAGACAGCTTCTGTTAGCCAAGATCAGCTGCAGCGTGAGGTGTCTCCGTCCTTTCACTACAAAACAAGCTGCAAGAGGCACTGGGGGGTGAATTCTGATTTTATGCTTTTGCTCTACCGTGGAGTTTTCCACTTCAAGCTGCAGTTGTTTGGCTCTAACCCAGGGCCAGAGTGCAAGTCAGCACGGGAGCAGTGTGGACTCAGTGTGAGCACAGTGGATGTAGCATTTGCAGGGTGTTTGGGGAAGAGATGGGAGGATCCTGCATCTCTGAAGTCAATAGTCAGATATGACTTTTTATTACCTTGATGACAGGAGAAATTAGTTGTGAGATACATGCTCGTCCCAAAAAAGCAACCTCCCAACAAAGCAACCATCTTCCTCTCAGCATGCTCAGGCAGCCCTTACTGTCACAGGCTTCCCACTTTGCTATAACTTAGTCATGCCTCAGAAAGCTTTGTGCAAGGGCAGGTTTTATTGGGATGGAGCAGTTCAATAGCTTCTTTCCATCTCTGCCTGCAAGACCAGGTTTCCTTGAATCCCTTGAATACTATGGCAACCCAAACAAACCAAAAGCCTACCAAAAAAAAAAAAAGTTTTCAATACCCTTACATTTCCTTCACTTTAGTGAAATTCAGTGTGGTGCACTTATGTTCCCTCCTTTTTTTTGTTTTTTACTTCCAGGCAGTGTCAGGCAAAGATTGGACACTGGGTGCTTGTATCAGCTGCACTCGTAGCTCTCCTGTCCAGAGTGAGTTTTTCAGAGGCAGGCATGGTATTCAGCAGAATGTGTGGAGTCCATGGGGCAGATCAGGTCAGAAACACCTCCTGGTTTATTTGAAAAGTGGTACTGGACATTTTTCTGAGTCTTGGCAAATAGGGCTGTACTTTCTATAAAGAATGCTCTCCACATCTTATCAGGAGGTGGTTTAATGGCCCGTAAATGGGAGCGGTGCCCAGAAGATGAGAAAGTTTTCCTGCCCCAAGGCTGGATGTACCCAAAAGATTGATGAGCAGCTAGAGTGTAGCAAACTGATCACAAATCCCCGCAGGAGGTGACTTTGTCTCCATATAGGCAGACACGGTTATTTTACAGCAGCAGCACCCTCCTGAGATGGCTGTATCCAAGCTGTCTGACCAGCACGCAGGATACCTGTGCCCAACTTTGCAATCTGAGCATGAGGGATGATGCCCTCATGTCTCTCATGTCTGCATCACATTTCCTGTGTTGCTCTTGAATTGGTGACATGTGCTGGCTCTGGATGTGCCTTTTGTACCTTTTCTGGTACTTTTGTACCTTTTCTGGAGCTACACCGTCCATCCTGCTCCAGCCCTGGGAGTTACCAGGATTACTCCCTGTCCTTCATTTCCTGCCTCCAAACAGCAGCACACACAGCATCTGCCAATCCTGCAGCATTCACTTACAGTCTCCTGCCTTTGGTCCCTTCTGGTGCCTCACATCCACCCATTGCCACTCCTTTCTCATTCCCACCAATCTTCCAATTTCTATTGCTATTGGAATATTCTTCTTTTATTAGAAGACAGTTAAATCTGTAGGAATTTTTTTTCTGAATGTATTCCTGTAAGAGATTTTTTTTTTTTGACAGGGGATGGAATTAGCATTATGGACATTAAAAAGCAGGAAATGGTGTATTTTTTGTTAAAAATCAGCTGCTTCAAGGGAGAAAATGAGAAATGTTTTTGAGAACAGCTTTCCATTATATGAGGAAGCAGAAGCTCCATTCCTCATTCCCACAAATCTGTGTTTATTAACCCTAACTATTTTAGAAACAAAACATCTCTTACATCTTTTATGTAAGCCAGGGTAACAGAATCACATAACCATCAAAGCAAGTGCAGGAGCCACACAGAAAATTGAGGTAGAAAACTTTCTTTCATGCTTAGATCTAAGCTCCATAGACCTAAGAAAACTGCCTGAAACACTTTACAGTTCACGTGTGTACAGACCAGCCCTTTGGTGCATCCAACTCAAAATCTTGTTTCCAAAAATCTTGTCACAGCTGTAGCTGTGACAGGATAGGAAAGACAGACTGTGGGAATAGGACAGACACACACACAGTCTCTTCATTTCTATATTCTCTTAGCCTATAACATTTTTCAGCACAGTTTATGTGTTTAGCAAGACTTAAAAGACTTTTTCTCACAGTAGTTTGTCCTTGAGCCAATTCTAGCATCTTCAACAGCTGTTGCCAAAGGCTCTACAGGTGGACTACTCATGGCATGACGGGCTGCTCAATTCAAACCTCATCCTCTCATCACTTCTTTTGATGTTCCCGAGTTCTTCTACTTGGTTCTGTCAACATTCATCTGGCACCTGAGTTCTCTTAATGGTCTTTGAATAACCAGTTAGTAATTATTAGATAATAACTGGATAATTTAAAAAAAAAGCTATCTCCCAACATCCTGGAGAAGCATGACCATAGAGTTATACTCTACCTTTTATAACCTGGTTTGGGTCTCTGTGATACCTTGGTGTCAGCTCTGTTTTGAAAGTGTGCTGTGGGTGTGTCTCTGGAAAGGAGTATGAAAATAGAAATCACTACAAGCAGCAAAATTCATTTCCTTGGAAATAAATACTTCAGATCAGCTAGTTATAAGTTGGAGGTTTTTTTCTCTAAATACTGATTTTCTCAATTACGTTATGCTTGTATTTCTTTAGAGACACCAGAAACATTTTTAGCTCTGTTATATGCCATATCTGAAGCCTTGTTTCTCCAGCAGACAGTGTCCAGCATGGCAGACACATTTCCCACTCCAGTGGATGCATTATGATGCTGATGTCCAGCAGGTAAGTGTTTCACTGGAGTGTATTCACCAATCATTCTTTAAAGGGAAGGTATTTTTTTCTAGTGTTTTCAGATGCTATATCTCATGCCATGGCTGTTACCTATCTCAGAGTCCAAGAAAAGATGTTTCTAGTGTTAGCAATTGTTAATTCAGACCAACAGAAATTCTGAATGTGCATAAAACACTTCAGCCCCAGAATCTCACATTGCTCAATCCAGACTGTTCCTGCCTGGGGGTAAATGATGGGTGCCAGGCAGGGTACACCCCAAGCAGGAGTGTGGCAAGGACAGACTGCAGGCTCTGCTCTGCCGGGACAAGACCATTGGAAGGGCTTGAGAAGAACAGATGTTTATGTTGCACTTGTGTTTGGGTTGAGTGACACCCCATGAGGACTCCAGGGGCAGCCTGTGATACCCCTTCAGTGAGGGGCTCCTCTGGTTTTTGTCTGACCCTCTGTCTGGATCAGCTGTGCTCCATCTCTGCTGGAAGGGTGGCTGCTGTCACCCCAGCTCTGGAGGAAATATCATGGAGAAGGAGAAATGCAGGGCTTGGGCGAACACTAGTGATAAGGCAGAAGCAAAGACACCCCAAGAGCTGGGTACCATTGACTTCCAGGTTGGAAGTTACATTTTATTTAGACACTTAACAGAAAGCAGGTAATTAGCACTAAAGTCATAACCCAGCAGCAATATAACATGGATCATACTTGATGTAACACTCATTGTCAGAAAAACTCTGTGTACATAAGCCCAAGAGATACCATGCATGAAGTAAGCATGAAAGATTGCTCCCCAGGTGGTGGTCCCAGGAAACTCTCCAAATTCTGTCAGTAAGTGATTTTTATTATTCGGTTCCCATTCTTCCTTTCCCTGTAAACAACTGGATCTGGATGTAAACTGTCAGGAAATGCTATGATGGAACAGATGCTCTGGGCTATGCAGAGGCCATGCCAAACTCTTCTCCAGGGGTTGGCAGGACTTGGGGCTACCCATAGGGCTGCCTCTTACAGAGTGAAGAGTGCACAGACCACACAGCCCCACTGGGCAGGACTCTTTAGTGTCCCCTTGAGGGGCACACAGTTGTGTCCAGGACAGGCACTCATCCTCCACACTTCTTTTTGCTCGTTTCCCCCATGCTTGACTAAAATCCTGTCTGTCCTGAGCAGGAGCAAGCCTCCCTGCAGGTGGCCACTCAGCTCCTCTATAGGCAGAACTCTGCTGTGAAAGGCAGATGGACTTCAGGCCCTTCTGGGGAAGCAGGGTGGAAAATCAGAAGGTCTATAGCAGCTTGTTTTCTCTTTTAAATTGTACATTAAAACAAATAGCAAATAACAAATACAGTGATATCCTTGGGGTTAATATGAGGTTAGTATCAAGGCTGTATTACCTTTTTCATCTTCCTTTCCAACTTTCAATCTGTAGTTGATTTACTTTAACTGGCAAAACACGGGCATGGCCCAGAGATACTTTTGGGACTGCAGTAGGAATCAGGTAGGGACAGTGGGGCTTGGTATATTTTCTTCAGTTTTAAAACATTTTCTCAATTCCAGAGCTGAAAATATGTATTCTTTAAAAACACTGATCCTGTAGTGCAGAATCCATCTTCTGCAGCAAACCTCCTTACCAGGAAACTGTGAAGTATGTCACACCTCAGATTACTTAGTGGACAATCAATCCTTGAACTTTTAGACCACCTTCTGTTGCTCTAATATTAAGGCTCAGCCCAAGCTCACCACATGCAAACTAATTCCCATTTAACTGCTGTGGATGGTGTCCTGTACATTAACTTCCCAAATGCTTTCTGTGTCAGTCCTAGCTTATACCAGTCTTGCCTTTCCTGGATCATCCCTTCCCTTTGCTGGCACAAATGTCTGTACAACAGAGCAGCCACCAGAACAGGGTTAAAACAAAGCTTGAAAGAAAGGAAAAAAATAAAAAAGGTTTGTTTTAAAATGGATCAGTTCCTCAATCCTGTGCTTCACATTGTCAGGAGTGAGTGAAAAAAAAAAAACAACAAATGGACAGTAAATAGCAAATGATGCATAAAAAGACAACCTAAACTATAAATGCATGGACATGATCAGTCTCAGTCACTTGGCTTTAGACAATATAAAAATCTTCTTTAAGCCTTCAAGTATTTTTGTAGCTCTAAATCACTGGTTCTCCTCTCTGAAACAATCTCCAAAAATGGAGAATGACAACAGTGGCAGAAGAAAACGGACCAGTACTCTGAGTATGGAGTTATGGAGTGAGCAGCTCTCATCTGAGTGCCCAGCTCATTCCTGGCTCCCTGAGCTGCCCAGGAGACCCTGGAGGGCCAATACCTCATTTTATTTTCCTGTTTTCTTGCAGCCTGTGGAGACTCAAGTGGGCCTCTGCTCTGCTCAAAAGAGAGAGAGTTTAGAGGCTGTGCCAGGTGATCCTGGGAGATGTGTGTCCTGGCTCAAACACACTGCTTGGACTGCAGTGGGTTCATTCCACGCTGAATTCCTGCCTTCAGGAGAGCTCCCCACAGGGATGAATTCTGGCCTGCAGCTCATAGGGACAGAAGAAAGCTCCAGCAATGCCATCCAGGCCTTCACTCCCAGCAGTGCCCCGATGCACCATCCACTGCCCGGATTTCTTGAGGCAGAGGCGTCAAGGATGGTGGCTCTAGGCCCACTGCAGGCCCAAGTTAATCTTTGGTATCTGATTTTGACTATTTGATGGGAAACAAAAGGAAGGACTGAGCTGTCACCTGCAAAGTGTCCTGGCCAAGAGGCCCAGGTTACCAATGCTACTGATACTGAATACAGGGGCTGCTGCTGGGAGTGCTCCCTGTGGGTGCTGGCACCCAGGGAAGTGGGCTTTGTCCTCTCTGAGAGCTGTCAGCAGAGATTCCTGCTGGCACCAGGCTGTGAAACAGCTGTGTGGAATCGCAGGGAGGAAAGCCCCCTCTCCAGCCCAGAGCAGGGCTGTGTGAGCAACCCATGAACAAACTGCCCTTCACTCCTGCACACAGACCACACCAGAGCCAGGCTGCTCTCAGGCTTCTGAGCAGGGCTATGCCTCAGACCAAAATGATGGAAAAATGATTGCAATGCCAATCTTCTGGAGCTGCAGAGTCCCACAGCTCCAAAAGCAACATAAATTTGCCAAAGGTCCCAATCACTCTCAAAGTGTAAAGAAACAGGACAGAGATAAATGCAGGGGAAAGATAGAAATGTACTGCATGGCTGCTATTTTGGGGTATGAATTTACCTTTTAATTAAAAACAAGGTAGGGAGAATCTGCACTTAGTTCTGGATCCTATTTCCTTGCTGCTCCTTTTATTTACAGAGTAAGTTGCAGAAAGCTGTTGTTATTTTAGACATGAATCTTTTTTATTTGAGTGTTACTGCCTACCAGAGGCTTTGATTTTTTTTTTTTTATGTTGGCTAATTTTGTGTTTTGAGTAGGAAGCTTCAACTTCACACCAGTTCTACACAGGCCCTTCTGCTATCCAGCAGTCTGGGCAAGATAAACCTGTAACTAAGGCATTCCTCCCTTAACCTCTATGGCTTTATCATGATTTTATTATTGCTCACCTTACTGTGGACTTTGAAAAGATATGGGGAGTATCTGAAGTAGTTTAAAACTATTTAATATTTTAAATATCTGGGATGCAGGCAAGTGTCCCTGTATATCTACCCAGCCCCCAATTTTGCTTTTGATTTCTAACTGCTGAATGAATTAGGGAGGGCAGAGCCAGGCAAGATGCCTGCAGTGATCTGTGTGGGGAGCCAGCTTCCTCCCACCCCTCAAAATGCACTAACCACTGTGCTCCCACACCAGATGCCTTCCCAAATCCTCAGTCCCTGCCCAAAACTTCTGTGCTGTTTGTCCTGCACCACCCTATTGCTCACAGGAGAGGGGACCCCCTTGGGCACCACCCCATCTTGCCCACACTTATGGTGGAAGGGAAAACCCAGGCAGCATCAAGGCAGGAAAAGTCTCTGAAAAGCAGCAGAATTAGCAATGTCTTGCATGCCAAAGCAAGTCCTAAGGCAGGCAAAGCAGCAGCCAGGCAAGACAGAGACCCACTCCCAACATCCCACCTTGTCCATCCCTCCACCTCAGCACAAGGTGGGAGGCAGTGGGCAGCTCCAGCACCAGCACCCTCATCCTGCTCCATGGCTCATCCATCAGGAGCAAGGAGGAGGATTAGTGCTTGGTATCAACATGGGCATCTGCCTGCCTGCCAGGCTTGCTCTTTAAAACAGGCTGTCAAGCACAGATAGCTGTTGAATCAATATGTGCCTGTAGCTGTTGATGCCACTTCTGCCAGCACAGGGTGGGCTGAGCCACTGCACACCAGGAGGGATTCAGGCTCTGAGAGAGAGGATGCAGCGCTGACTCTTCAGTACCCACATCAGATGACTGTGAGAAGCAGTCAAACAGGAAGACTTCAGTGATGGTGTCTCTGTGTTCCCGCTGCCAGTCCCCCCTCCCAGTGCCAAACGTGAATGTTTGCCAAGCACAGAGGAGACTGGATATACCACGGCTGGTCAGTCCTTTGAATGAGATGTAAAAGCAGGGGCCTCCACTACCAGCCTTGGCAAATCCTTCCCACATCCTGAACAGATGATGAAAATCAGCTGACATCCAGATCGCTGTCTCCTCTTCCCCTGGGCAGCTTCTCATGCCCACGCCCAGGCTGCGAATTGCTGTGGATAATAGCTGGGACCATTCACCCAGACCATGGCTGCCTACCCGTGCTGGCGCGCAGGGCCCGGTGCTGGGTGTCCCGCTGCACAGGGGACGCTGGCTATTTGGAGCTGGTGTACTTGGTGACAGCCTTGGTGCCCTCTGAGACCGCGTGCTTGGCCAGCTCCCCGGGCAGCAGCAGGCGCACGGCGGTCTGAATCTCCCGGGACGTGATGGTGGAACGCTTGTTGTAATGGGCCAGGCGGGAGGCTTCCCCAGCAATGCGCTCAAAGATGTCATTGACGAAGGAGTTCATGATGCCCATGGCCTTGGAGGAGATGCCCGTGTCAGGGTGGACCTGCTTCAGCACCTTGTAGACATAGATGGAGTAGCTCTCTTTCCTGCTTTTGTGACGCTTCTTATCACCCTTCTTCTGGGTCTTTGTCACGGCTTTCTTGGAGCCCTTTTTGGGAGCTGAGGTTGACTTTGCTGGCTCTGGCATCCTGAGAGCTCTTTCGCTGCGTCTTGGAGCTGCTTGGAGAGAACATAAAAAAAAAAAAAATCTAATTATTTTTTGACCTTCTACAGAGTAATTGTACTGCAAGATGACAGAGTCTGAGTTGAAGGCAAGTAACAGCTCAGAATCTGAGACAAACACCCCACGACCCTGAGCGAGCATTTCTGAACTGCCAGCAAGAATTTCTCTGGGTTGTGTATGGCTTTTTTGTTGTTTTCTATTTAAATATCTACAACACTGGCCTTGTCAACATCTCTGAACAAAAGCCTAATTGGCATCTACTCAGAAAATATGAGATGGAGCCTGAACATCTTTCTGAGAAGAACACTGCAGTTACAAGGAATACACTAACTGCAGCATGGATTAAATCAAATCTTGCTGGAATGGGCCCAAGACTGTTGCAAGGTATCACTCCAGGCACCTGTACGTGAGACTGGTCAAAATTATTTTATGTAGTTTGCAATCTCCAAAAAACTGTTTTTATTTGCATGTAGACAGAAGTTCATTTTGAGGGCGCTTGCATTTCTGTGGCTATTGTTTGACACCATGTTTTCAGTGAAATACAGAAAATAATACAGTTTTAAGCTAGATGGCTGAGCTACAGGAATATATCAGTATTCACATTTGCTGTCAAAAAATACTAGAGAGTAGAACAGCTTAGAGGAGGTGGCAGGAATCACCTGGCTGAGAAACAGAAATGTGGATAGGAGTCAAAAAGCAAAGTGTTTTCAGGCTACATGTTGATGGAAAAAAATTATTTCCTGTTATTTGATGCTTTTTGCTTTCGAGAGAGCAAGCCTTTGCTGGACAGTTTACACCAAAGATGCCTGATCCTCCCTCTGAGTTTTTCTTCATTAGGTCACAACGTGCAGAGCCATGACAGGCAGCTGACTGCTCTCATCCACAAGTGCAGAAACAAAAAACCAGTATGTTAACCCATGAAAAAACTGTGCCTCTCCTACACTACAAATTTACATGTGTTTTACTTCATGGAGCAAGGGGAATAACTGTGTTGCAACCTGGTAAATGGTTTTGTGTTTCAGAGAACACTTCAAATGCTGCCTTGAAAGACAAGGCTCCTCCAGGTTTTGTGAGAGGAAAAGCTTACAGCATCACCCCAGGGCTTGGGTTTTACTGCTCTGCATCTCCTTTGAAGATGACCCAGGAATTACAGTTTGCTGGCCAAGAGAGACTAGTAGAGAAAAAAGAGCTTCAGGGTGATGGCACATGGGAAAATAGATAGAAGTAAACAGAAGAGAGAAAGCTGGGATGTAACATATGGTCTGCACACTCTGAGTATCAGAGAAGGACCTAAACAGTGCCTGTGCCAAGGCAATGGCTGCATGCTCAGCCCTGCCTCTCCTCCTTGGGAAAAGTAAGGGAGATGTCTGATTTCTCCATCTGCAATCACAGCCAGATGCAGCAGCACTGCTGCAAACAAGCCTACACGAAGTTCCCGGTTGCTCCCTGTGGGAGGAGACACCTTTGATCCTGAGGCTGGATTTATGCGCCCACCCACACCTCAGTGGGTACCAGCTCCTGCTTCCAAATCACCTCCATGGCTCCAAATCAGCCTGTGGATGCTCCCGATGCTGTGGAGTGGGGAAGAGAGGTCTCCACCACAGCCCTCCAAAACTCCCTCCTGTCTAGAAGCTGAAGTCAGCACCAGTGTCCTTAGAGCTGGGTTTCTGCTCCAGAAAAGCAGCTCCTTCTCCAAAGATATGATTTTCACGTGCTAAGTTTTTGACTCTGCCACCTCATGTCCTTTCTTAATTTTTTCTGGCATTCTTCCCAGTGGTGGCATTTGGGATGGCAAGTGCTGGACTGCCCCTAAAGTTTTGGATACCTTTCAAAACTGACACCTGCCTCCTTAAACACAACATTTTCTTCCTCTGGTGAAATCACAAGTTTTCTTCCTTTTTTTATCTACTTGGGGAACAGTATTGGGAAAAGAAATCCCCTGTTTGTAGACTTGAAAATATGCCTTTTCAACGGAAAATGATTTTTCTACAGGAACAAATAACTGTGCACTTGCTCCTTTTTCTTTTTAGCTCACTTCCTGGCTGAAAAACACCACAACTGAAAAATGCAAATGAGTATTTCTTAAGCATTTTGAAAAGTATGTCCTTCTAAAATAAATATTAATTCTTAAGTGCACTTCTACTGCAGCTTCAAAAAAATGAACAGAGAGCCCAACAGGGACCAGAGTGATTTCACAGGGCTCCAGAACAGGTCACATCTACAGGACATCTCTGTCCATTTGATCAGCCAATACCCTCGGGTAGCACAGCCCAGATCTCACTCCCCTCCCCTGTATGGGGGAAGCAATGATGCTGAAGTTCAGAGATCAGCACAAAAGCTTGTGCTCCTCTCTACCCATTTCTTTGCAGCTGACTGTTTTACAGGTGAATAACACCTTCTTTGAAAACAGGTTGTGTTCTTGTGTTTTATTTGGGCAGTGCCTAGCAGGCAGAGCCTGAGTGCATTTGCCAGGTGCTAAATAAACAATGTTAATAATGGTCAACAGTATCACCAATCCTTCTGTCAACAGTGCAATGCAACCCACAGCAGGTGCTGCACTGGCACAAAGACAGAAGCAGTGGGACTATTCCCAAAGTGTCCTTGTAGAGAGTTTTTGGAGGAAAACAAAAATTGACCTTTAAAAGAATGGTTTCTTTTTATAAAATGAAGTTGCATATCTTTGTTTCCTTAAGGAAAAAAAAAATAAAAAGAAAAAAGAGAGAGAGAGAGAGAGAGAGAGAGAGAGGTTTGGAGAGATGGAGAGAGAACCTGAAGAGGTTAATAATTATTGGTTTTTATTTCAGAAGTGTTACCAGCATGACTGACTTCTCCACTCTGAGGTAGACCAAGCATTGGATATAGGTTGCTCAGAGAGTTTGTAGGATCTCCATCCTTGGAGATACTCAAAATCTAACTGGACACAGCTCTGAGAAACTCACAGTGCCTGACCCTGCTCTGAGCATGAACTGGACTTAGAAGTTTGCCAGAGGCACCTCCAACTTCATCCATTCTGTGACTTTTGGAGACTGAAACTGGGTAGAACAACTTCATGAGCTGCGTTCCCTTGACTGACATCTCCCATGGGATACTGCAGCCCAAGATTCCCACATGGACCTCTAAGAAGAGATGGTGTTCATCTCCAGGCCACTGAGGTCCCTGGGATGCAGGATATGGCCATACAAGAGAAGGCACTTTAAAGCAGCACATTTAGAAAGTTTCAGGTTTTTGAGAAAAATTTCTGGGAACATTTTTTTCTTTATGGCTTTGTATGCTCTGAGTTAAATCAGTTATCAGTGCTGGCAGTTTTTTGCTTCCTCAGAAAACCAACAACAAAATCAACCACAGTAATTTTTCCAGCCAGCTCCAAGCAGCAGCCTGACTGCTGCCAGAAAGCAGCGCGGTGCTGAGTGACAGATACATCTTCCTTTGTGTTGACACTCCCTTCTTCAGCATCATTAAAAGGAAAGTGAACGGAAAAACACATTCAAAGATACAAATCACCACAGTCTCTCAGATCTGAAATGGGAGAGGAGCCCTGCTGAGAAATCCCACGTGGAACCTGATGCTGTCTCTTATCCCCAGGCTTGATATATCAGTGGAGAGAGACAAGCAGGGAAGCTCCTGCAAGATTTTTGTTCATTTTTGGCGTTGCTGCTGAGTCTGTAGGACCAGTGCCAAGCTGCTGCCAGCAGTGTGCATAGGTAATGGTGGGTAGACTACGAGCTGGCCTTTTGGACCTCTCCTCATGCAGGGCTGGAAACAGCACTTGGATTTTTTAAACTTTTTTTTTTTCTTTTTGAAAGCTGTCCTTGCTATGATGAGCTCTGGGGCGTCCACTGTATATCCCCATGCCCTTTCTGCAATTTCCTGGTCAACCATAAAAGTTACATTTCTAGAATCAGCATTTTGTTCTTAGAAGGTTTTGGTATCAAGTTAAACATTTGTAGGAAAAACTCAAGCTCTCATCTTTTGCACATCTGAAATTCTGATATTTGTTAATCTTCTGATGTTCTACTCTAATCCTTGCTAGAGCAAATGAGAGCCAACAGGCACCTTCTGGTAATTCTGCCCCTTAAATAAGAATGTTCTGTCCATTCTGTCCAATTATTGCCCCTTTCCTCATTTTCTCCTACTATATAAAGGAAAGAATGCTTGGCTTTATTGCTGCATGCCAAGAAATACTAAATGAAATTTGCTGTTGTTTTTTGTTTAATTTTCTTTGAGACACAAAGGGTAAAAAATTAGGAAATGTTTCCACCAAAAGGAAAAGGCTTTCTAATGGATTCACCTGCTCTGAAATACTTCTGAGATCTGGCAAATATAGGTAACAAATTACAACGTGTCAACAAATGACTGTTATTGAAAAAGATAATTTCTGCAAACTGCAAATCCTCTTCCTTTTATTGTGTATGGCCATCTACCATTATACAAGAACTTTTTCATCTGTCAGGTGTCATTATATAGACATAGTTGAGAAAACAAACAATATTTGTGATTATTTGGTAGCAAGCTCTGCCTCAGGTATAAAGCGGATCAGAAGCATGATGAGTCATTGTGAGACATTGGTGATGTTGCCTCGTGCAAAAACTGATAGTTGTATTTTGGTCTGAAAAGAATTTTTCCCTTGGTATGTTGTCTAGCATGTGATGATGAGGTAATATTTGCTTTGAAGTAAGGAGGAGGAGAATTACCCAGAATAAGGTAAACTAATCTGAAATGCCTGATTTCTTCCAATGGTGGAGGGGTGCAGAAAACAGTTTTGAGATCCTAGGTTTTCTCCCAAGTAATCCAGTAACTACTAAGACCTCATCCTCAGTTCCACATGCTCTGCTGCACTTTATATCTCTGTTCCTGTAAGGTTTCATTTCAATGGCTACCTTTCAAAACTGGATATACACATGCAGTTTTCTAGTGAACAGAGGACTGTGACTATAAGTTAAAACTGAAGATGACCTCTACTCACTGACAAAGAAAGAAATGCCACAAACTCAGTCCCTGCCACAGCCCCATGATGCTCACAGAGATCTTCAGATTTCCTTAGAACAAATACAAGCAGAACAGAGCACTGTGTCCAAGATCTTTGCCTGATACTTATCTTGCTTATGTTAACCCATTGTTTGGGAGTCCTGCTCAGAATACTACAGGAATCTTTTCAGTTCTTTTCTGCAATTCCAATTTATGATTTTTAGAAAGCACATTTTTAATCACTAGTAACAGCTGTAATTTCTTGTGCAACTTCCGCCCAAGTTGCAAGTACTTCTCAGGGGTGCAAGGGTATCCACCAGAGATTTTGTATTATTACCTACAAAGTAAGGAGCAGGACCCTACATCAGAGTTCTCCGCAGAGAAGATACATTGAAATTTTAAAGAAAATAAAATCTTACCCATGAATCAAGTAGAGCAATAGAGAGACAATGTTGCAAGAAGAACAACTATCACGAGACTAAATACTGCAGTCCTTGTGCTGATTAAAAGAGTGTCTGAAGGCAATGGGGATTTAACACAGGTCTGAAAGCACATGTGAAATGTTCAGAGATGTTTAGCACCAGCAGCTGACATTGATTTCCACTGGAATCCAAAAGGCTCATTACTTCACAAAAATCAGACCTCATATTTTATCAAGGTTTTGTTACTGTTAATAAAGGAGTACTTAAAACGCTTTATTATCTGCTCTTTGTAAGTGTACTCATTGTATACTTGCTTTGGGATAGCTCCAATCCACACGCCTGAGCAAGTATCCAATAAATACAAAAAGGAGAACGATGTTTTCTGTGGATCCATACCTGTTAAATGTATGTGGGGTACACCCAGTACCAGCACCTGCTACAATTACACTCCAGTCAGCTTTCCCACAGAGGGTCAGGGTTTCAGAGAAACCTGTGGGAGTTAGATTTGATGATCCTTGTAGGTCCCTTCCAACTTGGACCATCCTGTGATTCTGTATTATCACAACCATCCTCAGGAAGCCCCACAGAGAACACAAGCATGCTCACTTCCTTCCTGATGTTTTATCAATAACTCAAACCTCACACATAAAATGCAGCATGAGCTTCCTCTCCAAGTTTTAGAATCATCAGGATGTTCTGCTTCTGCCATGAATCCTTTCCTCAAGCAACCGCCTTCTTTTCCCTTCATATCCCACTTCAAGTCAACTGGATCCACTGGGAGCCAACCTGTCAGCAGCAACCCTGTGTCCAGTTGCAGGGTTGAGCTCCCACCCTCAGACTAACTCAGAAAAACTGCTCTGAAGGTAGGGAGAGGTCAGAGCCTGCTAACCATGTAGGGGCAGCTGATGTCCAGCTGACCTGGGGCAATCCTGCTGGGCAGAAGGAGCAAGACATCACAGCAGCTCCACTGCTGAGAAGCATCACAAGCTCTACGTATCTTTTTGGTGGTGTGCAATGTAAACACTGGTGGAGATGGTTGTGAGAACCAAAATCATAGATGACTGGGGTCTGTAATAACAATGGAAGAAAGGTGCTTTAGTTATTCCATAACACCTTATGCTATTGAAAAGAAAAACTGCAGATTTGAAATAAATTGCTCTGTGCTGTATCAAAATAAAATCACTTGCTTTTTATCCACATAATTTCAATTTCTCTGGAAAAGGAGAAAAGCAAAAACTCACTAAAGCTGCTATATCTAAATAACTCCTACAGCGGAACCATGGTCTCTAAACTAGTAATGACAACAAGCCTAAAGAACTGCTATCACATTTAAGCAAACTATTTTTATGCATTTTATGGAGTAATGGAGAATTATCTCCATTACTGGAAATTCTAGACTATTTTCATAAGTGCTGAAAAAGGCATCCATTAAAAATGTGCTAATTCAGCCATTCAGCCAAAAATAGGAGAGAAGCTACAGCCCAACACCTGCAGGCCATAGGGAGAGAGTGGGTGGAAGAGGGAGAAAAAGCTTCACCAAGAAATGAGAGCTGCTCTGAGTTAAGGTAGGAGTTATGTGGGAACCAATGCAGACACATGCAGCACCTCTTCCTCCTACACACCCCACACCCAGGCTGTAGCAGGTTCCTGTAACCTTTTTCCAGCACCACAGATAACTGATGTGGCAAAAAAAGAAATAAAAGCTGAGATTGTACCCCAAAATGTGTACTTTGGCCAAATCACACTGACTGAGAACAATAATTTGGACATATCCCATGCTGGAGTGGAAAGCTACGTGCCCATATTAGGCTGAAGACCAGACCAAGGTCATTAAGGGTTTTATGAGCGATGTGATAGGTACATCACAATGTAGTGATGTACCTGTGTAGTTACCACATATTCTCAATGCCATGGATAAAATAAACCCAGCAAAACCTTTTAACAACCTTCAAGGTATATATATGGGTCTAAGGCATGTATGCTCAACAGACCTGGATGTTACCACCACCAAATCTCCCCCTTCATGGGAGAAAGTGTCAGGCAAGGGCATGATGTGTGCAGCTGTAATCAGTCATGACCGAATTCCTTCTAAATGAGTCTCTCACTTCAATCATCACTTCCCAGTTACATTACCCACATTTCAGCAAGTCCTGAAAATGGTTTTAGAAAAAATAGCAGAAAGCATGCAATCAAAAAAGTCAGGGATATGTGAAAGCTGCTTTATAATGGTGGTAAAGCCTGGGAACACAGACTGTAAACACAGGAGGTGGGGTACCAGACAGGTATATCCAAAAGGACTGCATGCCATGCCACAAGCTAAAGGACAGCAAGTGGCACAGCATCTGATTTCATTTCTACAGGATACTGAAAATACTGTAATGTGTGTATTAATAATTAATTTGTCATGGTAAAAGCAATTTTACTGTAAATCGGAGATGTGTGACTATTACTGGAGCCTGCAGGGAAACAAAGATAAATGTCCTTCTCCAGATCTCGCATCATTCAATAACCAGATTGGGAACATGATCCAAACACTTTTTTCTGCTGCTGCCACCAGATCACATTACCACAGGCAGAGAGTCCTCTGAGCATTAGAGGTCATCTTCTGTAGGAAACAGGAAAATTGAGAGTCTGTTAGATGGAAGGAGAGGAGAGAAGCAGGGCTGGGACAGCCAGGTCTGGCAAAGGTCCCCTGAAGAGGCATGCTGGCTTTTCTCCAGAAACAGATAGGGGCAAGCAGTAAAGACACAAGAGATATTGAAGGTAAACTCTGAAACAAGAACTGACAATAAACCATTTTAAAATGTTCATGAATAAATTTACACTGGAGATGAAAGGGAACCTCACATCCTTACTTGGAAGTGGGAGGATAAAGGCAAGGGAGGAGGGGAGAAAGACAAAGAAATCCATTCCTTCCATATTTCAAAGACAAAACTTGATATTAAAAAAATTCTAGGAAACGGTTCCAGCATACCAAGTAACTGCTCTATATTAACCAGGCAACATTTTCTATGGTGCTGTGCTGAAGAATTGTTATCAAAATGCACAGATGTCCTTCACTTTGTACTTTTCTTTCCTTTATTCTTTTATTTATTGTTCCTTCCTCCTTTTTCTCACATCCACCACAAGTGCCAGGAGGTTCAAAGCCCCAGCAGGTCTGCTGCCACTTGGTCCTGTTTCACATGTGGTATTTGTACAGAGACTACCACAGTACTTTGAACAGCCACAGGGTTGAAAAACTGGCAGCTCTCCAGAAACTTTAAAAGAAATGGCTGTCAAGTTAGCCCATGCCCAAATTCCACACTGTACAAATTGCTTGTGAACAGTGTTTTGATTTACCTCTAATTTGTGATAGCATCATTATTGCATGAATTCAGTGTGCTAGTCACTATGCTGATGCAAGCTAAAAAACACCATCACCCTTCCAGAGAAATCAAGGTATAATTCAGGATACACCAATATTTGCATCAGGCAAGGATGCAAAGAGCAATATGCTGAAGACTTGGTTGCAACCACTAGAACAGCAGTGAAGAAAATGGGGGCTGCTGGACAAAATGGCAATGGTCCTGGATGGTCAGTAGCAATTAGAACAATTAAATGTAAAGTTCACTTTTCAAAACTCAGAAAGGCAGCAGGTTTAAAATGCTGGTGGAGTGCCATATTAGCAGTACAAGATTCTTATCTTTAACCAACCGTGGCTCCATCCTCCCACCTTCACTTTCCTCCTGAGCTTTCCATGCCCTTAGTTTCCCCACTGCCTTAGTCCAACAGTTTCCCAAGCTGTTTCTTCCTCAGATAAAGTGCTCACCCTGTGCTCTTCTCCCTCCCTGCTGGTGCCTCTCCCAGCATACTCCTTCCACAGGGCTCACTAGTGCCTCTGCTTCCAGAAGAATATCTTTGCAGGTGACTGCTAAGTCCTTTTCTTGAGCTGTGTCCCAGTTATCAGGCAGCTGCAGTCGATAAGGAGGATGACTGGAGCTGGGCTGAGGACCCACAGTGCAGGAGAAGAGACAATATGGGGTTAATTCTGGCAAAAGGAGGGTGGTACTGGAAGGTCCAGACAGCTGCAGCCTCCATATCTTCAGAGCAGAGCTGCTGCACCTGCAGTGCATTTTAGGACAAACAGATCCAGAATGAAAACAGCCTATATTTATATTAGGTATGGTCAGACAGCTCCTTCCTAACAGGATGTTCTCTGTCACCCATCTTGTAGAACCCACTTGTGACTCAGTCAATTTCCAGGTCCCCCAGAGGACCCAAAGAGGACTTCTGCCTTTCTGTCAACGTGGAAGCAGCCTCCCTTCCCTACGCTTCCTTCTTTGATATTTACCAATGGTTCACTTCAGTCCTTTCAATTTTCCCCCTTCCTTCATCTTCCTTGATTCTGCCTGCCTTTGTAATAGAGAAATGAGGAGACTCTTACCAAATGCCTTCCCCGGCCTCTCTTCACACTAGGTTTTATCTTTAAGTGCTGAGCTTCAGAATACCTTCCTTTCTGCCCTTCCCCCACATCATTTCAAGAATTTCTTCAGAAAAAATGTCACACGCTTTCTGCCCCAGCTTTCTAGTGTAACTCATGTCCTCTTTTTAACTCCCAACAACCTGGGGTGGCTCTGTTCTCCTACCCCTTCTTCCATTGCCTCCTGTACCCATTGCATCGCCACCTGTGTGTTTTCATTTCCACCTTGCAGTCTTCTCCCATGCAGTATTTTCTGCTTGACAAGTACAGTCTACTTCATATGATCTCTCTCCCCACAAGAGACAGTCACAGAGGTTACACAAACAGGTTATAAGGAGAGATCTGATGTTCCCAAAGGCATGTCTGTCTTCCCTGACTCTGTCTAATATAGCCACTGTCTCTGACAAACTTTGCCCACTCACATCCTTGATCACTGTGGCTAAGAGCTCCCAGTTTCCCCCTCAGCACACACCACCTGCAGTGAGAACCTGGGGGATGGTCCTCTACCTTCAGCTGATGGATTTCAACTCTCCAGGTGACACATCTCATGTCAGAGTTATGTCCTTAGCAAATGGAAACTCTCTCTTCCATGGTCCTCAGGTAAAGGTTATCTTTTAAATAATAACACTGAAAACCTTGCTGCATTGGACCACCTATGTACTTTCACCAAATTCAGGAAAAAACCCTCACACTGTTTTATAAGAACTTTTAAGGCTGGTTTGAAAGGTAAAGAATTCCTACTCCAAGAGGGTCGATGAAATAATATGCCAAGGGTGGTGATTAAGTCTCACCACAAAGGAAAATGTTGAGTTGATGTAGGTGGCACAAAACCCCCCACTCTCTTTATGAGTCAGGTAAGCTGCCAGAAAGCAGAGGTGGAATCCGTGGGATGGAGCTGTTTTCATTCCAGCCAGTTAGTAGTAAGCTCTTTGAACGACAACAAAAAAAAGTAGTTTAAATAATAAATTATATTTTTTAAAACTGAGACTCTTATCTAAATAGCAAAATCTAACAATTGCCTTTGATTCCCAATGATGGTGTTTGTTGTCAGAGACAGTCAAAGGAAAAAAATATTAAACAACTCTTCCCCCCATCCTCTGAGGTTAATGTAGCATTTTTGGATTATGCATCTATTCTTCCATCTCCCACCCAATGCATATGATACTGCAGTCACAGCTCTCTTCTCTCCCTCTGGCTCCAGAAAAAAGGAAAGCTGACAAGCTGAAATCCCAGTCTCACCCCACACAGAACCCTTTTCAGAGGAAGAGCTTAGCTCTGCTGAGGAGAAAGCATTTCTCCACTTTTTGCATTTGTTAAGCCACTTTTGCGCAGCTATTTCTTCTAATAGCAGCACAAAAATGGCTTAACACATGCATAAAGCAAAACAATTGGGGGGAAAAAAAAGAAAAATGTTTTGTGAGGTCTTATTTTGGGTCAGTCCAGCATCCAAGACATATTTCAAGGATATGGCAGTGTCCTTCACTTAAAATTTAAGTATTTTTATTTACAAAAAAACCCCAACCCTGAAAATGAGAAACATAAAAAGAATGTCATTAGGTTCTTGAGTTCGAGGGGCTTGAAGTCCTCCTCTGGTACTGTCAGTGGGAACACAACATCTGCTCTGTTCACAGTGCAGCCTCAGCAAGATGCTTGCTCAAGTACACATCTGAATTTAGGAACATTTCCCACACACTTAATTCTTCAGTCTACCCAATACAGATGTTTGAGGATGGGCAGGAGCAGTGCACTTCAGGTGCTAAGAAAGGGATGAAATAGGACCAGACTATCAGCATGAGTAATTTCTTGTTTTCAGCTCGAGAGCGAAAGATGTGGAGTGGAAATATATGTATACCTATATATGCATAATATTAAAGTAAAATATATGTAAATGTAAGGGAGGAAAAGGGCAGTGACCAAAGGAACAGAAGAAATGGCAAGAGGAAGGTTGAGTTAGGCAGTGGACAGAAGTGAGATGTCAGAAAGGAGAGACAGAAGGACAGGGTTTAAAAAGAATGACACAGAGGGGAAAAAAGATGTAAGAAGAAGATATATGAAAAGGGAACAAAAATGAGAGAAAATATATGACTGGACAAAAAACAGAGAGGAGGAAGGTAAAGTAATGAGCACAATGTTTGGTAAGGCAGAAATACTTAAGTATAAATAAGACACAGAAAGGAGAAACTCATAGGAAGGGTCACAAGAAATAAAAAAGAGCTTGTGCAGCAGAGATGGGAAATGAGCAGCGGGGAAAAAAAAAATCACCTGCTAGCACAGCAGTTCTCAGTCACGGGTGAGAGGTGCTGCTGTCCCAACAAGGGACAGAGGCAAACCCTAGGAAGTGACAGGCTAAACCCAAGGAGAACAAAGGACGACGCTGAGAGAAGATAATGATAGCCTTGTACTAGGCCTTTTGTCTGAAACAGAACTCACAAAGGTCATTGAAATTGCTGCTTAAATCTTACATCTGATACTTGAAAAAAAACCTCTTTCCCAATACAATGATTCTTCCTTCTCTCTCAACTCTGGATTAAATTAATTACTCTACAGTTGTACCTCCCTGCTGGGGAAGTAAACCCCAGACACCATTCTGCTCAAAGGAGACCTTTGTCTCTGGCTCCCTTTGCCTATAGAGGCTTCTGCAGAAATGTTTCAGTAGACAAAGGTAAATTTCTTGCAGCTTCAAAATCACCAGCTGGATTTGGCTATCATTAGTAAAATGAGGAAAGAAAGAGGAAGAAAACAGGGGTAAGCATTCAGGAAAAAAAGCTTCTTTTTTTTTTGTTATTATAATTAGGAAATTTACCCAGTAGAGAGGGAAAGAAAGTGCTGCCTGTAAATAAACTGTCACTCCTTTGAACATCAAATAATAGGAACAAGAGGGAGTGTGTGGGAAGTACATTCATATTATCAAATTCTTTCTGACATTAACCTGTTCAGTATAATGAAAACATAATCAAGAAAATAACATATTGTAACACAAATACTATGGTGGCTATAGAGAAAAAACACCAGGAAGATCAGTGTTCCCAGGGTAGCTCCAGTCTGAGAAACCAGAGCTTTATTAGTAGTAACAGGAGCAACATATGGAGATGAATGAAACCATGTTTGTAAATGTGATATGCAATTGCACACTCTCATTTGGCTTTCCTTTTCCACGATCTGACTCAGCCTCCACACTCCCCCATCTTTTGATTCATAAATTCTTGATATCAAAAAATGAAAGAGTTACAAAGCCAGCATGCAAAGGGCATGAGATGACGCGAGATCCAAGGATGCTGGTGAGCACAGAACGTGCCATCAACCACCACCCTGCAAAGGGACAAATCTGCTGGAGATAAGCAGTGGAGACAGGGCCACCCTGTCCAGGGGCTGGCTGGAGGACGCCGCGCAGCAAACCCCAGCTCATCTCCACTGCGCTAGAGGCGCATGCTGAGGTAGACAAATCTATTACAAAATTGTATAATATTGCTTGTGCTGCACAGCAGCCACTCGGTTAGGCAGCCCCTGCATCACCAAACCCGTGAGACTGGAGGTGAGAGGAATGAGAATAAAAGGGTTCCCTATGGCATATACTCCCTGCATTTTTTATAGCTATGGAAAAAAGATCAGGGTTAACCACAAGCAACACAAAACACAACAAACAGTGCATGAGCAATGGTTTACAGCCCTATACACTCAACAATTAACAACCTCACAGAGTGTTGACACAGTGGGGGTCTGTACACAGGATATTCCCTTCCTTCCCTGGGGCCCGGGCTCCTCAGCACGTGTGCGGGCAGGCTGCAGGCGGCCAGCCCAGCCCGCGGGCAGCGCTGGCCCGCTGCAGGCGGTGCCGGCCGCGGCCCCCAGCCCTGCCTCGGCCGTGCCCCGGCCCAGGCTTCGGCCCCCGGATCACCGGAGCGTACTGAGCTCCGGCGACACCATTCCCACCATCGCAGCAAAGCACTGGCAAGGCTGACACCGCTTCAGTGCGTTCGCCAAGCCCAGAGAACGACGAAGCCCCGGCTGTGCGGGGCTCAGGGTCGAGCAGAAGGCAGGACAGGGCAGGGCAGGGCAGGGCTGGGCGCACACCGCATCGCGGTACAGCGGTGCGGCAGCTCGCACGCTGGGGCACCGCTGCGGACACTGCGGCGTGCGGTGCCCACCGCTGCCGCACGGCAGGCAGCCAGCGCAGGGGAGGGTCTTGCCTGCTGGGCGTCTGGACTCCTCCGCAGGCGAGCTCCAGGCGCCGGCGTGGCGCGGGGCAGGTGCGCGCGGCGGGGCTGGCGGGCCGCTCGCTGCCGCTCCGCGCAGATCCGGCGGCCGCCGCGCCGGGTGGGCCGCGGCACCGGGACCCGCCTCCGGTCCCGACCAGGCTCTGACCGGCGGGGCGCCTCGCTGTGCGCCGCCGCCGCTGCGGCCCGGGCCGTGCCGCACCGCCCATAGCCCGCCCGCCGGCTCCGCCCGCCCCCGCCTCTGCGGGCTCCCGCCGCGGGGCCGCCGGGGGCGGGGCGGGCGCGCAGCGCGGCCCCGGCGAGCGGCTCGGGCGCTGCGGCGGCGGCGGCTGCGCGGGGCGCTCGGCACGGCCGCGGCGGCGGACGGGCACCTGCTGCCGCCTCGCCCGCAGCAGCGCCGCGCTTTGTCCGGGCTGAGCGGGCGCGCCCGGCCCCGGCGGCGCCCGGCCCCGCTCAGCACAGCCGCGGCGGCTCTCGGGGCGTCGCCTGGCTCCGGCGGCCTGGGCACGGCGGGGAGCGTGAATGAGAGTTTGCTCCGATTTCCGAGCAGGGTGAGTGCCTCGCTGGCCGTCTCCGAGGAATAATAACAAGTAATAATAATAATAATAATAATATAAAAATAATATTTTTTGGTGTCCATACCTTTACCTACTAGCCCGGCGCCACCTCCCTGGGGCAGGGTTGCGTGCGGGGCGCGGTGTCTCTCGCCACCCCCGGACGGGGACCCTTGGGAGGGGGTCGCTGTCCTTCGGTCCCTTCGCTCCCTTTTGTTCTGCTCTCCCGGGGCTGGGGGGAAGGGGCGGACCGGGAGGTTGCGGGGCAGCCAACGGAGGTCTCGGCCGGTGGCCCGGCTGTCCGGGCGGTTGCGGCACACGGGACGCTGTGCCCGTGCCCGCAGCGGGTGTCCGGCTGCTCCCTCCCCGCTTCCCCGGAGGAACAGTGGCCCTCTTCTCCCCCCCGCGCCCCTCCGGCACGGAGGAGCCGCCCTGGGCTGCGGGGACAGGCGGTGGCATCGCCGCCACCAGCCAGAAGGCAGCGGCTGTAGTAAACACAGCGCATGGGGCGGCGGTGAACCCGGTAAAGGTCACATCCTTGTGTGCACACGCAGCCCGACCTATGTGGGCTCCCCAGCTGCCGTCTCGGGCCGCTGTGGCGGCTGTCGCTGGCAGAGCCGCGCTCCCGGCCCTTGGCCGCGCTCGGCGGTGTTCCCCGGCTGCGAGCAGGGATCTCCCTTGGCGAGGCAGCAGCAGCCAGAGCTGCGTCACACCCTCCTTTGCCTCCTCCCGCCCCCGGCCGGGGTGGCAGCTGGGTGGCATCCGATTTAGCAATAAGAGCTGGGAGTGCAGGTTCTGCTGCGAGGTTTGATTCCTGAGCGGTGGCTGTGCCTAGCCGCGTTCAGGGCTAGGCACGCGTTGATGTTAAAGAGCAGCCGGCAATGTACTGATTCCTCAGCATGCAGTGTCTGGATGCATCTTGGTGTGGAGCAGTAGAAGCAGAGGAATGCTGCTGGAGAGCTTACTCGCGAGGAGATGGGGAGGATGGCATGGTAAATGGCTGTTTTGCAGTTCAGGCTGCCAGCCTGGACTCCTGCAGACAGGTCAATAGGTATGCGTAGATTTTGTGGCCTTCTGTGTGCTCCTGTGGGTCATCGCTGGGCTTGTGTGCACAAATGGGAAATGACAGCTTTTTGTCATGTTTTTGTGTCTTGCCTTGTTGCTGCAGCTCAGGAGTTTTAGATTAGTAGACGTGGTACTGTTAAGCTTGTGTGATTATGGAATGAATGATGGACAAGTTCTCAGTATCACATTTCCAGTGGTGGTTGAGATGTGGGTGGGGAGAGGAAATATTTAATAAAGTGGGGCTCTCGGGTCCCTGTGCTTTGCATTATCTGGTAGTATCCTGCCTTTACTTTTACCATGTGATAAATAGTTTCATTCCACAGAATTAGAAGTGTGAGCTTAACTACTTTTTTTAATGCCATGTTTAGTTATCAAATACCACATCTAGTTGTTCAGAAAGGGAAGGCTTTTTTTAGTCCTAGTCTGTGCTCTTCAGAAGCTGACAGTTAAGCTACCAGCTCTGAAACTGATAAAATACAAAATTAGTGTTGTTATGGCACTGAATTGTGCAAAATTCCATGAAAGCCTGAGTTATGTTTCACTATTTTTCATATGGTGGCCACAAGAATGTTTGGCTCATCCCTCTGCCCTAATAAAGGTGGTTTTGGGCTGAGATGCCAGACTGAACTGAAATGAGCCATGTCGTGCATCCTGCTCTGCAGGTAAGCTCTTGGAGCTGGTTTCGGATGGTGGTTGGTGGGACTAACCTGAGTTCAGGTATCAGACTGACAGGTTTGGTGTTGGGTTTTTTTCTCATATAACTGTGGCACTGTTGAGATGTGATCTGCTCAGCATGTCCTTGTTTGGGGGTGGCTCTCGAGCAGCCTGGAGTTGGCTGCTGCTCTTTGGATGTGTGTGTGCCACTCCTTGGCATGGCATGGCTTCTGCTCTGGGTGGAGGCATCACCCAGGCTTTGACCTGAGGCCTTGCCAGCATTGCTGTGTCCTGGTGACCTGACATCAGTATCTGGGGGGGGGGCAAGGAATTAAGGGCAGCAGCTGGGAAAAGCCTGTCCCAGCTGCTGCCAGCAGCTCTTTCCCAGCTCTGCTCTTTCATGGGACCCGGTTTCAAAGAGACTGGTAGAAGGGGAAATGAAGAGGCAAAATCAGAGGGCTGACTGGCAGCCCTGCTGTCTTTCCAGCTGGAAGCTAATTCCCAGTGATTTACAGCAGAAACTGTTCCCTGCCCCTACCCCTTCTCTTCCCATGAATGATATGGAAAGGTTATAGGAATAGAAGTTCATTATAAGAATGAATGGCTGGAGCAGTATTATGTGCCAAAGAGATTCAGTGTTTGAGACCTGGGGGAAAAACCTCAGCTGGAATACTTTATTTTGGCAAGGGAACCCTTTTAGTGTCTGAGAAGTGATTAGTGCTGCTGTTAAAGGTCAGGTTTAGGTACTGGGTGTGAAACATTGTCTGTGGATACATACAAAGTACATACATGTGGTACTGCATATATGTGGTATGTTTTCAGCATCATTCTGGTACTTGAGTGTTCAATCCTTAATACAGAGACTTCAAAACTAGGGAGAGGCATTAGCTGTTTAACCCCCACAGTGATGACAGATCTATTGGAAGAATAACAAAGATCCCGTTTCTCCTTTTTTGTCTGCTGAAAATTCACATTTTATTTTTTGACTGTATCACCACCAAATGTATAAGGACTCTTGAACACCAGTCTGTGTTTTGTGTAACACGTGATCCCATTAACAATTTTATAGTGAATAATTTTTTATTTAAGTAGTAATGTATCACATTTCCTGATGTTTTGTTTTTTATAGGTCTGGGTAATAAATACTGTTCAGGAAGGCTTGAGTCAAGGGCAGTGTATACCTCACTGTTTTTTTTGGGCTAAAGTTATGTAGCTATTCAATGGTCTCTTCCTCCCTCTCTTACCCCCAGTATTTATCAGCCTCAGCAGAAATGCTCTCTAACTTCAAAGTCTTGAAAGCCCTGGCTATAACTAAAATAGTCCAGTATTATGTTCAGAGAATTCTGTCATCTTGAATTGGAGGCTCTCTTGTCCAAACCTGTGTCAGGCCCAAATAAAGTACGCAATTTTCTAGCTTTGTCCTGTAACACTGGTTCTGCTTCTTTCCTACACAGACTTTTGCAGCATCCATGCTAGGAAGAGAGATCACTTTCTCTGATGTGTTATTTTTATGACACAGTGTTTGATCAGAGGGAAAGCTTTTGACAGTAAGTGCTGAATCAGGGTTTTTCAAAACAGATTTTCTCTCTGCCCACTGCCCTTAACCTGGCAGGTTAATCCATGTAATAATCTGTGCACAGAAATACAGGCAACAAATGTAGTGCTTCAGTTGTAATCTTGGGTGCTTTGAGGTTTTCATGTTTTGGTCTTGGAAGTTTCTGAACCTGCAAGTTTCTTCTTTGCACCTTGTGTTCATTGCCGTTGCTATGGGACACACACTCCCAAACCAAAGAAATCAGGCCTTTTCCTAGAGGTCAGAATTTACTAAAAGAGTTATAGTTTAGTTGTGAAGTCCCCTTAAAATTTAATGACTTAGCACTGCTTTTTGTTATGACATAAGAAAAATGAAGTAAAGAGTCTTTGAAGCTACTTCAGACTTCATAAATATTAACAGGCTCTGCAGTCTTCAGAGAGAGTAGGTTCTGGATGTTTTTCTTCACCTTAATAGTATGGTTTCATTTGCACAGTAAATCTTCTTGTCTTGACTAAACTGAAAGAGCAGTTATCAGATGCAAATCAGAAATGCTGTATTTGTGGGTGGGAGCCTCTTGCTGTGTTTCACCTTCTCTCTTGAACACCCAGTCTTTCTCCTGGTGCATGCTCTGGGAGCAGTAAATTTAATTCCATGGCTTACAAGACCAGATCTTCAGAGGTACTTAAATGATTGAAAATGCAGATTTTTTTTGCTTCGGAGGGTAATGGAATGTAAAGATTCACAGCTTGCATTGAAAAAAATACGTTCTCTTTGCATCCTGGGTCACTATATGTGCTTAATATTTGCCTGTGTTAATGAGGAAAAAAAACCCACAGGAAGTGTTCTCTAAACATGCCTTGAGTATACTCAAAATTGTCTTTAAGTTTAAAAACTAATTTGCATTTTAATAAAAAACTGAAATTCTCTTTGGTTGCAGCTTCCTATAAATCCCAGGTTAATACAGTAAGCTTTCTGTGGTGGTCCATAAAGAACACTTCACCTGTAGATACACTTTAGATGAAGTTTGATGTATTCTTTTAAAACTTGCTCTAGGTGTCTCATCAGTAATTGAAGAGAATTAGTCTTTTTATTTCACATCATCATGGAATGACTGAGGTTAGAAGGGACCTCTGGGGATGCCTGATCCAACCCTTGGCTCAAGCAGAGCCAGCTAAAGCAGGTTGCTCAGGGAAAAGTCCAGATGCTTTTGAGTGTCTCCAAGGATGGAGATTCCACAACCTTCCTGGGCAGCCTGTGCAAATTCTCAGTCACCCCCACAGTAAAAAAAGTGTTTCCTGATGTTCAGAGAGAACATCCTTTGTTTCAGTTTGTGCCCCTTAGATGTGCTTCTGTCACAGCACCACCAAGCAGAGCCCAGCTCTGTCACCTCTACACCCTCCCTCCAGCTTTTTATCTACATTTATAAAATCCTCCCCTTCAGCCTTTTCTTCTCCAAGCTGAACAGTCCCAGCTCTCCAGCCTCTCCTCACGGGAGAGATGCTCCAGTTCCTTTGCTGGACTGTCTCCAGTATGATCATTTATCTCTTGTGCTGGGGCCCTCTTCTACAGTTGTGGCCTCATGTTTCCCAGTATGCTTTAAAAATAAGAAACTTCTAAAGTAAACTGTGCTTTTTTTTTTTTTTTTTTGATGCAGGTCACTTTGGTGCTGTAAATCACTGATGATTTACTCTCTGAGTACACTCTGAGTACTTCTGCCGTTCCATAGGAGCTAATGTTCCTTGTTTAAAACACTTCAGCATTTTCCTGATCCAGGCTTTGACAACTCTTTTGACCTGTGATTAAGGGATTTGTGACTAGGTTTGCTGGCTGCACATGCCTAATAAGCGTAACCATTGGATGCTGAGTCACATGGGGACATGTGTTTTTGGGGTGTGTTGGTGCAGACTCCTGTCTGAAACAGAGCTCATCACAGCTTGTAATGAACGTGTGCTTACATTTGTGAGGGCACATTCCTGCTGTGGGCTGGTTTGGTTCTCCAGCAGCCACCCTCTTGCTGCCCTGCCCAGCCCTGGGCACTTCTGCATGGCTGCATTTCCCCAGGGATGAGCCTGCAGGGGAGCAGCTGTCTGTAGTCTAAACCCAGGGAAGTTTGGATGCTGTGTGCGTATATGGGTGATTCTGTAGTTGATGTTAAATACAGAATTTATAAACAGGGGCTTTATTTTTAGGTCAGCAGGGTTTCTATTTTTAGGTGAACACTTCTAGGTGGAGAATAAAGATGTTGGTGTAATGCTGCTAACAGTGGTAATGGACAGGAGGGAGAGAGAAGAGCAAGAAAAATGCATGAAGCACAAAATATCACTTTATCCTTGGGTTTTGCATCAAGCTCCTTGAGAGGGGATGCTCATTTCTTTACCATTAAGTGTCCCTTCCTGTTAATGTTAGTATGTGTGGTTGGTTAAGATAGGATTTTTTGAAGGTTCTTAAAGAATATAGCAAAATCATGTGGAAAAAACAGTTGGTAGTTGCTTACCTTCTCTATGTCCAAATACAATGGTTAATAGGCACCTTTCAAATTTTCTTAGTATCCCCCAAAAGTAACTTCACAATATGAGAGGTCTGTACTTACCTTAATTGGAAAGAGCAAAACCATACACTTCAGGCTGACCTGATGCATGCAATTAATTGCTGAGTGCATTAGTTTCCAGCTGCTAAAACTGTCTTACCAGATCTCTTGACAGAACTATCAGCAGTTTGTATTGGTATCTAGCATTACTAATGCTTGGCATTTTACCATGTTGTAAAAGCCACTCGTTCCTTCAATATTCATGTCAGGTATCAGGGTTACTGACATACGAAACGCATCAGATTCACTGGTTTGGAAACTGACCAATATTCAGAGATCAGCAATTAGTACCAGGTTTTTGAGTGAAGGATACACAAGCATCTTTAGATGCTCTCAAGGCAGGGTTTAATTCATAAACTAAAATTTATCATTAACTTAAATTTTGAAAACTGACTTCTTAAATTAGAAATGTGTATGAAAAAGATGACTTCTTGAGAGAATTTTAGCTTCAGAAGTACCTTCAGAAAAAAGTCCTCCAGCCTCTATGTATTTTTACTATCTGAGGCTCTACATTCCTTCTACATTCGGAAAATGGTTTGCATATTTTCCTTTCTTTCTCTCTGGATCTCTTCTCTGCATTCCCAGGTGTGCACAAAAACTGCTTTAAAATACCTTGCTGCACTTCCCAAGGTCAGAAGTGTGTTGTAATTCCTGGGGAAGTGTCACGGGGCTACAGAGGGGTGTGCAGATTTCTAGCTGTCAGCAGTTTTCAGGAGTGTCACAGCCACACGGGTGGGGAGACATGAGGTGTCTGGGGAAGGATCTCTTAAAATCTCTTAAAATGCTGGAATTTTTTGCACTTCACCTTGAGTAGTCCCTGCTGCTGTGTTAGAAGTCTGATGAGGATATCTTTTTTTTCCTTGTTGTTTTTTAGAGCCAGGTGATGTCTGTAGCTGAACAGCTTCAGGGACCCGCCTAGTTATGTTAGGACTGATGAAGGTGTCTAAACCCTGTAATTTACTGTAATTTGCTCCAGATCACAATCCAGAGAACTGTATGGTTGTGTGCTTTGGGTAAAGCTGCTTCCCATGGCACTTCCCTAGTAGTGGGACCACTACCAGTGTCAGATTTTGTTCCAGGGATAACCCAGAAAGTGGGTGAGTTTATGCTTTCTGCATTGTCTGGAGAGAATGGGATGTCCAGTTTGAGCCTTAGAAATCTTTGCAGTAGAGACCAGTCTGAAAATACCTATAACCCCATTGTGGGAGTGCAGGGAACAATAGCCTGGGCTCTTGAGTGTTTTGTAAAATGCACAAGTATTTCAATGAGATTCCAGGTTGGAACAGGAAAAAACAATGGCATTTTAACCACTCAAAGATGAAATGCTGTGTACATTCAATGTTACATGGTCCCTGATGAACATGACCTTGACTTGCTTGAAATCAAGTGCAAGATGATCAGTGATCCATGATCCTCTGAACTCATTTTTGTGTTAGGGGCTTTCTTCATCTTCTCTCTTGCTCACCTTTTCCCTTGTGAGAGGGGGAGTAGTGCCAAAGCAGTTGCCTTCATGCCCCTTGCTGTGATGTTCATGCACCTTGCTGTCTTTAGCTGAGATGTTTGATTCCCAGCAGCTGCCGTCCTGTTTGTATAGAGCAAAGACAGCTGTGAAGTGTGGAACTTGGGAGCAGCAAAACATCCAAAGCATCCTCATGGGACTTACACTAGGGTGTCTTTGGACTGACTGGATCATCAGATAATAGTAAAAACCATCTCTGAAGACTACTAAGTCTTGCATCGCCCTGCAAGGATTGATTATGTCATTGGAAGGAGTAGGAAAAAGGGCAATCTGTCTGAATATATTCTTTATGTAGTCTGACTTTTCAAAGCATTTAAACCACTTGCAGGTGTTATTACAATTAGATTAAGTTTAAAATTCTTTGTACTGCTGCAGTTCTTTTATCCAGTATCTCATGCTTCTTTAAAAGTTAATCTGCAGAGTAACCCAGAGGATACCTCCAAGTGTTTGAGATCACGTTTTGTACAAAAATGTGGTGTGACTTGGTTTTGTGTGAAACCTTGCATGGTGTCAGCAGCTCTGTGGGATCACCTGTGGTTGTGCAGTGGGGAATGCCCTTCCCAACAAGCCATGAACAGTGTGGTTGAGCACGTTGATCCTTTAGGAGAACTTCCAGCTGCTACAAGGTGCTGCGCTTGCAAGATTTTCCTCAGATGTAAGAGCTTCCTGGAAACCTGCAGTAAGTAAAGCTAATGTCAAGAGTTTTCAAAACACTGCAGAAATGAGAGCTCTGTTCTCTTCCAGATTATCTGGAATAATAAGCAAGCCCTTTTCTATTTGGAAAAAATGTTCTGAAAACAAAAGCTTTTCATACTTAAGAAGGGTTTTGCCCTATTTTGAGAAATTTTGTCTTCCCTCCCTGGCAGATTGCTTATGGGACTGATGATTGTACATGCATTCAACAGCTCTTTACTTTCAGTCATGGGAATAACCAGCTGAGGTGGAATACTTCTGACTTCCCCAGAAAACTATATTAGGCAATATTTTCACAGCAAATACACATTTTGTGAAGCTACTTCTGCTTCTTTCCTGTTTCTTCCGGTAGCAGTTCTTCCCCAGTTTGAGGGTTCTGCCAACAAAGATTCTCATGCTGGATCACTTATCCCTCTTGAAAATAAATGAGGCACAAATACCATTTCTTGGAATATTTTCCAGGAGGAATGTGGAGCTTACTTTGTTAGCAGTTGGAATGTGCTTGGTGAAGCTCTCTGGCCCTTGCAGTCCCCAGTTAAAGGAAAGCAAGGACAGTATATCTTTTTGAGTACAAAACAATGGCTGACATTTCCAGTCTGGTTTTCCTGGTGCAATGCAAGCCTGCCTGTGTCCAGTGTCCACTCTGAGTTTCACTTGGGTGGTTACAGCTAACCTGGTTTGAGACACTGCAGGGATCTATTCAAAACTGAGTTTGTGTTTTCTTGTTAATACTTTGAAATCACATAAATATTTTTTTCTTTAGCAATAAGCTCTAAGTATTAAGCTGTTACCTGTGACTCATTAGTCTGTTGTTGGTGACAGTTAAATCATGGAAAATCCTTCCATGCAGTTTGTATTCCTTATTGTCTGAAGCAAACTACAGCTGTTTGTTTTACCCTGAAGGAGGCTTTCTTTTCATCTGGCTAAAAGTTCATAATAACATCTGAGAGCTAATATGAAAGTAAAGCAGACCTCATTCATTGAACAGAATATTTTGTGTGGATATTTAACTGTTGAACATCTGTGTTAGATGAGTTTTGAAAACACTACATAGACTGACACAAAAACCAGTGTCTGTTTCCTTGGATTTTTTTACTTCTTCTCATTTCAAAAGCTCCAGCAGAACTAAGTGTTGGTGGTTACACAGAGTGATGTTTTCTAGAGCTTTTTAAATCAGTAGTTTAGTTGCTATGGGTTAATACTGCATTCTCGTAAAAGTCAGGTGAAAAATCAGTTAAAGGCCCATTTACTTACTGGAAATACTATGAAGGGGTTTGACCTTGAAGATGACTGAACGACCACAGGTTGCTCATTATCTGACATGAGACATGGGAAACTGTTTAGGAAACAGATGCATTGCTGATGTTTCTGAACCACAGAGGAAGCACCAGACACGAGCTCTGGAGGTAGATTAGCTACAAGCATGCAGGTTTTCTTTCAGATGAGTTGATATTTGGAACAGCTTATTTTTATTCTGAAATAAGGACTTGCTAGTAGATTCAACTTTTACTTTAAAAGTTGTTTTGAAAAATGCAGTCATAACTAGCAATGTGATCACAGTCCAGTGTGCACCCTTGTGTAAGAAGTGGTCTGACCTCTTCTGTATGTTTGTTAACTATATACCAAATCCAAAGACTTTCCATGTGCATATGTGAGCTCCTGGTCAAAGTTCTTAATGCTGGTTGTATACAAATCAGACCCATCTTTCTCATCCCAGTGTCAGTTGTCATTCCTGGGCACTCAAAAGTCTTCACACTTACTAGAAAACAGTCTTCTCATTTGGAAAAAACTTGCTTTCATGTCTCTGGGTTGTGTGCCTCCCTCTTGTGAAGGAAGGTTTTTAGTAAGAAGAGGTTTTTATTTCGCTTGTTGCAATGCATCTTTTGAAGAGCCTGATGCCCCTGGTATGCTGTGGGGCATCAAAGTTGAGTGCAGCAATTAAAAGCAAGAATAGTCCCTGATTAAAACTCCTGTTTAGTTTCTGAAGCTTTTGTACTATCCAACAAATAGAATGGCTTGGCAGTGGTATCCACAGGAAAAGAACTATCCCTTCATTGTGTATTTACAGCTTTTCTTTCCACTCTAAAGACAGCCAGTCCCTGTTACTCATCAACTGTTCTTCCAAGAATAAGGTGTTGTTTAGAGCAGACTCCCATTTCCAGCCATCCAAGTCCCTGCTCAAGTTTAGTCTGCCTGCCTAGATCCTGCAGCTGGATGGAGGCTCCAGGTGTCTACAACAAAGAAATCTAAAGATATCATCTTCTTTTCCTATTTCTTTCCCTTCACTAAATTTGATGTTTTGTAATTTGCTTTTGGACATATTTTGCTCTGGAGTTCCCTAATATATTCAAGAATAATATGGTGTAGCTTTTACTTTTTTCTTTTTTTTTTAAACTTTTATGCCAATCATGTAAGCAAATCAGAGGCTAGTGGGATTTCAGTACTAGCTGGTGGTTCCATCATATTCTGCAGTCTTGAGTATACTTCTGACATTTATGCAGAAAGTCTCAGAATTCCAAGTTTCCATGAATTGGAGAGACTGTATCTGTTAAAACATTTGTGTAGTATAAACAAAAGGCTTGATATCCCTATACTGGAATTTGAGCCTGACTTGTAATTCAACTTTTGGAATCCTTCTTGAAAAGTGAAATCTATGGTTCATGTTTTAAAAATACAAGATTTAAATATGTGAATATTATTTAAGTAATTAGGAATAAGTTGGAGCTGTAAGAAATCCCAGTTAAGAAAGTGACAGAAGTGCCAAAAATGTTGCTCTCTGCTTTCCTTTATATCCATCCCCACATTCTTTAGAGAATTTTCTTGAGGTCTTTGGAGGTCCGTGGGTGGTCTGGGCTTCAGCTGGTGACGTGGCCTCTCAGTTTTAAAATGAGGCACCACTGGCTTCTCTCTGGCTTTGGCTTGGAAAAGCACACTATTTTGTAGGACTGGTTGTATGGAGAAAGGTGGGATCTCTCCAGAAATCTCCTGTGTGGACTGAGGAAGCTTTGAAATGGGCACTGCTGCAGTGGTTTTATGGTGGCAGGTGGTTTTATGGTGGCGAGGGCTGTGGCTCCCGGCTCCTTCCTTCCCCGCTCCAGACGGGACTGCTTGGAGAGACACACTGTGTGTGTGTACATGGCTCTGAGCCTCACAGGACTTCGACCTCTGGACCTTTATCGCTGCCAGCTGAAGTGTCAGCATGGCATAAATAAGTCAGATCAAGGAGTGTAATTCTGGCCCTCATCCCAGCCTCGGAGGCAGACGTAAATGCCATCCTCCAGCTGCCTTTTAACTTGTTTGGGCTGATTGAAATGATGACTGATATAATCTTATTTCTTTTCCCTTGGTTTCTTCACTTTGTTACTAAACTCTCTCCTGCTATCTTTGTGTTAATTTAAATCTATTTTGAGTCTGAAGGCTCAACATGTGCCAGGTTGCTATTTGCTGTCATTGGCTTTGGATTATTTTAGCAGCCTGACAGGCTTTGCGTTGTATCTGTGACATTTTGAGACAAGAAAGTACTGGGGATTTTTTTATAATAGAGCATGCAAAAAGTATCGTAATTTAGAGTGCTTTTACAGGCTTGGTTATTAAACCAAAAAGCTGATCCATGAAGTGCAGACCCCATTGGATTCATGTGTTAAACCCGTGTTTGGGATCAAATGGACCAATCTGGCAGAGATTTTTTTTTTCTTTTTCCAAATGTTCAGTACTTCTCATGTTGAAATCTGGTGGAAAACTTACTAATGCTGCTGTTTTGAGAGAGAAGCTAATTCTCTTGGGAGAAATGCCACTTAGCCTATGTGTATACTTTGATGGTGATGCTAACAGCAGGCTCCAACTTTGCAGAGAAGTGGAGCTGGTTTGTTGACATGCCTTGCTTTATTTAAAGACTTGCTCTAAGATAATCTTGTTCCAGTTGTTTCAAGCAGCTTCAGTAATACTATTGCTAACTCCTATGCATAACTTTTTGTCATCTGCAGTTAAGTGGCAATAGAATCTACGAGGCACCATTAAAACGTTAATTTTTTACAAATACGACCAAATTAGTATTAACTGGGCAAGCTTATGGTAATTACCTCTGCTGTTTGGTTTATTGTTAGGAGGAAGAGGCTTTGTATCTTCCTTACAGACTTATGTAAAGCATAATTTCTGTTTCCTTGAAATTATGGAATTTTTTCTTTAGTTTTCCTTGGCTCTATTCTTGCTTTAAGGAAGCCTCAAAATTGCTCATAGAATGTGGACATGCATCTCCATGTTTTGTCCCTGTTCCTGTGTCAGCCACGTGTGTGCCAGGCTGCTGGAGGTAGGGAGCTGAGCTGCCCTGTGTGTGTGTGTGTGTAGATGAGTTGGTTATGATCACTGCTGGAGCTCATTTCCAGCAGCGTTGAGTGTCTTGAGTGATGTGTTATTTTGGCTTTGTTTGCAAAATGAAATAGGTTTTGTCAATTAATAAAATTTGGGAGAAAATACAAGCACGCATGGGAAACTTGAGTGATGTCTTTTTTTTTTTTCTTTCCCTCCCTGACTTCTCCATCATTCTTTCCAAGGTTATCCTATTTCCTCATAGGCTATGGTCCCCATCTGTAACTGTTGGTGGGGTGAGGGAATGTACTTTGCCCAGCCTCACCTTCATACTTCTCCATCAGTTGCCTGTTTAACTCTCACTAGTGCTCAGCATGTATGGCAGCCTTTTCCTGGGCTGCACTGGTGTCCGTCTTCAATCCTCTTCTTAGAGCAGTTAGTGGTATCACCAAATTGACTTTTTTGACAGCAGTTGATATTACAGGTAGAGGTTGTTGGGAAAGAGCATGGAGGAGATACCCAGACAATAGCTGCTTCTTGGAAAAATCAGATTTAATAGCAAAGATTTCTACTGAGTTTTGCTGTGCAGAGCATGTTAAAATCAACACATGAAATGAAAGATCTTCAGTTATGGCAGAAGACCTAAGCAGTTTGCTGAACAAAAGAATTAACTTGCGGGATTGTGGTTCTGTTCCTTAGGGATCTGGTTTCTCACAGGATTGTATCCTCTGCTCCGTGGTATGGCTTTACTAGCTGGGGGTTTTGTTTAAGTTTTGTTTCTTTAAAAATTTAGGGTTTCTGCTGTAAGCATGGGGACAAAGAGCAGATATTCTGGCTGCTGTGGGAATGATGCAGTTTGAAATGTGAGAGAATAGAGGTTTGCTCCTGTAGGGGAGATTACCTTGAGCAGCAGGGCTTTTCAATCTGGAGCCTGCCATTTCACTAGGTTAATTATTTAAACAAGGAATTGTAGTTCAGATATCAAACCCGTATTTCAGGTACAGTGATTTCTTTCTTTTTCCAGCAAATGTAACAGCAGTGCAGCTGGACTTAGATAAAGGGTTGCAGTCAGAAGAAATGCAGGAGGGGTCTGTAATAACCAGAGATGAGGTTCGGTGCTTTCCCGTGTCACACAACTTCCTCTGCTATTTCCTAACTCTTCTACGTGGAGTAAAATATCTCTCTCATCTTTTGACAAGCTGCGTGGGTGGAATGAAGGAGGCTCTTTTCCAGAGTGCTGCTTTCCAGCAGAGCTGCTGTCAGTCTGGTGGGAACTTGACCTTGACTTTTTACTCCGTGGTAAGATTTCAAGGAATAGTTTACACGGCTTTTACAAGTGGCTGTGTAGTACAGACAGTGCCAGAAATTAAGCTGGTGTGTGAAGCCAGACTTATTGTATAAAACTTGGTCTTTCTGTGTTACTTCTTCATTTAACTTACTCTGATAAACCCTGTCTTTGTGTGTTGTGCCTGTCCTTTTACGCATTATTTATGCAAGTTTTTACACAATATGTTATGCCCCTTCATTTAGAGGTCGACATAAGTAATTATAATTCTACAAATTTGTGTAATCTGTGGTGTGTTTAAACTTTTTTTCCCCCCTTCCCTCTCTTGTGTACTTTAGCACCAACTTCAGAAGCATTTTCAGGTTTTTGTTGGGAGAAAGAGACAGGGAATAGAATGAGCAGCAGCTCTGCTTCTTGCGTGGAAATGTCTGTGATTTGGTGATTATACACATTCATTGTCAACTCAGGGCCAGTATATAGGAAAGAAATAAAAGATGCTGAATTACAGTGGTGGTTGTAATTGCCATGTGCTAGCTATGTCTTTATAGTTCTTCATGGAACGGCAATGTTATATTAAACCACAAGGGGAGAAGCTAAAAATCTGTAATGGATTACCATTATTTTTATAACCGTGTGGCAGTTGGAGAGCTACTGGTATTTGGTAAAATGCTCAGTTCTTTTCCTCAGCCATGTCTGTCTTTTGATTTTTGTAGTCAGCATAACTGGAACACTTGATTTTTTTTTTTTTTTTTGCAACATTCACATTTCAGAAGGTTAATGAATTCTCAGATCAGCAGTAGGATAGTTAAAACTTGGAGAAACAAGTTACGAAGTGTTGTACACAAAATTACTGCATCTTCGGAATCTTTCACCGAAAACTTGCATCTGGATGGTTTCATGTTAACTGGATACTCGCTAAGTTCTAGCGTTGGCTGCTACTGAATTGTCTCCCTAAATTGAGGGAAGACCCTCAAAGTAGACCATCTTGCTGTACTATTCTTGTTCTCAGTGAGATACCTTGGCAGGTATGTGATGTGGGAGGTATGGACCTGGGCCTGTGGTTCCCTGTCAGCAAGGTCGGGGGCTCATTTTATTACTGCCCGTGTAACACAGCAGTTGCAGGCCTGTGGTCTTTTGCCCATTAGCTTGAGTAATTCCTTCTGTATGGCCTTGCCATAAGTGAAATCGCAGTGCACAGGAGGCTTGGCAGGGTGGCTCGGGAAGTGTCTCTCAGATGTGTGAGGTGCAGAGGTGGTGAGGGCTGGGGCAGGCTTCTCTTCAGCCCTGGCTTGTGCTCTCAGCCGTGCAGGGCGCACATTGGTCATCCTTAGCTGTCAGCTGTGTCCTGCCTGGGTACATCCTTGTTTATACACACAGTAAACAAAAAGGAATGCACAGACATTCTTCAAAACTAGACAATGCTATGTACCTTTGCTCTGTTTTCATAGATTGCTAAGAGAGCTGTGATCAGACACCCTGAGCTGATGAGGTACTTGCTTCTGAGAGTCTTCTCTAAGAAATACCTGCTAGGGCCAAGGCAGTCTGTGTAGACCTTGGAAAGCTGCTATCAAAGAATCTTTTTTTTAAGCTTGGATTGCAGCTCATTTCTACAGTGTCTTTTTTTTCTTAGCAGTACCTTCATTCTCTGATTTATCTGTAGTTACTCTCTGAAGATGAACAGGCAGTTGAGATGATGAAAAACTTGGCATCAAAGAGGTGTCAATAACTTGCTCTTTTTTACCTTGAAGGGATATAATCAAAATTCTTCAAGGCTGGCAGGGCTCACAGTTTTTATAAACAGTCAGTGATTACCTTCTTAATAAACTTATTAGTCTGCATAAGTTACTTCTGCCAGTATATGTACTTCTAAGTTTAAATATTTATTTTAAAGTAGGTTGCAAAAGACCAGCATTATTCTGAGTGTTGTGTCAAGTTAGACTTCTTACAGTTTCCATTTGAACAGCGGAAGAGGAGATAAATACAGTGATGACTTAATCTTACCCTGTGTTAGTTGTGTCCTGTCCTTCTGCCCCATTTGTCATCGCCATATCTCTTTTTATAGGCAGAAGCTGTGCTTGCTTAGGGCAGCACTTGTTGTGTGCCCCAGCTTCTTACCTGTTGGAAGCCCGTCCAGTTCTGAATTTTCTTTTATGCAGAGGCTCTTGCTAAGCTGCTGTTGCTCATTTTCCTGTCTTCACCCTCAGCTCTGCCCTGACTAGTAGACAAAATTCAGAGCAAGGAAGCAGAAAAAAGCCTTTTGTCAGTGCCAAGCTGTGACAAACTCTTCCCTGTCCTTCAGAGTAGGGAATGAAGCTCTTGAGTCCAGTTTCTGAAATGCGCCTTGTGGTGGCTTCATAAACACTGTCTTTAGGGTGAAGCTTTGCAGTTGTTTAACCTCATTTAAGTGCAGGTGGCTCCTTTAAAAGGATGCTTTCTCCCTCTGCCCACCACCACAATCGTTTTCTGTGTGGGAGTAGCAGAATGTCCAATAGTCTGTGCTTCCCTGAGTGAGACTGCATGCCTGTCTGCTCTGATTAAACTGACCTTGCCAGAAAACAAACACAAAAATTAGTTGCTCAGCAATGAGCTGATAAACTGCATGAGTGATCAAATGACATAAAGGCTGTGGCAGAAATTAATGGGGTTGCTCCCTTTGGTGTCAGTCTGTGATCTAGTGGGCTTCAGGCTTGGCTGGGCTCCTCTGGGATTGGGAGGGGAGCACAGCAGGGGAGAAAGGAGGACCCAGTGGGTGACCTGGAAGGAAGAAGTTCATGTCAGCAATAGCCTTTGTCACGACATGCTAACCCTTCCACAGGCTATCTGCCATGGCTTGAACTGGTGGCTCCTCCAGTCCATGCACGCTGCTGGAGATGCTCTCTGCTGGCAAAGTCTTTATGCAGGGTTTTTTTGTGCAGCTTTTCTGGTGGTAAAACCATTGTCTCACTTTTATTGTCTCCCACACAGGTATCCTGAGGAAGAATGTGTTTTATTTTCCTGTTCAGGAGTTAAAATTCTCAGTTTACAGACAAATTAATTTAACAAAGTTTGTTAATTTTAGGTTTCACAATGAGAGACAGAGGTCTCACGATGACAGAAGAAGTGTGTGTGGTGGCTCTCTGTTAGCAGAGCAGAAGAGATGTTAGGGTAAGTGGGGAGTTAAGGATAAAGTACAACTCCCACAGATACTCAGTGGAAACAATTACTGCCTTTTGTTCTTTGACACAATGGGGTGCAACCTGGATAGGTACATGTATGTGGTTGGGATTTTTTTTTTTTTTGTGAACAGGTCCACCTACAATTTTCTAGTGGTGGTCAAGTCAAGGGCCCCAGTTTGAGCTGTCTTGGACATGGAGCAGCAGCTCCCCTTTCTCCATCCTTCTGTGGAGGGTCACTGGTGCTGCTGAAGGGCTGGTGCCCAGGTGCTTGAGGGATTAAGGTCTGCAACTCTGCAGTAGCTGAGCAGCTCATTTTGGGAATGTCTGCCTTAACATTTTTGCCAAATATGTGTGAAGTACTGTCTGAGGAAGGTACAGAAGAGAGCCCTACAGCCCCAAACCATCATGTTCTGGGTCTCCCCTCTTCCTCCAACCCTTTTGTTTGCAGCAGCCAAGCTGAAGGTTTTGAAGACAAGTTACTTTTACTGTGCAGTCCTGATTTGTCTCCCAGGGAGCTTCATGTTGTGAGCTGAATGACACGTTACTCCCTTTTGGGGAAAAAAAGATAGATTTTAGCATAATGCATATTCATGAAGCTGCATTATGGTTGCTGTGACAACCTCACCAGTGGTAGTCGAGATCTGTATGTTGAACTTCATCTCCAGTCCCCATATTGAACCGTTGAACATGTTACACAGCTTTCCACTTTTTTCTTCCTCCCCTCCTCCTCCCAGTGGACAATATAAATTGTTTGAGTTGATGCTTAATTAATAGCTGCATCTGTTTAAGTCTGCAACACCAAAGCACAGCTTCCTGTTGGTTTCCAAACTGTGTTAACTGAGTGTTGCTTCTGTTGGGAGTGTGTCACACAGAGGAAGTGATTCTGGTGGGATTTTTTTGTTCATCTCCCTTCAAACTTACAGGCATAATAATCCTGATTTACTAAGCATAATGTTTCTTCAAAGGTAGCCTGATAATTTCATCTATTATGAAAAGAAACAATCCACCAGAGTCTATCCCCCGAGTCTATCCCTGTCTAGTCTAGTCTGTTCCTAGAGTTTTAAGGGCTCCTGACCCTGAAAGGAGCTTTTAATAGATGCTACTCAAAACCAGAAAGGAGTTTGTTCTGGATGTGTTATGGCCCTGAAGCCAAGGGTGATGTAATTCTAAGAAGACTTGACCAGACTGTGACGCAGTGAGTGTTATTTCAGGATGAACCTGTTGTGGTGAGTGTGGAGAGAGCTCAGTTGGAAGATATTTTTTCGTGTTTGTTGATGTCAGAAATTGAGGGCACTTGCACAATGCTTGTAATTTTCAGAGAGTGTTTGTAAGCTGCTCTTGGCCAATCCAACTGAATGTTTGGCCCAAAGTATTGCAGTCTTGGTTTCCAATGACAAGTGATGACATCCTATACTGAGAACCTAAAATGTTGTATTGTCCTGGATGAGCTCAAGCTCATGTTGGGGCTGTTCATGAAAGGGCTATGTTGAGTGTGAGCTGTGCCCTTTCTGTGTGCTAAATGTCTTTGTTGAGTTGAGCTTAATGCAAAGTTTTCTTGAAAGGTGCAGACTTCACCTTTACAAAACCACTCTCTGTTGTTCAAGAAGAACTGTGGATGAAGTTTGGCTTTCTTCACTGATGTGAGCCTTCTGGAGAGTAGTCTGGGAGAAGTCTATACACAGGAGGAAGAAAAGTGTCCTTTTCTTTTATCCTGTTCTCTAGGATGACCCTGCTTGAGTAGGGAGGTTGGACCAGATGACCCACTGTAGTTCCTTCCACTCTGACCCATTCTGGTTCTGTGAAAAGCTGAGCAGACAAGGAGCTCTAGTGCAATTGATCTTTCTCTGGTTAGTTTCTTAAATATTAATAAGTACAAAATGTTCGGAAAGTGACTTGAAATGAGATTCCATTCATTAAAATGAAAAATTGGGGGGAATAATCATGTAGCAGGAGGGAACTTTTTGCACAGAACATTACGCAGAGGACTCTGAATTTGTATTAGGCTTCGATAGTCTCACTGCTCCTTCTAGTTATAGTTAGACATGTCTAGAAAAGAATACACCGAGCTTAATTTTCAGTGTATGTGGATGGATTGAGTTTGTCTTGTGTTACTACTCTCCTGTCAACTCTCAGGGTATTATTAAGGAGCATTTCAGTGTAGAAGTAATGAATACCAAATGCAATCTTGATGCTTTCCGCTTGCTCAGTTTGCACATCCCTTCCTCATGATAAAACCAAAATGCCCTGTTGTTGACAACAATGTCTGTATTTGTTCATCCACACACAGCCTGGCTTTTCTGAAGTACCAGGGCTCTTACATTGGACTTCTGCAGAAATGTATTTTGAGAATGAAAGGACAATATGAAGGAGATGGAATGTAAAGATGAGAACTAGGGGTATGCTAGATTTGCAGGTCATCTTCAGTTTCTGAAAAGCTATTTTTCTAGCAAAAGGAAGGAAGGTTACTGTACTGTGTCATAGTCTTGTAGGGCCTTTTTGACCTGGAATGAAATTCATCCATGATGTTTTAAGTGGTTTCTTTGTTTGTTTTCCCTCAGGCTCTAGACTAACACTTGCTGAGGCAATGCTGTTTGACTTTGTGTAGCAGGTTTGTGTTTTGTTAACAGCTAAGGAAAACTGACTGAACCCTCTGTTGAGAAGCAGAGTCCTTTCTCTGAAAAGTGCACATGAAGATTTAGCTGTTCAATCCCTGCTGGGTCTACCAGGCCACAGACTGTATATGTGTAAAAAGTAAATGCAAAACAGAAAACCAAAACCTATGAACTTCTTGTAGGAGACTCTGGGGTGAGTTAAGGCAGGTTTCAGACAGCAGCAGTGCATTGGGTACTGCACTTCCCGGAGTTCCCTCTGCCTCCCAACCTCTGCCACCTCCATGCAGGAGTAGAAATGGGGTAGCAGTGGCACGAAGGGGTGGGAGAGTTGTCCATTGAAACACGTCTCATGAACAAGTCCCTCCAGATGGCAGGGGTGGCTGTCAATGTTCCCTGGAAGCTGACTGTCTCCTTATTGAAGCGTCTCTGAAAGGGATGTAGGCTGAAAGATTTCTTGCAGATCTCCTTATGATTTTCATGTGGAAGTTTGGGAAAACTTGATTTTTCTGTTCTTAGTATAAATTTGGAATGTGAGTGTATGTTGTTTTTGGGTCTGATATATTCATTTGAAATAAAAGTCTGACAGTTGTTTGAGGGTTTTACATATTAGGTCAAAATAAAGGCATCTCTTCCCTGGCCCTCTCTAAAAGGGATAAAGCTTCTGGCTTGAAGAATTTGTGTTAGCTGGTAGATATTAATGGCAATTAACAAGAAAATCTTTAAAGATTATTCTAGCTAGGAGGTTTTTTAAGCATAGAAAAAATGGACCTTTTTCACTTGGTTATTGTCACATGTATGACGGTGTTGGGAAATGCATGTTTGGCAGTGTTTAAAATGCATGGAGTTAAAATACTTGTATTTTTATTAGTGTTATAGTATTTGTTACTGCACTCTGAGCTCCTCATGTGCAGAGTTGCATGGTGGTTTTGATGTAGTGGGTATGGGGAGTTAGTAGAAACAGCGTGAAACTCACAGCTGAATCAGCTGAGCTCAGAATGGGTGTGTGGGTAGGGATGGGTCTAGGATAGGTAGTTGGGAGAAGGTGAGGGATGAATAGCTATGATGGTGAAGAAAGTGTTTTGATATTTAGTTGCTGTATTTTACAGTAAATCTAATTCTAGATCAATTTCTGGTCTTTGATTTTGTAAAAGCTTCCCCAAGCTTGTCTAAATTTGACTCAAGTCAGTTGGAATACAGAATCTCCAAGAATCTTTTTTCCTAGTGAAACTGCTGAAATGTCAGCATAAAAAAAAAAAAGTTGCTGGTTGCAGGAACAGGCTGCTGACATAAAAAGCCTGTCTTAGATCCAGCATTTGGCTGGAGGCCAGATAATGAGTTTTCATAGGAGCTTGTTGGCAAGCTTACATCTCTGCTTAGGTTAATGTAATGTAACTGTAAGTAATTTGGGAACCTGGTACATGCAAAACAATTTTTAGACAAAAAGATCTTATAATTTTTAAATTTTAACTGAGAAGATACTTTTATAAACCAGCTTCTTGTACTTCAAGCACTTCAGAAATGCATTGGAGTGTGGTTCTTTACTATGTCCTCTTTTAATGATTAACCTGCTGAATAATTCTTTAAAAATATTGACCCTCATGACATACCTGTCAAATCAGAATTTGTGCTGACTTCATTCAGTGGAGTGATTTAAAGAAAGGTTTGCATTTTTAAAAGGCTAGGTGGTAACATACATAGGGGTAAATAATCAGTTTTGTGAGTAAAAAACCACTGAAAATGTGTTACTGGGTAATCTGTTGGCCAGGTTATTCTGTGACCTTGGACTGAAATGCATGAACCGTCCCAGGATGAGAAAGGAGCTCAGTTTCCCAAAATGATGCCCATCCCTGGCAGTTATGCCAGTGGGCCTCTTCACTGTCCTTGTGGCTTTTTTCAGCCTTCATTTGAAGGGTTGGAGATTTCTTTGTCTCAAGATGTTTTTGATGCTTCGCATTTCTTACGCATGCAAGTGAATGTGAATTTGTGCTAAGGGGAAAGAAAGATGAATTCTGAACCATCTGTGGAAGTGTTGGATATACTAGACTATAAAAGATGTCCAGATCCAGCCCTGTCCTTTGAGGAGCAATGGATAAATGTGATTTTAACAGGAGAATGCTGAGGACTGTTTCTATCCAGGACAGCAATGCTCATCTGCAGTAAGTGCTCCATCTCTAAGAGGGATAGAGAAGGCATGGGATGCATGCTTGTCCTCCATCGTTATGGGCTGCCAGCCACTCCAGAAAAGGAATAACACTCTTCCATGCTCTCTTATTTCCATGCACTGCTGTATCATTAGCAGTGACAGTGTGGATGATGAACAGACAGCTGTTTACAGCTGCTTTGCTGTAGGTCTGGTACATGGTATGTAAATCTGGTTCAATGTAGATGGAGATCATTGTGATGGGAGAGAGAACAATACAATTGCTGGTGCTTATCAGAGGTTTAAACTTCCCTCATACCATTTGTTCCCTAGATGCTATTAATAGTAGGGCCTAGAAATATTTCTGGTTGTGATAGCTGACAAGTTTCTTCATCAAATAGTCAATGAATGAGCAAGAAGTGTTTCTATTTTTAACACAGCTCTGACAAGTAAAAGAACTTCAAAGAAAAGCTGTTCTTAGAAAATAACCTTGGTGTGAGTTACCACAAGTGTTTCTCTATAAGTGATAGATTAAATGCAGGGTTGAAACTTTAAGTATCTCTGATGAAGGAAGAGTTTTGTGGGGTTTGTTTTGCCAGCTGTACTGTAAGGGGTTTGCATTGGTTTAAAACTTCTGTGTTTAATTGAAAGGTGCTAATAAACTTTGGCAGAGGTACAAACTAAGATATATTTGAAGGGAATGATCTGGTTTGAACTTGATGTGAATAGTCAATGCCAAAGTGTTAGGGTAAGTGGAGAATCCGTAGGGAAAGTTGAGGAGCTCTGTTGAAAAGTGGTTTGTCCTAGGAGGTGAGAATTGCCTTAGGTACAAAGGCTGTGGTAGCAAAAGGTTTTCTATTTTGCTCTTTATTTTTACTCCTGAAGTGACATGTGTCTGAATTTACCTTTGTATTTTCATCTCACGCCAGTGTCTGGGATGATGTGCCTTAAAGCTGAGCATGACTTCTAATGCAGAGGATGGTAGTGCTGACCAGAGAGGACAAAAGGGTAGTACCAGGAACAAATGCCTCAAACCAGATCTTTAAAAATCCATTTGTTAGAGCATGGCATCATCCTGTAGATGAATCTCTGTGTGCCGAGATAATTGTGGCTGTCTTGTTATAAACTGACAGAGCAGGAGCTTGCTGGAGTGACAGGATCAATGAACTAACTGTTGGGTTTGGCTTTTTTTAAAAAAAGATGAAGCTTGGCACCTGTGGTACAGAGTGTGATTCCTTGAATGGGACCAGTTTGGCAAGTCTGGATTAAATCAGAAACTATACAGTGCAGTGTCTTGAAAAGCTGCCATTACAATGAGTTTATGCACATAAAGTAAGCTTTCTTCTGTTGTCTTTTTAAAAGGAAAATGTTTCTCCTAGTATAATTTCAGGGGTATACAAGATTGTCAAGTTGTGGTAATTTTAAGGATTTTGGCAGTATGTTTGAATATGATTTATGCTTTGTTTCAGCTGTCTAATTTTTGATGAAATCTTCATGGATCTGTCTGTGGCTTTTTTCAGTAAACCCTTGGCACTTTCTGTTTTGTTAGCCTGAGGTTGTAGTGAGATATGATAGCATCCTTACTCCTTTGTTCTAGTTTGTCTGGGAATTTAAAACTTGGTTGTGAAGCTTGGTGGATTTTCCTGTCTTTGATTAGAAGCATCACAAATTGAAGAATATTGACTTTTCAGCTAAACTTTTTTTTTTGTTTCAAGTAACCTGTTAGGGACTGGCTTCCTAATCTTTCTTTGGAGTGCAGGTTGTTGCTTTCTGCCTATTCTGACTTGCTTTAAAAACTGCCAGGAGAGAGGGGCCATGATAGTCTGGGAAGAATGTAAATGATCAACTACTGCAAACTAAATGATGCATGTTACCCTGTGCAAAAAACTCCTCTTAAGAAGCTAAGTGTGTTTTTCCTCCAGTGGCAGGAAGGCACTTGAAAGACGGTTGGGAGTAGTTAGTGATAAGAATGTGTGTATTTAGATTTATTGCAAGCTTTCTAAAATACTCTTGATTTCTTATCTTGCAGAGACTCCAACCGTCATGTTAAGGTAAAGCAGAAAAGTGCAGTGCTGAACATGCTAAAGAAGTTGGACAAAATAAGGTTCAGAGGTCACAAGAGAGATGAGTTCCTTGATTTAGCAGAGTCTCCAAATGCTTCAGACAATGAATGTGGAGATGAAATCCCGGTGAAGATACCTCGAACGTCAGCTCGAGACAATGAAGAGTTGAGAGACCCTGTAAGTACTCAATTCATTATGTTATTTAGTTTTCAGGCAGAAAAAGAACAGAAATTACTAATTCTTTATCCTTATATTACAGTTGTAAAACTTGAAGATTGTGGGCTAGGAAGTAACTTTCCAGTAATAGGCCTTCATTTTGTGGAAAGATCAATTAATTTCTCAATACTAGAGTTTTCTGTCCCTACTTCTAATTTTAGATACTGTGAGTTGACAGGTTTGTTAACTTTGGATGTGGAATACTCTCTGGTTTTTATTTGTTTTGTTGAATTACTAATGAACATGTGAAAGAGAAAAGGCAACTTTTCAGTCTGAGTAGCTCAGATGTGCTCAAATGACACTGTCCAGGACTTCAAGGATAAGACTTCTGGTTGTTTCATTAGTTAGAGGGTCACACCAGCTCCTCCTCCACTGCAGTGTTGTAACCAGTAGTGCTTCCATGCAATTAGAGCTAGTTTAAACCTGTGGAGGGGGTGCTAAAAAATTTTGGCGCTTGTAAGCAGAAGCACCAAAGCACACCTACCTTTTTCAAAGACACTGCTTCAGGAAAAGTTAAATATTTGTTAAAAAAGTAAAATGAAATCCTTCTTTAAGTGTTAAAAAATGGCTGTGGATCCGTTCCATGAGTTTGGAGTGCTACAGTATTAGTTTAGATTTGTCCATATAATTGTACTGTGGAAGTGGCTTGGAATTCAGAACTCGTATCACCCTATGAAAACTTCCTGTGTAGTTTTATCCCCAAAATGTAATCAGACTGTTGTCTAAAGGCTCATTTCTAGGAGCATGGAGCTTGCTCACAGGAAGCTGTAAACTAAAAGATTTTAAACTGTATATGCTTATGCATCTCCTTTGGGGTTGGCAGTTTATATCTAGTTCTGCAGCTCTTAGCTTTTTTAAATTTAAGTGGGCTTTCATGGTACTACAGACAGTCCTGCTTATAGAGCGCTTTTTTACCAGAATGTTTTTCCTATGATCATGGAACCAACAGGTGGTAATGACAGAGCATGTTTTGGTCACAAAAAGTCTGTTATATGTAAATCCTCAAGCTTGTCAGACAAGGAAGTCTGTTAAATGCTATTCCTTTGCTCTTATTCTACTGAAGACATTTGTCATCTGTTAAGATGTAAGTATTGTGGATACTGGGACTAATCTCTGATGCTGCCCTTCCAGTGTGGTATTTTGTGAGTTATTCATAGGTAAATAGTGGCTTATTGTCATTAAACTTCAGGTTTTGTTTAGTGTTGGTATATATTAGATGCCTTTTGTATTTAATCAGAAGTATCTGGATGGCAGAGCTAGAGGCTACAGAAAGATCTGTCTTAAACTCCAGGTACCATTTTCTGTATTTCTTCAGGGAAATAGTAGCTTCTGGGTGCTATGGAGGGTAGCCAAGGGCTCAGCAAGGTAAACTTGTAGTTTTGAATAGTAATAAAGCCTTAACAGCTACACATCTGCATTGATGTCTGTTTTCTCAAAATGTTGAGCTCTGCATGCTGAGAAGGGAGCTTGGAGAAGCATTTGCTTTCTGGCTGATTACATGTTGCACTAGGCTGTTGTGGTCTAAGACCTTGGGATACAGTTGAGGGCAGTGGTTTAAAATCAGGGAGAAAGAAAGAGAGGAAAGCAGAAATGGCATCAGGCTTGTTTTGCCCCACTCTTGATGTTTGGGAGCTCCAAGCCCAGTGTGATGCTGGACCAGCCTAAGAGCAGTAGCTGTGTTACAGATATGAGCAAAACAAGCAAATTGGTATGAGGAAAAAGGTCTGACATATAAGGGATAAATTTCAGATGGGAATTTTGAGAATTTTAACAGTTGGCCCTCACAGGCATCTCCGTACTCAGCGCTGTGGCCCATCTGTAAAATGAAGGAAGAAGAAATAATCCCCTGTGCTGCAGGGGTGGCAAGAGTAAAGAAAGTAATGCTTGTATATTTAAATCAATATTGAAGTAGTGGTATCTGAGGGTGTGGGAATAGTGAAATTCTGAATTATTTGTCTCTTATTGAGATTATATAGTTGAGTTGTGCCTGAATTGGTTTTAATTCAGTGTCTAAAACACATAATTTAAATTGCTTGTACAGGGTGTTTTTCTTTTATAGGCTCTGTAAGCAATTTAGTACTTATATTACACTGATCATGGGAAAACCAAGTCTTATTGGTTTCTTCCTGTTTCATGCCTTTGGGAAGCTGTTGAAAACACACAAAAACCAATGCAAGTGTTGTGTGTAAATGGAAGTTAGGCTACATGTCTTTTCAGATAGATGTGAGCTGTACTGTGCTTCCAGTTCTGTTCCTTCATTGTTTCTATTGAAATCTGGGTACAGAAGTCATGGTCTTGAAAGAGCAAGGTTGGTGGCTTGGAACTGAACATAGCACCCAAAAGTGCTGTCCTGGTCCCCTTATCTGCATCTTCACTGTCAGCCATTCCCTAGATAAAGACTGAATGTCTGCCCCTCTCTACTTCCCTCCCTCTGCCCCTGTCTGGTGTATTAAGTACTATGGAGGCATTAAGGAAAGATCTGTGTCTATAAGAACAGCACAGTGCAGTCATATGAATGAAGAACCCTTCTGTGCTACTTGGGTTTACAGTGCTCTTAAAAATGTACTCTTCTTTAGGTATGTATCTGAACTTGACAAATGGGTGCAAAAGCTTTATACAAATGGAGGTTGCAGAGTAAAAAGCCTTGTCATAAAAGCTTGTGATTGCAGAGCCCTGACCATCTGCCAGCAAGAGCATCATCCTCTGTTGCACTTCCAGCAGATGAAGTGAATGTTCAGTCCCAGGCCACAGATTGTGCAGTGGCACTTAGTCCCAATGCTTCACATGCCTTACTGAAATCACACATGTAAAATTCATACCCTGTGAAAAAACAGAAAGGATGGCCAGATGAGGTAATTTCCTATTCTTTATCTTTAAATTGAGCTTTACCTGTTTAGTTCAATAATAAACATTCTCCCCTGTGTTTGGGTAAAGCACACAGCTAGCTCCTGGTCCGAGGACTCTAGAGGTGGAAGGATTTATATTTTCCTTTGAATTCTCAGTGGTTTCTGAGAGTTTTTGTTCAAGAGGTGTCTTTATTTGAGCTAGTTTGGATTCAGCTTACAGGCTGGCTGCTTGCTTGTGTGGGTTTCCCCCTCTCATGTAAGTGGCCCAGCTACCAGATATGCCTTGAATAGGAGATACTTTCTTAGGTCCCTGTGGGTGTTTGGATGCTGTGATCAGATCATTGCCAAGACAGCAGTACTGGCTAACAAATTTAACTCTCTGCTAAACATGTCTTTCAATTCCTGAATGCCTTCCTAGATTTCTTCCTTTGTTCCCTCTTTATCATAGCTGGTAGTTTTGTTTTTTTTTTAAGGCAAGGGTATTAGACACTCCATGCAGCACTGCTCTTTCTGCATAGTTTTGTAAAATCACCACAATTGCAAAATAGGTAGAGGGAGGAACCTGGTCCATTCCAAATCAATTAGCATGTGGTTTGTTGTGACATGAGAAATTGAGGTAATGTTGCTTGCTCAGTAATTAAAGTCCCCTTTATTCATTCCCCTTCCTGTTTGTACAGAAGGGGAGACAAGATCCAGTTCTACATGCAGGTGTATGAATGAACGTGTTGCAGAGAGCTCACATCCCCTTCACAGAGCAGAGAAAGAACAAACTGTTTAAACCTGTAGAGGCTGGCACTAACCTGGCAGTGAGAATTACTAGTAAAGCCCTCTTGTATCTGGCATATTGTACTGAAAGCAGTCTAATCTACTTATGCAAGTTCCCTGCCAGTATGCTAGGATTAAATCTGAGTTATTGTGGTACAGAAAACATTACTTTAATTGCTCTTGTAGTACACCTTGGTTTTCCTGACACATGTCAATTAAAACCTTAAATGCTTCTCTGTTGGTCATCTCATTTACAGTGATTGGAAGTTATAAAGCATGATGCAAACATTACAGTTAAGAAGTTAAAGTCTCTAAACCTGGCTAGCACTAGATTTTTAAAAATGTATGTAGAATATAGCTGTGGTTTAGGAGCATGCCATTATGGGTATGCTTCCATGAATAGCTACTAAGGATTAACTATTCATGCAGATGCTTTCATTCTTAAGCAATGTTGTTGAGTTTTTCCTTTTCTTACAGCAGGTAATTGCAGCATTCATGGGGAGCCCTTTCATAATTTGAAGTAAGAAAACGCACATAAAGTGTCAGATGAAAAACTCAGGAGGCTAGAACTTCACTAGACAAGCTGTGTAGTTTGTTGTATTGCTGAAGACTTCCCCCCTCCTCTTTTTTTCTCAAATGAATGCAAGTTAAAAATTTCTATTTTAAACTACCTCTTCCTTGTGTTGTGTCCCAGCCACTTTCTGGGCTCTGAGGAGTGACTTGAGTGGATATTTTTCCCCTGGCATTGGCATTTTGTGTCCTTACTGCTCCCCATCCTTTGTGTTTTGAGAACTGCTCCTCTCCAAGGAGACTTGGAAATTAGGCCACCATTTTGTTAGATATTTCTAGACAAAAATCATCCACATACATATGATGCTGTGGAAGGAAATTAGAAGCATGGAGTTGGGCAGTTGTGTTTCTGTGTGATACTGCAGATGTGCTGTGCTGCAGGTGGAGAGGACAGATCCACATCCACATAGCTGGGAGGTGACAGGGACCCTTCCTGTGGCTGTACAGCAGCAGTGGCAGAACAAAATCCCAGGGCTCGCTGGATGAAGGGGTTTTGGAGAGGGAGGGCAGAGAAGTCTTGGGCTGGAAGTGCTGTTATGAAAAGCCTGAACTGCAGATGGCTTGAAAAACACTTTTGTGAGGAGATGTAAGTTTTAGATCTGGAGCTGGATGTGGCTTGGACAAGCAACCCTGAGCTCTGTTAAAGGATTTCAGGCAGTATGTCATCATCAGAGATGTTCCTTTAACCCCTCTGTCTCTGTGTTCACCTCAGGCATTTCTCTGCCTTCCTAGGCACTGCCAGGCCTTCTTGCTCGTGGTCTGGGCTAAGTAATAACGATTGCCAGCCTTTTAAGAGGGCTCGTGTGTCAAATACTGTCAAAGCTAGAGAGGCAGAAGGAAAAGCAGAAATCTGTGGAAGCCTTCAAGGCTTTTACTGTGAGTCAGAAGCTAGAAAGGACATCTGTACAGTGCAGTAGGTTATCCAGCCTGAGTGCTAGTGCTGTCCTACAGAGGCAGCAGAGAGGAGAAACCTTTACCCAGAAAAAACTGGAATTAATAGAAGGATTTTGTTAACTTGTGAATTGAGCCAGATATGCTGGCTTCAGACAGAGGGACTTTTTTGAATTCAGAGGCAGGCAGTTGAGTGTCATTAAATGTAGAGACCTTATTTCTTGTTTTCTTAGGTGTGTTGGTGTGGGGAAAAGCTTCGGTGACAGAGACATCTGCTTAAATGCTTCCCATATCACTGTCCTGGGTATCCTCAGTTTTTCTGAGTGTTTCTAAATGCTACTCATAAAATGTTATGGTGATGCTAATTTTGGAAATTGGGTGCACCACCAAACTTGTGTCATTATGTATCTTAATAAACCATTTTACTATTACATGTTAATTACATTATCTTGTTCCTAGTATTCTAGTGAGCAGCCTTATGTTTCAACTCAGTGGATTTATTTCTCTTATTTTCTCCTCTCTAAGTTAGAAGGTAATTTTAACCTTTTGTAGCTAGTTTAAAGATGTGTACTTTCTGATTTTTAAGCTGTCTGTGCATGTCAGGCTGTTTGGGTCCAATGCTTTAGCAGATAAACATATTTGGAAACTCTTAAGAATGGGGGTATCACGCTCCCCAGTGTTTCACACCTCTTGCTCCTTCCTTCTTCCTTAGAGCCACAGTTAAGGTATCCTGGGCTTTAATTATTGACTCAACAGCTCTGAAGAAGCAAAAGCAGAGCTGGTTCTCTAGGCATATTTCTGAAATGTAGCACATCTTTGGGTGAAATATCTTGAGTACCTTCAATGAGGATGAAAACTTGAATATGCTTGGGTACTTGGCAGCCCCTTTCATTTTCCTGTCCTCCCTCACCTGGGTGGGAACCAGCTGCTGTCTAAGCACAGGGCTGATGCCCAGAGTTCAGGCACGTTCCTTTTGAGTACAGCACCTTGCTCTTTGTCCTGTATGTGATTTTATTTATTTATCAATAAAATATTTAAGCAGTGGCACTGCTTCTTTGGACAGGTCCCTGTGAAATCCTGCGTGCTGGGAGCAGAGATTTTCCCCGTGTGCTGGATGTGGATGTATATATCTATACAATACAGAAAGCCATGCATTAACACCTGGGCAGCAGTCTGTATTTTAATAACACTTCCCTTGTGCCTGCCCATGGAGTGTGTTGTAAGGGTGCTGCTTTTCAGCTTCAGCCACGCCATCCTCCTTGGGACTCTCCAAATATCTGGCAAGTGATAGCACTAAATCTTGCGGCGTCAATAAATACAGCCCAGCCCTGTAGATAAGAGATCAACACAGAGGTTCATTTGCATCCTGTGCTCATCTGAAAAGAGTCTCTGATAATCTGCAGTGGCTGGAGCAGTTGCAGATGGCATCTCTCCCTGCACCTCGCTGGCTGAAGGCAGGAGTTCTGGGGAGCTGTGGGCACGGCGAGGAGGATGCTGTGCTGCAGCTCCGGGTGTGAGGACTGCCCTGGGGCCTGTCCCTCTCTGCTGTGGCGTGATTCGTGCCAGCTCCAAAATGGGAAGTAGCCCAAGGCTGCTGCTGAGCTAACAGCTTCTGCTCCTCATCAGGGCCAGCAGCGTTGACAGAGTGCTGTGTGGGTGGGTGCTGCTAGGGGACTGGAAATAGCATCTCTGCTTGGCACTGTATTGAGCAAGCCCAGGTGGGGGGTTGGTGCTAGGTAAATGCTGGGCAGAAACTGCCTACAGATTGCTAATATGCCTGTACAGACAAATTCTGAGGCTTAAACTCAGGATCTGTTCTTAAACTCAGGTTCAAACAAGAAAACAGATGTTTAATAGGCATTTCAAGAGTGTTTGATCTTGAAAGTGCAAATCAATCCCAACTGTGAAAGTACTTTGCTGTCAGTAAGCTTTCTGCACATCTTTCTTAAGACACAGAAAATGTCTTAATTTAATGTCTCCTATGGATTGCTTGAATTCATATATGTATGTAATTTCAGCTGTCATGGTTAAATGTATACAGATGTTTGAAAGGAATACAGTTCCTGTATGTTTTCAGGGCTCAAACAGGGAGTGGGGAATAGTCAGAATACGTAAATAAATTCCTTTTTGTCTTGAGATAATTTTTGATACGTAGGCGTCTGTAATCTATCCCTTTGGTTTTGAGTATCAGCTGCTAGAGAAACTCCTGTAGTTCTCATTGACAGATTTTTTTCATACCTGGTGGGCACTGTACACAAGCACTGAGCAACCATTACCCAGGAGGTGCCCTCATCCACCCTTTTCCCTGCTGTCTGAAAATGCCCACTTTATGAGAGAAAGAAGGCATCACCTGCCTTCTGCTCTGTGGGCTTGGGGTTTTTCTGTGTTTACTTCATGGAGGTGGTGATTGTCAGTGGTCTCACTAATCAAATTGCTTTTTAATTCCTGCTTTCTGCAGTATTTTCTATTCTGCTGAGTTCATTCAAGGGGTGCTGGTAAATCTGTTGAGGCATGCAATCTTCTTATTTCCCACTCTCCTAGCCTGCCAGGATGAGCTCCTGGACACCAAAATCCTTCTGCAGTAACTGGGCTGTGGGGGAGTGGGGAACCCCTTCCTTGCTGAGAGACTGTGATCTTGAAAATTACATTCCATAGATGGATATTAAAATATACAATATGTGTTTTCCAGTAGCTCAGTAATTATCTAGAAAAGTATTACTTTTGCCAGCTTCACAATTTTATGTTTAAAGTGTGTAGTGTTGACCATTCATTCAATAGGAAGAGGAGAGGGGTAGTATGAATACGGCTTTTCAGTCAGCAGAAGAAGGCATTAGATGATGATGCAGTAGAACTGAGGTGAGGTGAGGGTGGTGGTGGGAAATACTTGTTTTCTGCTGCTTCCCAAGGTCTGCAGAAGTGTGTTTGGTAAACTCACATTTGATTACTTTCATTCACTTATTTTGGTAATCTGATGCTGAAGAGGCATGTAGAGTTGTTGATACTTGCATGTTTCTCACATGCTTCTTTCTTTACTGCCCCAGAAATCAATTGATGTACTTAAATGACATACCAAAAAAAAAAGTCCTTCTGAACTTTGAGTATGTTCTGGTTTCTTATAGGCTGGTCCAGGGACCATCATCATGGCTTCAGGAGCCCAGGATTTTAACAGAACGGAGTCTGACAGACTGAATGAGATCAAAGGTCACCTGGAAATAGCCTTACTGGAAAAACACTTTTTACGTAAGTATGGAATGCTCTGTGGAGAGGAATAGTTTAGGACTTCTGAAATAGTGTTTCTCCAACTGTTGGCATCAGAATTTTGAGGTGTGCTGATGTGCAGATAGTATGTGGGTTTATGCTTCCCTAAGAAGAACTTAAAAGCATTCCCAGGGTTTCTGGGTCACTTGGGTATTTTTTCCTCATTGCATTCCTCACAACATACTCATTGTGTGACAAAAACTGCATAGTTGAAATCTTGATGTTGACATCTGCAGGTTGTCTTAGAACTAACAAAGTCAACCTTAATGTGCCTGCAATAGATGTTTTTCTTTCTAGTAGTAATTGCTAAGAAGAGATTTATGAAGGCGAGACCAGTTCATTTTCATGGCAGCTGTTTCAAGAAATAATGCACCTTAAAACACGTGTCTCTTAACATTATGTGTGTTATTGGTAAGTGGTGTAAGAAATACAGAGAACAGTGTCTGGAGATTTAAAGTGCTGTTTTTTTGGGTTTATGCTTATATATGTGTGCATATGTGTGTATAATAAGAAAAAGTTGTCATTCATGGCTGGAGGCAGCTGCAAGAATTTGGGGATTTTATCTCAGCAGGTCTGAACTGTTGGTTTTTAAGACGGGATAGTTAGAAACAGAAAAACAGAAAACAAAATAACTTGATAGAAGTAGAGATCTCTGTAATAAACCAATGAGAATTCTTGCTCAGTTGCTTCCCAAAATGGCCATTTAAATATTTTGGTTTTGAACTTCAGAGTATGAGGGTTGTTTTTATGTGTATGAGGGTTGTTTTTGTGTGTTCAAAGCTTGTCAGATACTTTCTAAGGAGTGGAAATAACAAGACTATAGATTCTGTTCAATTTCTAGGCTATAATCCAATGACAAGACTTAAGTTTTTATCTTCAGCATGTTTTCAAGGATTTGTCATTAATTTTCTGTGACTTGTTTTTCACTTGGCAATACTTCTTTGATATGTTTTCCCCCTGATGTGCGTAAGCGGGGGGCCTGATAAAGGAGATTGGGCAGGAATTTATAACAAGCTGCTGTCAACTTCCACCTGAAAGAGGTATCATGGTTGGAATGTCAGGCAAAAGCTGAAAGATCTGTTTGACTTGCCTTGTTAGTTTCGGTGATTTACTTGATTTTTATTTAACTGTTTGTTACAGAGTTACCATGCACTCCTTCCATCCCCAAAGACACATTGCTTAAGCTCCTGTAATACAGCTGTTTTTTAGGCTAGGTTGGGCACATGTGATTTCTTGATGCAATCCAATGTGCCACAGAAACAGTAGCACTTAGCAGAACTGATTTCTGATTTGAAGTAGGATGTGCTTTTTGATGTAAAAACATGATAAGGCTCCCAGGCACGTCCGTGGCTGGTGAATTCATTCTCCTTCTTAGTATGTTCTTACAGTAACTAAATAGGGCACACAGGTTTGTGAATATTGGTAGTATTCAGGTTCCTACTGTAATTTGAAATCCTTCTGATCAACTGTTACTTGTAGCTGAATCATTTTTCCATTGCACAGAGCTTTGTAGTGAACTACAAGGTGAAGGATAAGGAGGATAAAGTTTACCCTTTGTGTAAACTTTGAGCAGACATTTGGGGGCTCAGGCCAGTGGGGTGGTTCAGCTGGGTGGCTTCAGTCAGCCAGGGGTGTCTCCAGCCCTCACCTCTTCACCACAGCCTGATGTATTTAGCTGTAGCTGAAATTACAGTATTGTCCTGACAAATTGGTTGTAACTCTGTTCATAAAAACAAGAGTAAGAATCATAAACTGGTTGAGAAATAAGTGAGATAAAGTTTATCCCTTATTTGGCCACTTTCCATTCAAAATTTTGGGATGAAATAGGTCACCATGTTTGGAGTGAAGGAGTAGTTCAGCTTTTGCATATGGCTGGAGTTCTTACCTTTCCTTTTTCCTTCTCTTTTGAGTTAGTTTGAGATTTTTTGATACTGGAAATGCTGCATTATTGTTTTCTTCCCAAAAGTGAACTAATGATGTGCAGAAGAACATTCTTGAAATGTACAGTTTGTTCACTTCAGTTTGCCCTTGAAAGAAAGCCTTGTCATTATTTTTTTTTAATCCTATTGCTGCAGTAGGTGTTTTTTAGGAAGCCTAGTTGCTCTGCAGTATTTCCATACTATTTTTAACTATGGAATCCCTTAAGGACACCTTGCTATGATTGTGGTTTTGCATAAACTCTTTGCCATGTCCACATACTCCATTTCCTCCAGCTGGGCATGCAAAAATCAGAGCAATTGCTAGTTGATGACGGAAATAACTAAATTTTCATGCATTTGCTTTTTAATGTGCTGTAGTTCTGTTTGTTATCAGCTTGATTCTGACTTTTTTTGGTCTCTTCTATGCTTTTATTTGCATTGGTGTCATCAGCCAGGAGGTTTAAGGAGAGATTTCCTCTCAGTTCTATGTTGTGTGTAATGTGCACACACAGTACACAGCTGCAGGTCAATCTGGGTCTGTAATTTGAGGTGCCTGGCTAAAGTTTTTCTCTAAACTCCATGCAACTGTTTGTGCCCGTTGCTGGTGCCTACTGTTTGGCTGGGTAGTACATTCAGTGAAGCACATCCCAAACCTACCTGTAGCCTCTACAAGCTGCAGGGGAAGTCCAGAGCAAGTAGGTATAGAGACAAGCTGTTGTCTCTAAGGGGAAAATATCTTCATCTGAGATGCCAGATGAATGTCGTGTTTAGAAAAGAAGTAATCTAAACACCCGGAGATGTGAAGATGGAGAGGAATTGCTTAGCATGTGCAAAGCTGTAAATGCAAATGAAATGTGTCTGGAAATGCAAGGGATTTAAGCTGCAGATTGACAGGAGGGTGAGGCACACAGAGAATGGGATCTTGGATAATGTCTTAAGCAAAGGAGAGAGATGATCTGATTCTCCCAGCTAAAGGGGCTAAAGTTGCTTTTCCTGTCTCTGTGGGAATGGTCTTAATCTCTTTGATCTAATGGCTCATTCTGAGCCTTATTATAGGAATGCTGAAAATGTGCCTGTTGGGTTTGTGGTATTGGTGTGGGTTCCTTCAGAAAAAGTCTTGGAACAGCTGAATGAAGAGTGCAAAGGGCTTAGTCTGCTGGAGGTTCCAGTGCATGTGGTTGGAAAAAGCTTTGTCTTGGAGCTGGGACAATCAGAATCATTTATTTCTAAAGGACTTCCTGTTATTATAACCTAGATTTTAATACAAGTGAACACTGCTTTGGGCTAGTTGAGGGCTTGGTTTGGGAAGGCAACTGCTGACCCAGGGCAGTTAGATTGATATGCTAAGATTAGTAGTGATTTTAGTGTTTCCATTTCAAAACCTGGTTGTATCTTAACAAAAAAATAAAATTGTATTTGCTGCCGTTGCATTTGAAAGACAAAACAACCAACAAAACAATCTTTCTGCTTTTGCAGCTTTTTTGTTTGAGGTAAACACCTTGCTTCCTGTTAGTTCCTGTGCCTGCTAATAGAGGGCAGTTTTAGAGATATCAGTGCTCTTGTCCTGGTGCCACAAGGTGCTTGTAAGCACACATGCATCCTGTGGTTTACATGCAGTATTAGCTAATTCAGATTCAAGGGCGTTCAAGCCTTGTGCAATGCGGAATTCAGCAGCTCAGGAAAGAGGAGTTGGTAGCAGCAGCTGAGAGTGAATAAACCAGGTGACTCTTAGAGAAGAGGGTTAGTCATGAACTGGTAAATCAAAGGAACCTCACATGAGGATGAGGAGTACTAGAAGGAAATATAATCCTCTCCCACAAGGGTTTTTACATTCCACTCCATACAGCAGTCTGTGGCAGGAGACTTTAAGGTCTTACCAAATCAATGGTCTCAGTCATGATGTTTGTACCACATGACAAAAGACGTTGGGATTATGTTGCTTTCCCATTGAAATTTCTGCTCTGGCACACTGTTCATCCTCCTGCCTTTTTGAACCACTTATGTGGCTGACTCCACAGTATTTTCTCTGTCTTCCACTTTTTGATATAAATGGCCTGATGATTCTTTCTAAGAACAACCTAGAAGAATACTGACCTCATGGAAATAGAGCTCTAGAAAACTATACATGATTCTCAGGCAGAACTGGCATGTTAGAAAGTGTTAAACCTCAGAGGCCAAACATGTACTGACCAGCAAAAGACCTATGCTGAAAAGTCCAGTTCTGTGCAGAAATGCTAATACGTCCTCAAACAGTCCCAGTCATTCTGTGCAACAAAGAGACAGTGAAGCTGGGCCAGAGTCCAATAACCAACTGTGTCAGAATACCTTTGGTTTAATTTCTCCTGATATGAGGGTCACACCAGCTGCAGCAGCAGAGCTAGAGAAGAGCAGAAGAACAGATTCACTGCATTGGTTTTGCTGTTTTCCTACTGACCTAGCAGCCTGTAATCTGAACCTTATGTTCAGAAATCTTGAAGCAGAATCTAGAGCTGATTTGAGCTGATTTACATAGCAGGTGAAGACCCTGGCAAGAGACTAAGCAGCTGCTGTGTTTGTCTGAGAGACCCAAATACCAGCTGTGGGCCATAATAGCCATTCCTTGCTACATGGTCAACCCTTGGCCAGATGATCCTGATGCTGCACCGTAGGCTCTGAAATAAAGTGTGCCAGTGGTGGTGAGTGCTGAGGGTGCAGTGCTTACCTGTGTTTCTCACATCCTTTACTCCTTCCTCTAAACTTCCTTTCCGTTTAAAATGCGGGACTCCCTAGCACTGAAAATGTATCCCTGGAAGGTGTACATGTCTTTTTTGAGATTGTGGAGTTCCTATGATGAAGACTGGATTGCCTGTGATGACTTTTGGGAAATCTTTAATGTTTATCCTGGGCACCCAGAGATGACACAGTAAAAATATGTGAGTCCAGGTTTAGCTATAGTGCTGTCTCTTTACTAGAGCTGCTCTCATTTGCTTACTAACAATTTGCTTACTAACAATTTGCTTACTAACATTTGCTTACTAACATTTGCTTACTAACATTTGCTTTCTAGGTCTGACTTCTGACTGGGAGACTTTTCAAAAACTACAGAAACTTTCTTAAGAGGTGTAGGAAAGGTTTTGCTTATACCCAAAGATACTTATATAGGGTGTTTGTCAAGTTCATTTCTAGCCTTCCTGGGCAAAAAACCCCAAACCCTCCAAAGCTCTGACTTAATTTTCCTGGAAATGCTGTTGGGGGATGCTGTTGTTGGGGGTCAAGAGGCCTCAATACAGACTAATGAACATTCAGGTCTCCATTTCTCATCTTCAGGGACTCTGCTTAACTGGTGGAAGATTGGGCTTTTCCTCACTCTCAACTTGGCTTCCAGGAGCATGAGGTTACTGGGACTAGGGGAGAGGGAAAGGATGTGACTCCACCCTGGGACAGCAGCAGGCTGGAGTCCTGGGCTGATTCTTGGTCTGAGCCTGGTTGTGCAGTCTGCCCTTGTCATTGTACAGAGCATGAACTTGATGATGTAGGTGATGGTGCTGTACATGAAGATGCCCAAATGCTGCAGGCTCTCATATTGTCACACTGCCTTTTCATGAGACTGATGGACCACAAAAATGCAGCACAGTGCTCAGAGAGATGAATTGTTTGAGCTGCTGTGGAGCCTTGAGCAGATCCCACCTACACACTGTGTTGTGTGTGGGCTGTGCCTGTTTCTGCCTTTTTTTGTGTGCCCAGCTTGGCAGAGATGGTGTGAAAACCCAGGAGGGCAATGGTCAGCACTGTTGTGCCTCTCCCTTTTGTATAACTGGGACAGAGATTTTGGGAGCCCCATGTGGAACCTGCATTTCCCTGCTCAGCTTAGTAACACAAAAGCCTTGGAAGAGCCTGCTGCTATTCCTAAGCCAGACGTTATTTCAACATTTATAGACTGTTTCACTTCTGCCAAAACCACAGAGTGAAAACCATTCCTGCAATAATGACAACATTTTTGCAGCTCTGTTTATTTTAGGTGTGTTTTGCAACACTTCTGGCATTTTTATTCTCTGAAATTTCTGAAAATTCATAGAGGAGCAATATTTTTCATTACTTTTAAGCTGACCTTTTAAGTGTATCTAGCAATTGAAAACTTTCCACTTGATGTTTTGAGAAAGGGGTCTGTCTCAGTAAGCTATATTTTCAGGAAGTGTAATTTAAAATCCTTCCCTAATGAATGGGGAATGATCCAGGTCTGTGTCTATTACAGCATGATAAAGCTCCCCTGAAAGCACTAGATGTAAATGTGAAGTTACTAATTGGTAGTTAGCATAATGATTTTGTACAAACCTTAGCAATGGCATCTTAGTTCTTTCTAACCTCCCCCACTCCAAGTAGGACATACCAGGAATGGTGACAGGGGAGGCTGGAAGCATCTGCACAGAGGAAGAAGACTTTGTCAAATATGATGTGTTTTGTCAATCAGTCTTCCTCATCACATGGAAGAGAACACTTTATATGAAACTCTTGCTGTTCAGGTGAGGAGAAGAGTACCAGTGAATATTAACTGACTGAGAGCGGATGGTGGTTCAGGCTCTGCCTTCCCTCCACTGTCTCTGGGTCAGAGTTGGCTTATTTCTTTCCAGCAGAGCAGGACCCTGTCAGCACACTGCTCCCCATCCTGTAGGCATATGCAGAGAGGCTCAAAAACTGCTCCTCTAAAGCTAGGCTTGATGTAAGTGCTGAGGCAGGAGCTCTGTCTGTGGAAGAGCAAAGGGAAGCACAAAGGAATGATGGAAACAAAACAAAGCAAAAAGCGATTGCTTAACTGCCAAACCTGTGTTAAAGTTTTTAAAGGGAAATTGGCATGACTGGTTCTGAAAATGACAGGTCACTTCTTTGTTTTGATGTGTGCAGACGTAGCTGGAGAAAGGTCATATTGACAGTGTGGGGTTTATATTTATCCATTTTGCTTTTACACTCTACCAAAATGCCTATATAAAACAGGGTAGAGAGGAGGGAAGGATATACACTCAGTAAAGATACTTAATCTTTAATGAGTCTGTCTGCCTTTTGGCTTTTTATGACACCAATATTCCTATTAGAAAATATTTTTTTCTGTATGAAAGATTCATGCAAACAAGCAAGAGGCCTGACCACAAGGGAAAGCCATTAAATTGACAAATCAAGGTGTTCACAAATGCCTAAAACAATAAAACCCCACAAAACAAAATGACAACACCGCCCCCCCCAACAAAACCCAAAAAACCCCAACAAACCCAAACCAAAAAAGAGGAGTTCTTCCAGACCAGTTGTTGTTCATCTCTGGAAGAGCTATGGAGAACAAGAATATTGGTATCCATTTTGACAAAGGACATTTTTAGGCTCTTCCTTCATAAAATCCTTGGAGTAATCCTCCTAAGCAGTGAGCTTTGGGATTCCCAAGTGAAGTGTAGAAATCCAAGCATGAAAGATGACATGACCTTAAGAGGTGACTTTAAAAAGAAAGGACAGTAAATAAAGTGGAGCTGCTAGAGTAATGGCTTAAATAAGCACTTTGCCAAGTATCTGGCATGCAGAGAAGTAGAATATCTCACAATGTCTGGGATCAAAAGGTAATGTTTTATCTGAAATCTTTTGGGTACATTTATGATAAGTTCTTTGGCAGTCTCCATGGTTCTCAAATCACTGATGGAAAAAACATATGCCCTGGAGAAGGAGAATCATGGATTAGAAGAAGAACACGTAACAAATAATGCACAATTAAGCTGTATCTAGTTATAGCTATGAATTGTGAACAGATATTCAGAGGAGTATGTAAATTGCAGAGTAAGTGCAAGCAGGAAAAAAACAGATTAGGGAATTCCATTGCAGATTCTTCCTCCATCACTGCTTGTTGGTCAGGCAATCTTTGTTTGTCTTTGCTTTATCAGAAATGATGGAGCTGCTCCATGTCTTTCACAGCACTGCTATTTGCTGCTGGTTTTTACAGCAAAGACTAAAAGCTCTTCAGTGTCTGTGATGATAAAAATATCTGATGTTTTCAGACTCCTGACATTTTGTTAGTAGTGTCATATAGTGGTTTTACTTGGGACAAAGTTAACATATTAGCTTTCTGTAGGAGCTGGGAGTCTGGCAAGGGTGGAAGCTGCCTGCCCTGGAGGGAACTCCCAGTGTGTAGGTAGCTCCATCAGCACAACTGGTGAGATCCAGATTGAAAGTGTGTGCTTGGGATTTAATGTGTTTAGTAACAATTAAATAACATACTTGAACTCCAGTAATGTTCAAAGGGTTTTAAGGAGATTTACCATGATTAACATAGATGTAGAAGGGTTATTTTTGTCCTGTTAAGTACTGGTGTTTCCCCACGTAAATATGACAGGGTTGCACACATGCTTTTTGCCGTTTCTAGTTTTTAACTCAGATTAAATTCCTTAGGTTTAACACTAGACTGAATGCAGGTAGCTAGAAACAGTGACTGTTGATCTCTAGCTCTGCTCTGAAATGGTCACTTTGTCCCAGAGGGGGATTTTGCAACATACCCGTAGGTCTAGGAAGAAATGGTATTATATAAAACAGCTACAAGGAGGCTCCCTAATCTACCTCCAATCCTGGGATTAAGGGAAACATCCGCTTTACTGCACAAGCAGTTTTGAATTAGAAATCCAGCATTCTGCCACGCCTTTCTAGCCTGATGTCTCATCCTTCTTTTCTAAACACTACTCACATTCTGTTCAGTCTCACCAGAACTAAATACTGAATACTAAATACTTGGGTGTTAAAGTGCTTTTTATCAGAACATTTCTTAGGTGTGAGTATTCTGAGGAGCAAAGTGAATTTTTTCACTTGCTGTAGTGGCTGATGCTGTAAAATGATGCAACAAAACACTGGGTGCTGCTGTCTTTTAGCAGTTGCCTGGTATCAGCTAAGCTTTTTGAAATGCTCAGTCTTTCAATTTCAGTTGTCAAATCCTAAGAGTTCAGGTCCCATTACACTTCATAGAGGATAAAATGCTGTAGAAAAACTGAAATGGATAAATTTTTTTTGTAACCTGTGAGATACATCACTGATGATGGTCTTTACTATGGGGTCAATTCTCCTAGGGTTTACAGTGCAGTAAGAAGTGTAATGATTACTGTCATTGAAACACCACTGTTGCCTTGTCTCACAGACTTTCATAGCTCATTTTAAAGGAGCAGTAGCATCCAGATATTGTCCTGCTTTTCTACACAAGCTGGCTTTGCTGGAGAGCTTCTAAAGCATTTTTTTCAGAGTCACACTTGCTGTCACAACCCAAACCCAGTGTGTAGGTATTTTGGCAGGTTGTGGCTGGGTTTACAGGCTTCCCTAAGACTCAAGGGCATGGAGGTTTTTTACTCTAAATTGTCTACTTTATTACAAAAAGATTATTTTGTAATAATATTTATTATGACAAAAATCATGGCTAGCAACTATACCTATGATTTATAACGCAAATATACATATGTATAAATATATATTGAGCTGTTACAAATTCCTGGGAGCAGTCAGTAGTGTGGCAGCAACCAAGTAGGTATATACTATTACTGGCTTTTCACTAATGAAGCAAACTTTCCAGTAAAACCACAGAAAATGTAAGTATGACAGATTATTTATATGCACATAGACAAATGTTTGCATTAATACCAGTATCCATCTTATTGGACAGATGGCAGAATGGACCAAACCATCCCAGATGTTGGTGGAAACTGTCCTGGGTGAAGGTCCAAGATCTCTTAGAAAGTTTGTGTGTAGGGTTCATCCTGTTTAGGAAAGGAAAAGTATGTGCAGCATGCAAAGTTCTTGGAGAGAGAAGTTTTGTTTTGGATAAAAATTAAGTCACATCAGACAGAAATAAGGACGTGTAGGACCTTACAACTTCAGCAGCCAATAGATGCTCTCAGGCCAATTATTATTTTTCTTTTTCCTGCAGATAAAACAGCTAATGGCAATTACCAAGTCTTACTTCCTCAGCATGTTTTACCTGTTTTTGGACTACTTTTCACCTTTTCAGATCATAAGTGGCTACTGTGGTTCCTTGTTTTTGTGCTTATCAATGGTGTCTCAGGGTGTCTCAGGTTTCTAGGTACCAGGCCGTGCATTTCAGAGAGGCCAGCTACACTTCTCAAGAATGCTTCTGGTTCCCAGGTCTAGTTCCCAGGCATACCAGCATTTTCTCTGTCAGTATTTCATCAGACACTTTCTTCTTTTAGTAATTTCCCCCTTCTAACCAGGTACCTTTATGGCTGCTCACTTCACCTGAGTGTCCAGCTAAGACATGCACTGAGCCACCAGCAATGTTTTAATGTTTCTTGCCCTGGAGGAGGTATTGAGCCATGATGGATGTGCCTGGGAAGGAAATTATGGAAACTGATTAATCTGCAACCTTGAAGCTTGACATTTTATGTTTTATCCTTTTGTATGTGTGCAGACTGGGGAGGATGTTTGAATTTTGACTGACTGAAGATGAAATCCCAGGAGCCCTCCATTCTCATCCTCATGGAGGGTACTCATCTGTAAAGCTCAGCAGACAGATACCATAGTGAAATATTCTTATGTATTCTTCTCAGGGGTCAGTGACCTCTGCTCTCTGTAGACAGCTTCAGTCATTCTGCAGGAGGTCTCTTCAGGGACAGAGAAATTTGCTTTAAAAGTGTAGTTCAGCTTGGTCAAGTGGTAGATTATTTCAGGGGAGAGAGCAAGGAAGAACTTCCCCCCCTTCCCCTCTCTGTGGCTTCTGTTGCTTAGCAGACTTAGCAGTATTTAACTAACTGAACACGAAGGTTTTACACTGCCAGACCACACTGCTGCCAAAGTAGCAACAAATACTGCTTTAAGGACTTGATGAGGTGGATTTGAATTGCAGTCATGTATGGGAAAGTTAGGAAATGCTCTGAAATGTGAAGCTATGACAGTCCTTAAGGATTGGATGTTGTATTTTTTTTGTTTGTTTTATAGGAGTTCTACCTCTTTCACTGTGCACCATTTAACTCTGCCTCTTCCCATAAAGAATATTTGGCACTGCTTGTCCTCTTTGGAGGACAAGAGGTAAAAATTCTGGAGGTTTTGTTTTGGTTTTAGTAGTACAAGATGTAGCGCAATCAGAACAGCTGGAATTTAGGAAGCTGGAAAATCTGACTTTCAAGGACACTGAGGTTAATTTATAATGTGTGTGGTTTTCTTATGTACACAAAATGCATAGTCACTTCCTCTTTAATAAAACAAAAAATGCGTAATGAAGACATGACAAATTTTTTCCCTTTAATGGTCTTGAGAAGATAACGTCTGTGTCAAGCTTTGGAACTTTCTGTGATATCTTCATGATATTGCACAAGCTCCAGTGCATTTGAAGTGCAACAGATGTTTCCCCTCAGCTGTGTGCAGGCTCTCGTTCTGGAACAAGGCAAGTCCTTTAAAGTAGGGTAAACTAATTATAAATGTAGCTTTCTTGTTGGATTTAAAATTCCTTGTGGATGCGTAATTAGGAACAGCTCCATGAAGAAGTCTACCCTTACATCCATACCTTTCCCTTTATTTACAGGAGAGACAATACCTTCTGCACCAGTGACATTTCCCTACCCCACCCTTGGGGATTCTCAGTTTTAGTTGCTGGGGGATAACATGGTGGTTTCTGTGCTCCAGCTCTTCTTCCCAGGGTCGCTGACTCTCAGTGGGGAGATGGGTAACAGCATTCCTTTCTTTTTGGTGGAGTTCAGTCTGCAGCCTCACAGTGGCAGCCATAGTGCTGTCCCCTTGGCTCATGTATCTTCTTCCCATCTCTCCTAATTCCGTGCTCTGAAGCTCCTGCTCTGCTGCAGGAGTGCAGATGAAGTGACTGGACTCCGTGCTCAGGGCTTCCTGCAGGGCACGGAGAGTGTCCAGTTCCTCTGGACATTTGCACTGTGGCTTCAGACCTTCTCAAGAAGCATGGTAATTGGAGTCAGTGAGGCTCAGATACCAAAATTCTCTGATTATCAAAGATTTAGAAGGCAATATGTGAGAAGAAACAGAAGACATTGTGTAACAACTCTCTGGAGGGTATAGCATAGTATTCTAGTCTTGTAAAGCAATGTAAAAAGCCTGAACCAGCTGTGTTTGTGATGGTAGTGGAAATAGGAAGTAGTTTCTGTTCTGTTTGCTGTAAACTTGAAATACACCTGCAGTTCTGCTATTGATTGTTGTGATTGAGCTTAAAAACCATCCCAGAGGAAAAAAAAAAAAAGTAAAGTAAATTTTGGTTTAAAAAGAAAAAGGAAAAAAAAAGAAAGAGAGAGGGATGCCCAATCTTATTTTTGCCATGTCTCATGTATGCCTATCTGGGAAAAGTTGTCAGTAATAGTGACCCCATTTTAGCTCTAGAGTAAAATAAGGTCATGAGCAAGGACACTGCCAGTGACAAAAAGCAGGGCTAATTAGCCACTAAAAAGCCTTATGCATACTTGATACTAACTTGTGAAAAATACTGTGAGAGTGTGTATGTGTTTGTATAAGTAAATATGTGAGTATATTTATGTATTATAATTATTACATAGACTTTAGTAGGGTACACAATAACCTTGGAAAAGTGTAAAAATTTTAACTTAGTGTCTTGTTTCACAACCCTTTCTTAAAATTAAAAGGTTCTGAGGCTCATAGAGGGACCATCTGGCTTAGTGCCAGAAATTGATGGGCATGGGTTTATATGGCATCATATAACTTCTTTTGAGTTTGTGGTTTTGTGTTTTCCCACCCACAGACATGAGGAAAGAAAGCAGATACTTTTTTTTTTGTTGTTTCTTTGTTTTGTTATGACCAGGCAAGATTTAGCAAGACAGCCTTTTCTGCTGATAATTTCTTTGGGGTATGAAGAGTATGTCATGTTTAAGTAAAGATAGCTTGTACCAAGGGCTTATTTTGCATCTAGAAAAGAAAACTTTGGAGTTGTTTTCCTCCTTGTTTAACAGTTGTAATGAAACATTTTGTACTTGATACAGCTGTGTGCTTTTTATGAAGTCTGTCCAGCCCTTGAATGCTTGGTTTTTTTTTCTGGTGAACATATTTGATATAGCACAGCTAAAAAAATCCCCCCTCCCCCCCACTGAATCTGTCATAATTAATTTTAAATTTCATATAGAAATACTTCAGGGTAACTAAATCTTTATCTTCTTCTTTAATTAACAGAGGAGGAGCTCAGGAAGCTGAGAGAAGAAACAAACGCTGAAACGTTAAGGCAGGAGCTAGAAAAGGAACGGCAGAGGAGATTAGAACTAGAACAAAGAGTCAATGAAGTACTTAAAGCAAGGTAAGAGAAACATCCTCACTGTAGAGCTGAAAGCCACTTGAGATCTCTGACTGTCTCTGCAAGTGCTGGTAAAAGCATATGTTTGTAGCCCAGGTGCTCTTAAAATAAATTACTGGTCACAGAGAGGGCAGCTGTCTATGTTGTCCTGTAAAATGACATAATTAACATCCATGGCCATTCATGCTGCTGTAGCTACAGAAGTGCCATGACACTTTCTTGTTGAGATATTTTTCATTTCACCTCTTTTGGTGCTCTCCCTCTGGGATCTTACCTTCCTGGAGCTGCTGAATGCCAGAGCCTTTGCCAAGCCATTGCATATGCTTGCCCTTCTCAAAACCCGTGTCTTCTCCAGACTGCCAGTCTTTGTTACTCTTACTCTAGCAGCAGCAAGGATGTCCCAGTGCCACAGCAAAGCCCTAAATGCATATGAGTAGCTGGAATTTGAGCCTTTCTTGCCACTGCAGTGACAGATGGAAACACCTCTCCATGCTCCTAGGTCCTTTCAGCCTCAAGGGCATCCATCTTGATATGCAAAGCATCACATTTGATGTTGTCTCTCCTTACTCTGCTTAACTACTGTTAAGTAGCTCTTTAGACCACTGCAGTTGCTTGGGAGCCTGGTTGTTCTAGACCCCTTGTGTACGTAGCTGCCTGTTTTATCTTCCCCAGCTGAGATTACTCTGAGCAGCAGGATCTGTGGCTTGCCACCAAGTGCTGTCATCAGGAGACAGTGCAGGCTGAGTTGGTGATCACATGCTAAGCACTGCCACTTTCTTAGAAGTGACAAGCAAGAGCAGACAGGCAAAATGTTTTGCTCAGATATGTGGTTTCCCGGTGCCATGCAAATTCTTCCCAGCCTCCCCCTTTATTCTGTACTCAGGTGTAAAAATACCTTCTTTCTCAGGCCAGTCCACATCCACTGGTAGCAATGGAAGAGCTATTTGTAGGAAACATGTGGGCCTAGTTTCTTTCTGTTGCCTGTCTACCCTGCTCCCATGGAATCATAGAATTATGTAGTTTGGAAAAGACCTTTAAGACCATCAAGTCCAACCATTAACCCAGCGCTGCTGAGGGCACCACTAAACCATGCAGTCCAGAGCCACATCTACATGTCTCTTAAACACCTTCAGGGATGGTGACTCAACCATATCCCTTGATAGCCTGTTCCAGTGCTGGAGAGCCTTTTTGGTGAAGGAATTTTTCCTAATACCAAGTCTAAAACTCTGTGGTGCAATTTGAGGTAATTTCTTCTTGTCCTATAGCTTGTTACCTGGGAGAAGAGGCTGACCCCCACCTGGCTACAGCCTCCTTTCAGGCAACTGTAGACAGCAATGAGATCTCCCCTGAGCCTCCTTTTTTCCAGGCTAAACAGCCCCTGTTCCCTCAACCACTCATTGTAAGCATACACACATACTTTATTTACGGGTGTCAGAAGGTGTATTGCTGTCTTTCACTTCACTCTCTGTTGGCAGACCTGTTATCCATGAATTTATTTAATACTGAATTGCTGGAGCTGTCTTCATCTGGAAACTAAGGAGACAACACATTACAGAAGTCCCCTCTTAACTCTAAAGAAGCATCTTATTTGCTTTCCTTTTTAACAGATATTATAGTGCTTTCAAGAAGTGCCTCATAGTTAAAGAATTGTAAGATTTGGTGAATTACTGTTCAGCATTCAGTTTATTTGCCATCCTTAATGAGTCCTTTCTTTTACATTCTCTCCCGGCTAAAGAGTTTCCACTGTCTCTTTAAGAGTACTCCATCCCCTTCATCAATTCAGTTGCCATTCTTATACTGTTTTGAGAGTTTGAACATTATTCAGAGTATTGATGCACCAAGGCTTTAGATAATAAAAGATAGGTTAGGCCTTCCATCTTATTCTCAGTACCCCCTACAGTGGGATTTTTTAGGTGATATTTCAGTGATGCCTTTCCAAAATCACTGGTTCTGTACAGGGTTGGTCTATGTGAAGTCTTTGGCCTGTGCTGCCAGGCCAGCTTAGAAGGGTCCTTGTGGAAGAGTCTGGTTCTCAAGCCAGCACCACAACTGTGCAGTGGGAAGGTGTCCCAGACTGCTCTGACCTGGACTTCTTTTGAGTGGCATTTTAAAGTTGCTCTTACAGCTGGGATGTGAGAGTGCATTTTCACTGCCTGTGCTGGTTGCTCTGGCTGTGTGTCTGGGCTGCTGTTGCCTGTCAGAGTGGCCAGCTGAAGAGGAGAAGCTTGGGCCGGTTGCGTGCTGAGAGTATCAGCTGGCACAGTAGCAGCTGTACAAAGCACTGGGCATTGTTTCCTGCTCCTGGGAGATGAAACTGATGCTTAAGGAGAGGATACTTTCTCACCTGTGACTTGCTGCCTTGAAGAAGTTGCTTGAGATGCAAATTCCACATGCTTGTCTTTAGAGCTGGCACATGCCTTCAGCTTTGACTCCAGGTCATGCACAGAGGAGGGGGAGAGGGATCTCCGCATGGCTGAGAGTCCTGGAGGAGGATGAGGAGCTCTCTTCTTCTGCAGGATAGCACTCATCATCCTGCAGTGTTTCAGAATAATGAGGCTGACTCGGAGTCTGATCTGGCCCGCTGCAGCTTATCAGCACAGGTTTTACAGAGAATGGAAGGTCTTTGTTTAGCAATATTTGTGTTTGACATCTGTACCTTGTTGGGTTGTGAGCAACAGCAATTCTCTAGCAGGAGTGACATGGCTAAATTAAGGTAGGATGACATGGCTCCCTGAGTGCTATTTAGACATCCTAAGGATTACATTAGTCCTGTCAGCTTGGGTATTCCACTTGGGGATTACATTCAGCCAATTATCCTCTCTACCAAAATGTTTCTGTAACTGGTCTTACTACTATTTCAACCTCTTTGTGACAGACAGGATGCGTAAGGTGACAACAAAATAAGACTTTGAAATTTTTTTGGTTTCTACCCAGGAGGAGAACAATTTGTTTGTCCATGATTTTTCCTTAACTTGTGCTTCATTGTGTGAAATCTTCTCTGCTTACTATATTTTGCACGTCATTGTGGACATTTAAAAATACTTTTATTAGGACTGTAGGGGAAATGTTGGCTTACACAGTCAGATATGTAATAGGCCATATTATGCCTGATGGAAATTTAATTTTATTAAGCAAAGTAACTGCAGCAAGTTCTGTCTGGTTATATCAAATTCACCCCGCTTCTGAGGTAATTGTTAGCAGTTTTAAAATAGATATTCATATGTCCCCTGGTAGGGGAGGGAGCAGCTTTGTGGTACTTAGTTGAAGGCTGGGGTTTGCATGTACAGTTCTTTTTGCTTGCAGAGGTAAACTGCTAATAAAAATCAAACTATGCCATGGTTTAAAAAAGAAATTATTTTAAAAGTTGCAGTATTCAAAAGTGTTTGTGAGACAGATAATACATCTATCAATATAAAACATGATGAAAAATATTTGGCAAGGAGAAAACAAGTTCAAAATCTTAATTATTTTTTTCTAGTGAAGAACATGGGCTTCCTTCATTGAGGTCACATTTGTGCACAGGAAAGAGGGTAGAGTGGAAGAGGAGGATTTTTGGTGCTTTCATTTGTCCTGGTGTTTATTGTTTGTATATCTGATTATTCAGAAATACAGTGGCCTCAGCTGAAGTTTTCCACAGATACAGTTCAGAACATCCCAGCATTTGGTGTGGCAGCTGAAGCTTATGACATATTGTGAGCAGAATGATGCATAAATAATCTGGAATAGTTTGTGTGAGCTGTAACTGCCATATTTTGCAAATTGTGAGCTACAGTCATGCAGAAAAGAAAAATAACAAAAAGTTTTGCAACAACACTTACCAGCAGCTTCTGACTTACGCAGCACACCCTGTTATTATTGTGAACTATTATATTATATTATTAGTGTCATTGTGAACTATTTTTACAGGGACCAAATAGACAATGCTTCTGCATAAATCACGGTCCTTCATTGTAGATGAGAATAGCAAGGGCTTCTGAAATGCCTGGTGTATTTTAATGGAAAGAGTTGGAAAGCATGAAAATTATTTAACTTGGTTTTTTAACAGCTCTTCAGGGTAAGAAGCCATACATACCTGAGAGATATGTTTTTAAACTAGATTAAGAAAATACCTGCTTATTTTTGCATGTATGAGGTTGGAATGTGCTTTTGATGGAAGTACACACATATTCAGGTTGCTTTTAGTAGTAGGAAAAGTGTTAGCAGCCTTGAGTGTCTTTTACAACAGTGGCTGCAAAACTAGTGGTGGGTTGCTTGTGAACTTGGAGTTAGCCTTTGGGAAAATTGCTTTGAATATGTCTGAGAACATCGTGGCAGGGACTGCACCTGTTGTGTCCAGCAATTCTGGTCTGCATCCAGTTTTTTGGGGCAGTCTGTTGATTCACAGACATCTCTACTTGCAGCTGTATCCAAGGCCTAACATGCACAAACGAACATGTTTATTTTAGGGAAATGGTTTTCAGTGTCAAGGTTCCCTTAACTTTTGTGTTATGCTTGCAACTAAATAATTAAATAACACCTGGGAGCTGTTCTGTGGGGCAGCACTGAATGGGCACTGCATCAGAGTGTGCTAGTTGCTTTTGAGAGAGACGTGTCCTGGTCATGAACAGCTCTAATATTCATTAATATTGATGCTTCCCTGACATTGGTATATTAAAATAAAAGGGAGATAAACAAAACAGACAGTTTGTGTTTGTCTCCTGCACTGTCTGAGTTTGCTCTTATCTGTTTCAAGCAGCCTGTGCTTTAAATGGCTGCAATCTCTAGTTGCATAAAGATGACCCAGCTTCATGTTGGGGATGTGTTGGTGTTACCAGTTACACCCTTTTTCTGGGTGGAAAGTGTGTCCAAGAGGAATTAATGCAGCTTGTTATCTTAGGTTCAGGCTGCGGTTAGGAAGCCCACATAGGAACGCAGTGTTGTTCTGGGGACTGTTTATGTTTTTCAGCCTTTTAAATCATCTCTGGCATAAAGACTGGTTCAGAAACTTGGAAAGATAATTTCTTCCCTCTGTCAGTGGTCTTGATGAACTGGATGCTTTAGCATGACCTGGTTTTGGAATTGAACTTCCCAGTAGGTGTGCAAGCCCAAACAATGAATTCTGAGCTTCCTGTCACAGATCTGTCTGAAGTGGCTAATTATAACCTGATTCACAGGTGCAGTAATGAGCTGTCATTAACCTGATGATTCGTAAAGGTCAGGTTCTTCACAGGGAAGAAGTAACAGGCAGATGGCAAGTAAGGCATTGCCAGAAGAATGAAACAAAAGCACCAAGAAGGGCCAAAGCTCACTGTCATGTGCTCCTGATGGAGCCCAGTAAAGCTGCTGTACAGAGCTACTTCTTGATTTTTTGCCTAAGAAACGTGGGGAGTAATGACGCTGTGCTTTGACATGCTGGGATGTATTTTGAAAATACACCCCAGCATGTCAAAGGAAGACCCAGGCCGAAGGCTCTGACAGCTGACAGTGGTGGGATCTTGTCTTGGCTCTGTCCCAGGAGTTCTGGTGTGACACCACCCCAGTCAGTGCCCCCACACAGCTGGAATGGGTTGAGTAACTGGCTCCTGCCTGATTTTAATGACCACCTCCTTTCCACCTAAATGTGGCTTCAGCTTCAATGAAGCACAGTCCCAATGACAGATTTCAGTTGAAAATGCTCAATATATGGTGTAGCCATCTGGTGTGTGGCTGGTAGAGGAAAACAAGACACCACTGGATAAGAGTTGGTGCAAATTTGATCATGTTTATTGCTGTCTGTCTTGAGAGCTGGAAATGGAGGAGATGCAATGGTATGGGAGAAGAAGCAAGGATAGGAGGTGTTTTTAGGCAAGGAACCTGTGGCTTATATAGACACTGGGGTAAAATGGCATGGAAACCAAAGTTAAAGTTTAGCTGAAGAAAATAAACTGATGACGTTTCAGATGACTTTTGAAAGGAAGAGTTGCTGCAAATACAGAAGCCATGGGGAAAAGTCCTGACGAATCATGAAAGCAAATGTCTTCCAAAGCAAAAACCATTGATTTCATCTCTTTAATACCAGTAAATGTTGGGCTGTAATTCATAAATCAGTAAATTACTTCTAAATGTTCTTTTAGAAATGAACAAGGATGTGGAAAGCTCATTAAGGATCAAGAATGCTTAGGAAGGAAGGGAGGTAACAAGTTCTGTAGTTTCTCCATCATGTTCATTGATGTGTGGTAATGTTGAGCAGCACACAGCAGTAATGACCTTTTCCATGTGCAGGCAGTACAGTGATATCTTTTCCTAATGTCCTTTCTAGAGGAACAGCAGGAGAGAGCTGTATGTCCAGCTGTATTGCTGCAATCTGCCCAGTGCAGTGGGATTCCTCTTCTTGCTCTTCATTTGCTGACCATGTTTCACTTGGTTCCCTTTCTGAGGAGCAAAAGATGAAAGGAATATTTGAAAATGCTTACATTGCCTGATAAATGAGTGATCATGAAATTGCACAACTGGCACATTTATTTCAAGAAATAATCTTTTCAATCATACAACTGCCTGTCAAGTAAAGTTTGCTGTGGCTGGTGTTACGTTGTCAAAGCTCCTGCTTGATTAGAAAAATCTTTCTCTATGGTATCTGCATGGATGACTGAAGACTTTGGGACTGAAGCCTGAAGTATTCTCAACTCAGGTTGGCAGTTGGAGGCTGTGTACAAATGTAATTTGAAGCCTTGCACATGTACAGAATGCCAAAAGCATTTGTGTTTCAAAAAATCTGTTAATTTTTAATGGATGAGAATATTCTTGAGTCATTTTGAAAGGTGAGACCAATGATGCCAGCTACTTGACATATATTTTTAGAACATTTTCGTTGCAGTTTTTCAGGCTATTTCAATTTCTCAAGTTATTTTTCAAATTGGTTGTGATCTGTGTATTTTGAGAGTTTACAATATAACATTTTAAATAATTCTGAACACCTGTTCCTCTTGTGAACTTGTTTGACCCTAGTAGCAATGGCAGGATTCAAGATTTGTGTGTTAAATTGTGGTTTTGTTCTCCTGCTGTGGTTATCAATTTGTGATATGGAATCCCTTTTAATGTATTGCTGTGGGAAAAGTCATGGCTCTGAAGAACTTTCCTGGCAGGCATTGCAATGAATATACCACACAAAGGCATAAATAATGCAAGAAATTTAATACTACATTGTTGAGCAGTTGTAAGATGAAATGGAGCTGTTGGTGACAGCAATGGCCAAACCCCACCTCACAGTGGGTGGTGTTTCCCAGGATCCCAGTGCAATGAGTATTTTGAGTTTTGTGAAAGGGCGTAAGCTGGGTTTCTTTTGTCATGATTGTATAATCTCAGCTATGGAAACTGTGGAGGTTCTGGTGCTTCCTTTACCTAAAAAGGAATAAATTCTACCTCTGTAACATTTCAAATTGTTTTCTTTGTAGGGCAGAAGAGGTGCCTGCAGCTCAGCAACCTGCAAAGCCACAGGCACAAGCCAATGGAACAGGTGAGCTTGGTCAGATCTCTAACAGCACTTCAATTGGATTTTTTACTTTTTTTTTTTTTTTTAAGATCCTTAGAAGATCAAATCTTGCCTCTGAAGAAGCTGATTACAAATGACAATGCAAGGAACTTCTCTCTCTGTACATGGTTCTGCATTTACTTTTTGTAGTTAGCTTAGCATACCTGAGCAAGGAATTTATTGTGCATTGTAAGGCCTTTAGGCAGAGTTAAGTAATGAAACCTGTTGGCTCACTTCATCATTCTGTCATGCTTTGCTGATCCTTGACTTACCAGAAAACAGGTATAATACTTAGAAAAAATGTGCTCAATTGCAGAAGGTCTGTTATGCCACTAACCATATTACTATTTCCTTTGTCTAAAAGAAGAGACATTCTGGAGAAGGAGTAAGATTAAGAATTATTAATTTGTTGGGCGCCTACACGGCCATGTACATTTCTCAAGCTGATGCTAATTATGAATTCAATAATGTACTGATGTCTGAAAGAACTAAGGCAGCAGTCAAATTCTCAGTTTTTCAGTACATTTTTACTTCCCTTCTTACAACTTGTGTTTGAGAATTAGGCTTTAAAATCTGTGGACTAAATCTGAAATTTCCCTCCTGTACTTCCATAGTGTCAATGCTTTCTGTTATGTGAGCGACAACCTGACAGCTTTTTCCTCTTGTCAAAATTTCTTTCTCAGTATTTTCTGAAGTATTAGCGTGTGGGAAGCTTCATATTTTTATTCTCAAATGGAAATGTTGTCCCAGCTGTAAACAGTCACTAGATTCCTTGTTTTTCTAGATTTCATTGGAAATCATTAATAAATGGTTTGATTCTATTTCTGAGCACCAGTGGATTTTTCTCATGAACTTAAATGCATCATTTTGACTGTTGTGATTGGCTGATGAATCATCCATGCCTCTGTTTAATCATATATTAATTTAATGGAATTCTGTACTAAATTTGGTCATGGAGTAATTATGACCAGTATCCTCTTGGTGCCATTGCTGTATTGAGCTATGTTTCCAAATAGTCTGTCTGTTCCTTCTAGACCACAATTTTGTGAGTTACAGGTGATTGTTTTGTTCTCACTTGCAGTGGCTTAAGGCTTTTAGCCTGATTTTATTTCCATGTACCCCTATATTATATTTTTCCACTGAAACTGATGTACAGAAAGTGTGTATCACTTCATTATTTTGCTGTATAAGACTTCCCACGTAGTATTATGACTGTATATTCCATATACAGAAAGTGGTATATGCAGCATAGTTTCTGAAGGTTGACTTTAGAAGAAAAGAAACTGTGTGGTTTTTTTTGTATTGCTCTATAAAGATGCTCACTCACAATCTTGATGAACTATCAGTGGTTGGAAAGTGGCAGTAAAAATGCCTCTAGCAGAATCTTGCTTGTGTTTCCACCTCCCTTTCCTATCAAATCCCTGTGGCTGCAAGGTGGCTGTCCAGCTCTCTGCTCAGGAGTGTTTTACTTTGCACTTGCTTTTCCCAAGGTGACCCTTCAGCACAACAGGGAGCGCTGAGATTTACGTCAGTCTTGCATTTACAGGAGTCTCTTAACCATAAAATGGTTTTATGTGTTTGCTAAATATTACTGTTTGTAAGGATGTTTTACTTTTTGTACTTTGGGTAATAAGATGCTTCCATGTGCTGTCCTAAGAGCAATGCAAGAGTCTCCTTTAGTCTCCTTTTACCAATTTAATGCAGTTGGGTTCCTGTGCAATGGCAGAAGTAAGTTGCAAGTTTCCACAAGGAGTGTTGGTGAAGGATGGGGAAGCTGTGCAAAGTGTGCTTCCCAGCAAAGCACAGTGTGTGGGAATGGGCTGGCATTGGAAAAAGATGTCTTCTAGCATTGTCCTGATACCTAGTGCTTCCTTTTTATAGATAAGAGCTGTCACACAGTCTCCTCAAGACTCCAAAAGTGGTTTTGTGATAAATTTGGGGAGTATGTTGAGGACTTCAGATTTCAGCCAGAAGAGAATACAGTGGAAACAGAAGAGCCGCTTAGTGCTAGAAGGTAAATCCCTAATGTCATTTTGAGAAATTCTTGGTGCCTTTACAAGTTACTTTTCTCCTCCTTTTTTTTTCTTCTTTTTTAACTAACCTTTTGTATGGTTTGAGCAAGTGTTTCAATAACAAATAATAACGCAGAATAGTGTTAGTACAGAGTAGTACAGAACTACCTCAACTACTACTGCTTTGGACAAAACAAAAGATTTTAAGTTTATCTGCTGCCTGAAATAAAATAAGATTTGTATTGTCTATCATGTTTTGTCATATGCCTCCCAGAAACAGTGAACAATGTCTTAGTTAGGCTGGAGAGCTTTTAAACTTCAGCTTTCAGTCTGGTGCAAGGTAGACTGTATTAGTTACTGGAAACAAATTTTGTAACAGGCAAGAATGAAGCTTTATACACATACAGTTTATAACTGTGAAGGGTATTTCTAGGATCAAATGTGCACAAGTGTGCACTTATAGTTGTCTATTTAACAAGTTGCTTTTATCTATTATTTTTCAGGTTGACTGAAAATATGAGAAGATTAAGTAAGTACTTAGCAGTATTTTATTCATTGTGTTTGTTCTGGTTTCATTTGGGAGAATACTTGTGACTTGTTGTCAGTGGTGTACATGCATTGCCTTCAGAATACATTTTAAAAAATAGTATTAAAGTTAAATTTTGGGTGGTTCCTAACTTTCACTAGGTTAGCCACAAAATCTAGATCCCCGTTGTCCGAGGAGCCTGACTCAGAGCTCTCCAGAAAGTTGTCACCAGTGATTTCCAGTCTTTCAGGTCTCAATCTTCTCTGTGTGCTTGGTGTGGGCTGCTGCAGCAGAGCAGATGGAAGGAGTCCATGAGCTCTTCCAGTGCCTTGGGTGTGCCCTTCCACTTACTTCATCTGCTGCTTTGCTTGTGCTGCTGATGCTTAAGAAATCTAAGTGCTAGTTGCTTAATTACTTCACCTAGGAAGTGTGTTCAGGATACCTCGGTGTCAAGCCAAACAAACTGGGACAGCAAGTCAGAGGCTGTCTTGAAGAAAGACTTAGAAAGTTGTGAGTTCCCCTGCAAAAGAGAGTGAGAGCTTCTGAGACTCTCTGTGCAGGAGGTATCATCATTCTTCTCATCGGGAAAGGCAAAACTGGTGTGGTCCAACAGGGACCTTGGTGATCTTGCAGCAGCCCTCTCCTGTTTCCTTGTGTTCCCTAGCTAGTTTGCCCAAGAAGTGAAAGAGGGTAAAGGATAAGAGGGTTTTAGGGAGCAGAGGAAGAGCTCCTCATGCTCTTGCTGGCTGGATGTGTCTGTGTGTGGGCCTCTCCCAGCACAGTCAGTCTCCCATGCAGTGACAGCAGGAGCACAGGTCTGCAGAGGTGGCAGACAGAGAGTCATCTGCTGGATTGCTTGTCTTAGGAAGCGTGAGCAGCAAAGTGCTACCAATGGGTAGAGTCCTGCCAAGAGATCTAGCCTGGCTTTAATCTGGCTGGTGAAGCAGCAGCAAGGGAGGGAAGGGCTCTGGATGTTGTCTGCCTAGAGTGTAGTGAAGCCTTTGATGCCGTTTCCCAGAGCATTTTCCTGCAGAAGGTGGCTGATTGTGGCTTGGAGAGGTGTGTGCTTTGTTGGGTAGAAAACTGGCTGATGGCCAGGCCGAGAGAGTGGTGGGGGATGGAGCTGCATCCACCTGGTCAAAAGTGGTGTTCCTCAGGGCTCAGTATTGGGGTCTGCCCTGTTCAGTATCTTTGTCAATGATCTGGACAGCAGGATGGAGTGGTCTCTGTCAGTTTGCAGATGACACCAGCTTGGACAGGAGTGTTGATCTGATGGTGGGTAGGAAGGCTCTGCAGAGGAAATCATCTAGGGGCGTGGTTTAGTGGTGGATTTGGCAATGCTGGGTTAATGGTCAAATGCAATGATGGTCATAAAGGTCTTTTCCCACCTAAATGATTCTGTGCTTCTAAGTTGTTGCTTGGTGGCTTGTAATTCAGTCAGGTTAATGTACATTGTTTTACAGGGAGACAAACTGACCTTTACAGTGGTCTTTGGGGTAGTGTGAACATGGCTGAGAACAGGCTGCTTTTAGCATCTTGGGTACCCTTATAAATGATATTGATAGTTTTCCTTTGTCTATACTTAAAAGCTGAGACGTAATCTTTGTCTTGGGTAACACTTCAGTTTTTGGAAATGCATTCTTTAATTTTTCAGTTACATTGGTGGGTTTAATTCTTTTTCATTTGGATAAGCCTTTTTATCATTACATGTCATGAATATTCCTGTAGTTTTCTAATTTGGTTGTTTGTAATTTACAAGTGATTTAACCACTACCAGCTAATTCTAATACTGTGTTTTTTCTCAACTTCCATTTAGAGAGAGGTGCCAAACCTGTTACAAATTTTGTGAAGAATCTTTCTGCCTTATTAGACTGGTATTCTATCTACACTTCTGCTATTGCCTTTATTGTAAGTTATCCTACTCCTCAAGGAGCAGTAAGAACTTGAAAAAATACATTGTTTGCTGAAATTCTTTGAAACTGCCATACCTGAGTAAGGGTTGTGCTACAGTTCAAGTCCATTCAAAAAGTGTAATTTCATTTGACACAAAATACCAGTAGTGGTGACTTCTGTAAAATATAAAACCAGTTAAATTGTGTTTCCTGGGTCTCTTGTAGCATAGCTTTGTAATTGTTAAAATAGCTTAGAACTCTCTGGGTATTGTTCACTCCTTTCTTGTCTCCCAAACCTGGTAATTCAATGGTTACTTCAGCCTCTGTGACATTTCTTCTTGTCTAGGGCTGAAATGCTGATAGTGGTTACATTTGATGAGAAGCTATTGTCCCCATCAGGGCTCTTTGCCATTTGTTAGGATCATACTGATGAGAGGCAAAATGCCTTGATTTCAGTAGTGCAAACATCAGGTCTGTGAGCTAAGTTCAAGCACTTCTATGCTATCTTCATGAGGTTTGGATGCTGCAAAGAGACATAAGTATCTAGTGGAGTTTTGATTTGTTTTCCTTCCTCCTATTGTTAATTAAATTATCTAAATTCTTTTGGTCATAGTGTATATGAAATGAATTTCTGTCAAAGGAATTGGCAGTAGCTGTGTGGTGAAAATGTCACACACCTTTTTGTTAAATAATATCTCCCTGTAAGTTATAGACCTTGTGCTATTTTGCATGGCACAGCTGAATGAATATTGAGGAGGAGACTTCCCTCCCAGTGCCCTCTGTCTGTCCCTTTTCCATATCTGCTGATTTTTCTCTTGCCTCACCTGGTAAGCCCATATTTCAGATAAAAACTGAAAGAAGAAATTTGAGCTTTTTTTTTTTTTTTTTGAAAGCTCTGGGACCTGGGAGCCAGAGCAATGTTTCACTTTGGGGTTGTCAGTAAAAACCGTAGTTAGTGTCTCTCACAGAGAGACTGTAGTCTCTTTTTAGAAGCTGAATACAGAATACCTCTTGAAACTTTTTGTGTTTGTACTTTTTACATAAAATAAAACCTGTTTTCCTGCAATCTTTTTAGTCTTGGTAAAAATTTGGGATTTAATTGACCTGAAATAATAGAGTGAGAGTTTATCCTTTTGCCCAGTATGGGGCTAATTGCTGTAACCACTTCTATACCATGGCTTCTGTGCCATCCATATAATGGTCATGGAGCAGATTCACAGACTTGAGGATTTACCTCTTTTTTTTTTTTTTTCCTCCAGCCCCTTCAAGTAATTGTAGTGTTGAAAATACCCAGTATTCCCTCTGAGGCAGCTGAGAACTAGTTAAGTGTCATCTCTGGAGATCTGGTGCATTCTTAGTTTTGATTTTGCATTCCTGAGTGTGGGGCCATTGTCAATTACAGCGTGGCTAAAATTTATTAATTTTTTAAAATATGAATTGCATGGTTCTGAGCCCAACAGCACAGTGGGAAGTGGTGTTTCATGTAACTCACTGTACCCCAGTTTGTAATCCGCATCTCTCTTTGTTTTTTCTTCTTAATCTGCAGATTTACATCAATGCTGTATGGCATGGCTGGGCCATTCCTATGTTCTTATTTTTAGCAATTTTGAGGTTATCCCTAAATTACCTCATAGCCAGGTATTTGCATAAATACTAGCTTACTCTCTTAATGTTTTGTTTGAAAGATGTTTTGTTCTCCTTGCACTGAGTTGTAAACTGCTACCTTTTCCAATATTGTGAGTTACATTTAACTCAGGGAAATTCAAACTCAAATATCCTAAGTGTCATTGCTCAGTTTCTGTAATCTTTTACTATTATTGGGAATTATCTTAGTATCCTGTGTCTTGGATTGTCATAAACAATGTTGCATGCTCCCAGACAAATCCCTCAGCACACTAAAATTCTAATATTTCTAATTCTGTGATGTTGAGAGTACTCCAAGAACATAACCTTCAATAGTGAAGCTTGCTGTTTTTCCCAGCAGAGAATGTTCACCTAGGCCTAAAATGGCAGTTTTGCCTTTTTCCATAGCTCTTGAAATACTTTATCCAAAGTAACTTGCAGGTGTAAAGTCAGTCTCTTCTAAAAATTAAAGCTGGGCTGTTTTTTTTAATGCACCTTAAAATTGTGTAGAGGACCTTAATGTGCATATTGTAAACTACTTTTCTGACTTGTTAATTGATACTTTCTGTTTGACATTGTATTCCCTGGAAATTGCTGGTAGCAAATAGGCTTCTGAATAAGTTGAATGTAATTTTCTTCACATGGAAAAATAAGAGAAAAATATCCCTAATCCTTTACTCCATGCACACCATTAAGTTTTTTTGTAAAACCCACAAGTAGTGATTCTGTGTAGTATCTACTTAGCTAATATTATTAAAGCTAGCTGTTGTTAGCCACTTGTGCTTCTGTTATGTTGTGGGTTCTTCATTAATTTGGGGATTATATTATTTGCTTTTAAGCCATAAGTGCTTATTGCAGAAAACTGCTTTTTATCCTTTTACAAATAATCCGTGTTGATGGATGGAGTTCTTGCTCTCTTTAACTATTTCCATCATTCCTAGGGGTTGGAGAATACAGTGGAGCATTGTGCCTGAAGTTTCTGAACCAATGGTAGGTCTTTGATGAGCTTCACCTGTATCCCTGCAGAAAAAATTGCACCTTTAAACCCTCCCCTGTGTTTGTGTGGTGGCTGGAAAGGAAGAGAAGAGCAAGCTGCAAGTGAAGACACCACATTTTTTTCTTTCTCTTCTAATTTAGAAGTCTTTAGTAGCAGCACTTTTGGGTTCAGATGCTTCACTCTAAAATATTCCAAACTTTAAACACATTTCTGAAATTAATTTTAATTTATCAGCTTGTGACAAATCAGGTCCTGTGGGATCTTCAAGAAGTCTTGCATTCTGTTTTCTTTAGGAACATCAAGTCCATCTGTTAGTTCAGGATTGCCAGCCCCATCACTGGGTCTGGGTACACATCCCTAAGTGACAGCTCTAAGTGTCAATTAAATACTTCCAGGGATAGTGACTCCACTTTCCTGGGCAGTCTGTTTCAAGGCTTGACAGCCCTTTTAATGAACATTTTTTTCTGAATAGCTGATCTACATCTCCCCTGGCAAAGTTTGAGGCCATTTCTTCTTGGTCTGTCACTTGATACGTGGGAGAGAAGACTGACCCCCCACCTCATTACAACCTCCTTTCAGGTAGTTGTAGAGAATGATAAAGTCTCCCCTGAGCCCCCCAAAGCATTGAAAACTAAAAATAATCAGCACTGAAAGACATAAAAAATAGCTCTGAAACAAGGGAGGAAAATGGTAAATGTAGAGACTATTAAAAGTGAGATGAGTTTTGCTAAGAATGTTGAGGGGTCACCTTGTTCTGACAGGTTTTGTAAAATACGTTTTATCTGAGCTGCAAATCAATGGATTGTCTCTTTCTTGCCTAAGGAGCACCCAAAAGAGGACCTGACCGTGTCTGAAAAGTTCCAGCTTGTTCTAGACGTGGCTCAGAAGGCTCAGGTACTGTGCTGCTCTCTGGCTCCTCCTTAGGAACAAGGGGGTTCATGCTGCAGTGGCCAAAGGAGGTTGTTAGGCAGCATGTGAAAACAAATGCTTAAAGAAGAAATACTTTTCTTGCAAAGAGAACTTTACCTGTGAGCAGTGGAAATCTCAGTAAGATTCCTGGAGTTTCTGAAGTGGCATGATGCTTCAGAGAAGGGGTTGAAGTTCTCTGACTGCAGCTCTGAGCAAGCTCTGGAGAGGAACAGAAGCAACTTCTCACAGTTTCCTACCTTATGTATCATATAAGCTTCTGATAATGTAGATTGGGTGGTGAATCTTCAAAATGTACTGGAGTGTGGATCCATATCACAAATCTGCTAGTCATAAAACTGATGTAGGAGACGCTGTTCCTTTAAGATTTAGCTGAAGGCTGTGGTCTGTTTAGCTGTGTTAATTCAAGAGTTTGCACTTCACCTCTAAAACAGCATGTTTTAAAAACTCCACCCCCTCCAAGCCTTGAAATCTGCTGGTGATGGAGAGGCTGAAGGAAGGTTTTCTCCCCACTCTGAGTTGGATGAGGTAGCAGCTGAGTGACTGCAGCACCCAGTTGAGCTGCAGCCTTGTGCCATGCTATCAGAAGGGGTTTAACCTTCCCTGCTAACTGGGACTGCTCAGCTCCTTCCTTCTGCTGGGGTGGTGCAGGTTTATTTATGTGAACACCTTTGGAAATTCATTGGGAAGGTGAAATTTTCAGGATTGGTCAGAGAATATGGCCTGAGTCCTGAGCAGGGATCAGTTGCCTCCCCATTTGTTGGAATTAGTTTAGATTTGCTGTCTCCAGTGGTTTATCATAAAACCTGATAATGTCTGTTTCCAAGAAGCTAGTAGTCCTTTTGATGAGCTAGTTACCACTTCCTGAAATTTCAGCACTCAAATTGTCTGAAGAGACCTTCAGTTTTGTTACCTACTAACAGAAGCTCTTTGCTCTTAGATTGACAACTTAATTTAAAATATTTGCAGTAATGTAAATGTTTTCCAGTCATGACAGTGGGATCAAATAGTTTCTTCACTTGTAAGGATCAATCACAAGTTACAGAACAAGGTTAAATGAGATGGAAATCATCATGTATTTACTCAGTTGTGAAGTATATAAATGGCTAAAAATTAGTTTAAAAAAAATCAGTTCTGGGAATTGCTTACCAACAAAGTCAGAAAGCTATTTGTTTCATTATGTGGACAAAAACCCCCAGAACAATGCAGAACTTGGTTTTAATTCTCTTGCTTGCTTCTTATGCAGAATCTTTTTGGCAAGATGGCAGACATACTGGAAAAATTTAAAAAGTAAGTTATCAGATGTGAGATATTCTTGCCTTTTAAAACAAGACCTGACCAATATCTGTAACACTGGTAATAAAATTTTGCCTCTTTTTTGTTTTCAGTTTGTTCATGTGGGTCCAGCCAGAAATAACACAGAAGCTCTACATTGCTCTATGGGCAGCTTTTATTGCATCCTGCTTTTTGCCCTACAGGATTCTTGGGCTTGCATTGGGTAAACACAATAAATAATTCACCTGTTACAGTCTAGACTTAATGGTTAAAACTTGCATGATCTTTAGAGGGAGAATTTTCAAGTTCAAGAGAGAAAACCTGCATTAATAAATCATGCAGTGTTTTAAAGTATTTTCATTGTGCTTGGCATCATTTGTCATGACCATTTTGAAAACCATCTCAGTGTATTATAGGAAAAGACTGGATAATGCTTTTGCTTCTTGAAGAGAAGTCTAGATGAGCTGTTAGCAGAACTTCTCAGACTGTCAGCTCCAAGGCTTGTGGAAAATCCTGTATGTTGAGAGTTTTTTGCTCCTACATCCTTGTAGATGAAATATGTAGCATGACACAGGAGGTATGAAAATGACAATTTAGGAAAAAAATAAAAATATTAGTGGGATTTCTGGTAAAACTTGGAGGATGGGCTGGACAAAACGAACAGACTACTGTGGGTCTGTTACAGATACTCAGTGTCAGCTGGGAATTGAGAAAAGGGTTCTCACTACATCATGAGACTCTTTTTGCTAAGGTATGAAGCCCTGTACTGTGAACCAAGAACTCTCATTTTTTTCATTAAAGCAATGATGTAATCAAATGAGTATTACTTTTAGTGGCACTGATCTTCAAATTTTGTTAGCTTGAACATAAATGTAGGTATGCCTGACACAGCAATTGAATTTAGATGCATGAGGAGTAATTGTTTGACTCTTAGGAGATCTGAATTGCACTCAATAAGGTTTTGAGAGGGTATTTTAAGCCCACTTTGAATGGCAGAATCCAAGGAAATAACTTGTGTAAGATAAGAGTTGGGACTGGAAGATAGAGTTTTATGTAGTACGTGAGAGCCCTCTGTTGCCATTAAAATCCTTGCAGGAGCTGCATAGTTGAATGCTCTGGTGTGTTTTTTGTTTTGGTAGTATATAATGTTTTCAGAATGCTTCTGGTAATAAGGAACATATGCTTGAATTATTCAAATGTTCTTCTGCATAATAGTGGCTATGTAAATGTTTAAAAGAACTGGGGATGGGAAGGAAAGAAAAATAATTTTCTGGTGTTGGAAGAAGAATAACAAAATAGTAAACCTAGGAGAATGATTTTAACACTGTGGCTGAATATACAGAATTCTGTTTCATTTGTGAACTTTTAAAAATATGATCAAAACAGTGATATTCTTAATTCCTCTTCAGCATTCAAACTGAAGTGACCTTTTTTTCAGGACTCTATGCTGGAGTCAAGTTTTTCCTTATTGATTTTATCTTCAAACGATGCCCCAGACTAAGAGCTAAGTATGATACTCCTTATATCATCTGGATAAGTCTCCTGACAGATCCTCAGCTCAAAGAAAGATCTAATGCTACAGTGTCGAGACGGGTAAGGGTAATGAATCTTTTTGTCCCTATGTTCTCAGCCTCTGACAATCAGATCCCTTTCTCCCTTTTCCTTTTCTCCAGTGACTAGAGCACATTAAAGAGAAGGTTAATTAAATCCTTACAATCAATGTTAGTTGATTGTAATATCCCTTTTTTATTGTTTTCAAGATTTACAGTTCTATGGATTCTGTTTCTTGTGTGAAAGCAATCAGTTATCAAGAATGTGTATGTATATATAGATATACTGTGAATCATGAAGCTAAACACAAATATAACACCATCCATATTCATATCAATTTCTTTAATCTACATTCTGTGTAATTCTGTTGTCAAATACAATCTTTTTGTATCCACCACCTCTATTCTTAGACATCCTTTTATCAGTGGAAATTTACATACTTAAATTGAAGTGCAGTTCAAAAAATAGATAAAGGCTTGAGTATAATACGCAGTTTTCTAATGGGATAATCACTAACGAAGGTAGTAAGGTAGTTTACATATTTAGACATGATGTCTCATGGTTATTTATATTAGGTGACCTTTTAACATAGTGGTGATAAATGACTTCATGTTCGTACTCCAGCCGTACATTTTTTTAAAAATGTCATAGTTTAATCACTAAGTATTGTGTTTTGTGCATTGTGGTAAATTCTTTTGGGGCCTGACATGGTAACTGAGTCAGGGTTTTCCATATCCCTGGATTTGTTAATGTTTATTAGTTTAAAAATTAAAATAGTGTACAAGACAGAGTAAACTTAGACACCATGCAATATTAATTGCCTTTGCCACCACTCTGACCTTGTGTCCTCAGAGAACAGTCCTGACAGCAATATCTGATGGGTAAAGGTTGTATGTCAAAAGCTGATGACAGATCAGGTGAAAAGGAATACCTCCAGGTTGTTGGTGACGTTTTTAGGCAATCAGGACTCTTCCAGCATTACAAATCCAATCCCTTCCAGTTAGATTTAAGGCTTATGGAAATGCTTTTCTCTTAGTAATTGACCACTGGTTGTCTCAAGCCTGAGTGGTAAGAGGAAACATTTGCATGTGTTAGGCAGGACTAGAAGTAAGGGCAGAACTACTCACATTTTCAGCCACCAGATGGGTAATGGTACTGAAGTTTCAACTCCATTTTTAAAATCTCTTTATATAACAGGTAGGTAGGAAGCAGTGTAGCAGAGAGCAGAAATAGTCCTTATTCCAGCACAAAAAGCGTTAGACCTCTTTCTTTGATAATTTTTATATTTTGGGGCATGGTGCTTCACCTGATTGTGTGCATGTGCAGCCAAATAGCTTGTCTAAGAAGGCCTTCAGAAAATTCTTTCATCTTCAGTTGCATACAGATTGTTGAAGAAGCTGTTATTTTCCTTGGTTCCAGAGACTCGGCACCGCAGAAGTGATATTAGTTACCATGAGCCATTTGCTTTCCATGTTAACTTTATTTTTTTCCCCTGAGGCATCATTGTCTTACAGATACCCTAAAAAGGCGGATGGCAAATGCCCTCTGCTGTTCTGTTTTGTCAGTCTGGTTTCTAGTTAGCAATTGCAGTTCACAAGTTTTCATTTGCTTTGGATTTCTTTTCCTAGCATGTAAATCCTGTGAGGTGTTGAGTGCTGCCAGTTCAGTGCAAAGTAACAAAAAAGCAGCTGAAGGTTGCTTGGTCTTCAGCAACATTGGGCCTTTACAGAAGGAGAGCTTAGTCCTGAGCTTGGTGTTGTCATTTTGCCCCTTGTTCAACTGCATGTGCATGGGAGGGCAAAGAGCAGAGCTGCTAGTGCCAGCTCTTGGAGTGATGTGGGGCCCCACCAAGATGAAAATGAAGGTGCAGGCGAGCTGTCCAAAGGAAACTGCCTGCTGTCCTTCCTTCCAGAAGCAAGGCTTGTTGCCAGAGCAGTCTCCAGTGACTTTTAATCTCTGTTTAAAGTAGATTTTACTCAAGTACTATGGTTTTAGGAGCTCCATATTATTTTTTTTTCCTTCCCAAGGGTGCCAGCAACCATTCAGATTTTATGTGTCAACACTCTCAAAATTCAGTGCAACTTCAAAGCACAGAAAAGATCACTGCTTCTAATGCAACCTGAATAAATTGAACTGGTGTGCTCTAACCACTCGTAACTCTTTTTTAATTGCATTCATTGTGTGTAGTCTCTTGGTTTGTGAGCAAAATCTTGCACTACCAGTTCATGTTTTATTCTGTGTATTATACTGTTAAATAGATTTCACTTTTTTTCTTTTGTCACTGTCACATTTGTGTTTATTTCTTTTCCTGCTAGCTGTCAGGGCATGAAAAGGTATGGATCATAGTGTGGAAAACTTCCTTTCATTTCCAGCATCTGTATTCATAATGAGTTTATGTAGTTCTGTGTGGCTTTTTTTCCCTCTTTTTCTTTCTAAACTTCTTTTGTGCGGTAATACTTTGTTTATCTCTTGAAAACAACCCAAGTACTGATAATATATTGTCTGTTAGTAATCCCACTAGTTACAATCATTTGAGCTATTTGTAGTGACTTAGCTGTATCTAATGGGGCATAGCCTTTACTGTAGAAAATGGTATTTTAAAGGTACATTTAGCACCATGTGCTTCACCCCAGCAAAGTGTGTCCATCAAGGGGCAGCACTTTGAAAGGTTGTGTTCAGGTACCATATAAAGGCTTGTGCTCTAGCAGCAGCATAGTGCACTAGTGCAAAGTTAATTTATGGAAGTAGTTAATGAAAATTGTTGCATTATAGATTTTTTTTTTAGAAGGAGTAGTTAGCTAAATTATTTTTGAGAATGTAGCTTAAATGTTGCTGCTAAGATTTTGGAATTGTGTTTCTTTTTCTGTAGCTTCAGACAGCAGCTGCCAGGAGTTACGTGGGCTCGAGTGCCCCAACTGGAATAAGCAAAGATGAAGACACAAGTCGTTTTCATACCACAAAGAGAGGCAATTTCCATGAAGTTTTTAACTTGTCAGAGAATGAACGTCCTTTGCCAGGTATGATGCCACAGGAAGTCTACATTAGTAGAATATTTTATAAAAAGCCAGTGATAGTTTAAAGTTGAATTCCTTTTCTGTGCATTGTATAGGTGTAAGCTTTTGATTAAAAAGTCTTGCTTTAAATTAGGATGAATGGAGAAGGTCTCTTTCATTCCATACCCTTGCAGCTCTTGGAAAGAGTGCACAGCCTGGTGTTCCTTTTATGGTTATGCAAATCCAATAGTCAAAGAGCACAGTTGTGGGGGTGGTTTTATTTTGTTTTTGGTTTTTTTGTTTTTCAAAATGAGTGTTAAAATAGATGTTATGGTGTCTGGAACACCTGATTTAGGCTTTTCTTTCTAAGCACTTTTGGTTTTAAGTATCTAAAGTTTAATATTCAGTGTTTTCTAATGTATAAGGAGACTGTTGGGGATAGTGCCAGTCTCTCTTTCTATTTTTTAAAGTCAGATTTCTTGTTATGACTTTTTCAGTGTGTGAAAATGGCTGGCGCTGTTGCTTGATTAACAGGGATCGGAAGATGCCCACAGACTACATCAGGAATGGAGTTCTCTATGTCACAGAAAAGTGAGTCATTGCACTCCACACCTTCCTTAGGAGGGAGATGCAAGACATTGAAGTGTTTGAATCTAAAAAGGGTCCTTTAATAATGTTTTGAAACACAAATGCCATTTCAAGGTGCTGTGCAACCTCAAGGAAGCATCATAGGAGAGGGGGAGCTGAACCTGGTGTGTGACTATGCTTAACAGATGAGATTTTGCCTTGGAAAGCCTTCATAGGAATGCAAAGTAGCTCTGTACAGACAGCTGTTAGAAGCTGCAGTTCTTGATGTAGATAACATACTAACTCTACAGATACTAGAAAAGAAACCTAAAACCTAAGTGGACGTTGAAAATTGTGATCAACATCTATTTGACAAATTTTCTAAGTTTGGAATTTTTTTCAAGCAAGCTGAATGTGTAGCTTCCTTGAAATAACAGCAACAAAAAAGAAAAGTAAAAAATAAGCCTTGGATTCAAATTGTTATGGGTGAGTGGTTGTTTTTTAAAATTTCCTTGCTTACCTCCCAGCCTCCCAGGACTGAATAGCTATGGTCATTACTGTTTGGGTCGTGCACTGAAATTCCTTTGGAGTGTAATGAAAGGAAGTAAAGCTCATCTGTATGCAATGTCACCTAGTGATGGAGGCTGCTCTCCAGTGTTTAGAAATCTGAGCTTTTGTCTGTAGCACAATAACATGAAACTAACACAGTGTTTCTCATTAATCTTCTTTTAGGATGGTGAAAGATGTATAAGCCTTTTGACATTTGGTATTTCAACTGTTTAAAGGATATATGTCCCTTGTGTGTCTTTAAAATGCTTGTCAGGTTTAACCATTCAGTGCAGTAATATAAATAAAGAATTCCTGTGTGTGTATGCATACTGTATGTTCTGGGCTTTCAGACACACCAGCCAGCTGCTAGAATTTATAAATATTTGTGCTAAATTAGAAGCCTTAACTGAACTGAATGTCTTTCTTTATTTTAAAAGTTGTTTTAAATTTCTGGAGATTTCAAACTCCAGAAGAGACAAGAGGATATTTGAGAAATTTATTTTAAAACACTGTCAAAATGAGCACTTTCTTTTCTTGTTTTCAGTTACTTGTGCTTTGAAAGTTCAAAATCTGGTTCATCAAAAAGAAATAAAGTTATAAAGCTGTCGGACATAACAGATATCCAGAAGGTATGTCTTGTTGGTGTTGTAAACAGGGGAGAAAACTGTTTTTTTGTTCATGTTTTGCATTTGTGCTTTCGTTATCTTGGAAAAGCATGCCACTGATAATTTGTATAAGTGAAATGTAATTCTTTGATTATGAATGTTTCACAGAACTGCTTTTTCAGACTCAGCACAAACAAACTTGGTATGAGCATGAAGACAAACTAGTTTACTAAACCCTTACAATCCTGCATTTTTTTTTTAGAAATTTAAGTTATGTTTTTTACAAACTCCAGTGTTGACCAGAGCTATGTAGGCCTTAAGATCTATTGGTAGCAGGAATTGTGTAATACTAACTTCAGTTTGGGTATGGATATTGATAGATGTACAAAACTATATCTAAAAAGTGGGTGGCTCAGAGGGAGGCAGGATTGTTGTCAGTGGAGAAAAGTAGATCATTAGAATAGCCAGACTGGGATGGGCTGGAGTTCCATTTAGCTGGGACCCATCAGTAACAGAGGCAAGAAGTGGAAGGTTGGAAGCATAACAAGGGCAGTGTTGTCCTTCCTCTGGTTGAGGTTTATCAGCCTGTGGTTACTAATGGCTTTACTGGTGCCTTGCACCACTCTCTATGGCCTTTAACATCACTTTTTGTTACCATTTCTGAACTTCTCCCTGTCTTGAACGCAGACACCCTTGCTTTCTGCTGCATCCTTACCACAGATTAAATCATGTTGAGCAAAGAAACACCTCAGCCTGGTGTCTATTACTGCATAAGTACCTCCAGATTTTCAAATTAATTCCTTCTATTTCTGTGACATGTCTATAAAGCAGACAGCTTATTCTCAAATTGAACATTCCTTCTGGAATTAATAATTCATATTAATGGATTTCAAACATCATACTTCAACTTACTTTGCTGTTCAGTAGGCCTTTACTGCCATAAAGTTTCTTTTGCATCTGTGTAGTGTTTTTAATGAAGATGAGACAGAGATCTTGCAGTCAAGCATAAAAAAATACTGTGATTTTATTTGGGAGGTAGGAAACCCAGGTCTGACTTGAATGTCACTTTCTCCCTGTGAATACTCCTAAGTTCAGCCAACTGTAGTCCTTCTTATCATTATGGACTTCGTAAAAAAACAAGCAAGCAGTCCATGTGTGGCACTGGGTGCTGTGGATTAGTTGATGTGATGGTGTTCAGTCAAAGGTGGGAGCTCTTTTTCAACCTTAACAATGCTATGACTCTGTGATACCCTGTTTTCTATCTAATTTTGAAAAAGAAGCTTTTTCTGGTCTGCTTGCTGTTCCTTAAAGAGTGGGTGGATGTCACCTGTGGGTGATGCTGTGTGTGATGCACTCAGGCCCATCTCACACGTGCCCTGCCCGCCCCATCCGGCTGCCCGCGTTCCCCGGGGGCTGGGGCAGGACTGGTGCTCATGTGGGGCTGGGGCTGCTTCCAGCAGCTCGGGAGGAAGTGGAGAGGAGGGTCCTGGTGAGGCTGTACCCAGCTGGTCCAGGAGAATGAGCCTCCAGAGATTGGCAGCTGGCTTCATCCAGGTTTTACTAGAGGTCTCTTAGTTGTGGCTGGGAGGACATGCCAGTGATGGATTGTGTAACCTCTGCAGCATCTTTTGCACTTGTTCAGTACAGAAGGTATCTTATGTCTTTGTGTGTGGCTTTTTTTTGCTTTTTTTAGTATAAAGTGCTCTCTGTTCTCCCGGGATCAGGGATGGGTATTGCTGTATCAACACCATCTACACAGAAAGTAAGTAGCTGGCTGTGTCTGTATTGCTGTGTTGGATTTCTTACCTTCTTTTCCTCCTCTGGTTAGCAACAGCATAAAGGCTTTTTTATCCCCTTACGCCAGTGGCTGGCTTTTTTTCTTTAAAAAAAAATTCACTTGTCTATTATTCAGTATGTCTGTCTTCAGAATTTTAATGATTTAAATATTCAGCTTGGTCTAGTGCATCTGGAGTGTTTTACTGTAACACTTCAGAAAGCTTTTCCCCAGCAGTCTGCTATGCAGTCTGAAACAAAAAGCTGTTGGCTTGAGAGTATCCACGGGGGAGGAGGCTTTCAGGTGGGAGGGCCTGACCCTCAGATGAAGTTTTTAAGGAAGTGAAAAATATTAGAAAATATTAGAAAATACGTCACGTGGTCAGGGATTTAATAGAGAAAATTATTATTTTGTCTTTATCAATGCATTTCTACTACAATTAATCTGTTCCTAGTGACTTGACAAAAAATATACCTAGAGGAAACTCTTTTTCTGTGTGTGACATGATGTGTTTTTTTCTGTCATTTAGCCTTTGGTGTTTGGTGCCATGGTACACAGAGATGAAGCTTTTGAGGCAATTTTCAGCCAATACATGAAAATAACATCTGCATCATCCAACACTGAAAGCTAGTGTCTTATCTTGGAGGAGCTAAAGGAAACTTCCTTCTTGTATGACTTGGTAGTGAAATAATGAACATCCTCATCTATTTTGCAATAATTTTTCCTGTCTGGTGGTTTATATTCTATCTGTTACATAAACCAAGTGTATTTTATATATGCCTTCATGTTTGTTTTTAAGGTTTTTGTAAAAAAAAGACAAAAAACCAAATGAAAACAGTGAAAGTGCTATCATCACTATTAGCCTTGCACATTAAGCACTTTTAATGTTTATTTACTGACATTAAAAGCTGGGAAGATGCTCGGAGACCTGACTATATAACAGATTGATCCCTTTATTTCCAGTGATGTCACTAGGGATTCATTTGTCCCTTTATCTTAGTTGTTTTTCCCTGAGATGTGAGAATGATGACTGCAGCAGCCTGAAGTCACCTTCTTCAGCTTGGAGTTTTTAATTGGGTCCTTTATTAAAACTGATGGCAATACCAAGGAAGTATTAGCTTATTAGTATTTCCATACATACAACTGCATTTAAAATAACTCCTCCTTGATAATTTTTGCATTGCAGAAGGATGTTTTACTGGTTTGGTTAACTTCAATTTTTCCTGCGTAGAGATGTTTAAATTACTTGTACAGTGAATTGGAGGAGAAAGTTTGTAACTATATCTTCCTTTCCTTAGTAACAAAAGCAAGAGGAAGGAAGGCAGGCAGATACTTTTTATAAAAGAGGGCACCAAAATGTTGTTCCTAAAATGTTAGGCATCTTATATTTCTATAGGTACTTGTCCTAGAAGGGCTCAGCTGTTGTACATGTTGCATGTACAAGGCATTTGTATGTTAATGCATTAAGACTTGAAGGCTTTTTGTGCTGGGGAGGTGGGAACAATTAAGCTAAACTCAGATGTGATCTTTTTTTAATTTGGCTCTTTTCTTGAGTTACCTTGTGATAAAATTATGCTATAATATAGCAACTGAAGGCACTAGTTCCTCTCAAAGCATAATTTGGGGAGCGTTGGTGTGCTTCTGTCTTCCCCCTTGCAGAACTAAATTTTAGTAACAATTAAACCCAACTGCCAGGTAAAACAGGAAGGCTGCACTCCTCTAAACTCTCTCAGGCCTGTCTAGCAGCAAAGCACATATTGACCTTTGTCTTTAATATTAGAGAGCTTTTATACTCTATATAATAGCACCCATCTGAGAGGTTTAGAGTTTTATTTGCATTTTCATGAAAGCACAGTAGGAGTTATGCCAAGCCTTCCAGAATGTCTTTTCCTTTGCTATGTCTTTTGAGTTGAGTAGTATAGATGTCTCCAGACATTATATGAATGGCCCTAAAAAAAATCAATGGTGATGCAAATTCTTATGTAAAATGAGACTTAATTTCATGGGTTTTTTTCTCTGCTTTTTGAACAGGAATTTCCTTTCTTTGTAAGGAAAGGGGTAAAATGAAGGAGGGAGAGGGGTAGCAAACACCAAAGGGTGTTTATCTCTTAGCACAGTTTTAAATTGAAGTGTGTCAATAAGTGCAGAAGTAATGAAGAAGATGGAGGTCAAACTTATAAACCTTATTTTAGTCTGGCCATGAAAAGATAGGCTATGAGAACTTAATACAAATTTTATGTGAAGCAGTAGTGTTGAATATCATAATTTGAGTATTGTAAAGTGAAGCACTGATGGGGTATGCCCTGGGTGGAGACGCAAGCAAGAATGGGGAAGAAGCCACTGTAATGGTTAAAATGCAATTTTCAAGTTCTCACTTTAGAGTAGCACTGGAACATGTCTGTACATGACCTGAAAAATGGGTGCATTTCTAAGACCACCTTTGGCATGCTGAAACTCAGGGCCTGGAAAATTGAAATACAAGTGAACTGGTGGGAAATCCATTTTGCCACAGTTTAAAGCGGATGTAGCTTGACAGTTTATGGTATCATAACTTTACACATTCAGGTTATATGTTTAAGAAAAAATTATTGATCTTAAATATTTCTCATCAAAACTACTTTAAAATCAGTAATTGTCTTTTTTGTAATTGCTACATATTATAATTTGGCTTTTCTTTCTAGAATCTTCCTTGAATAGCAAGAGCAGCTAAAAAATAGGCATTAAAATAGCTTAATGTTATATAAATCTTAATCAGATTCATTCATTTTGTCTTAAGAAAAAAATCCCTTGGGTGTGTTTTAAGGTTATCCTTTTTTTTTTTTTTGAAGAAACAGAAAACTATATTTTTTACAGAGAGCATGCTCTTTTTCTTATTTTTGTATCATTTTTCAAGTGTAATTTATACCTTCACTCTGATCATAACAGCAGTTTCAGTAGGAGATCAGTTGACTTGCACTTATTACCTCCTCCCCTCCCACCCTTCACTGGTGACCCTCGTGTACAGGGTTGTCCTGGATTCTGGTTCCTGGAGGAGCTGTAGGATCCATACTCCTGGTGCCAGGACAATTAACCATACCTAGGCTTCCGAGAGGGAGAAAAGAGCATTATCCTTTTCCCAGACTGAAATGCCTCATGTGTACAATATACTCTTAAAATTTATTTTCTGAATGAAGAAATTAGAAATGTCTTACGAAATCTAATGTGCTGATGTTTGAAATGAATCCACGCTTTAAAAGTGTGAACTTAGAAGTTAGCAATCCTTAAAGCAGCAAACCTAGTGCAAACTGCAATGCAACATTGGTTCTAGTGTAGAGAAAACAGACTGGATTTCTTTGTTTTGGGTTTTTTTTTTTAATAGAGTTGTAATATAATTGACGGACATCTGTGTACATACTTTGCAAATTACACTTTACATTGGGTTATCCGGTTTCCCTGCTGCACAGCTGCTCCTGTGGTGTCCCTGACTTCAGAGACTGAAGGTGACCTTTGGGTGTTTACTTGTGCTTTTCTCCCCTGCATCCTCCAGGGTCTGGAGGGCAGGAGGGGACGGGCAGTGAGTGAATGTATCCTTGACTTGTGTGATCACACTGAAGCTCCCACCTTAAATTCCAATCTTCCCACTTAGTTTTGCAGTACAGCCTGGTGCACTTCGGAAACAGGCTGGGTCGGAACACTTAATGTAAAGTGCTTCTAAATAGCTGAAAGTGATGTTCTTGTCATTCTGTCTGTCTGATGCTGTTTATATTTGCAGTTCTGTTCATGTCTGTGGATGTCTGGATCATTCACGTGTAATTGGATTTAACTTCTTTAGAAGTTCACTGGTTAGTTTGAGTCCCTTTTAAAGACAATAAAAAAAAGGGAGATGAAAACTGACTAATTCTTTATCACTGACCATTTAAATTCAAAAGCGAAACAAGCTGAAATATGAAATCATGCCTTTCTGTGCACTGTAGCTTTTGTGAGGCAAGATTGAATGAAACAAGCTATTTATTAGTAGCAACATCACACAGGATGCCAGCAGCAAAACTCTACCCTCATTCTGCAAAGAGAAAAGGAATTTTACCCGACTGTGAAGAGATGAAAGGATGTACCTGTTTTTTGGCTACTTAAACCTGTTTGAAAACATTGGTAGTTTTTATTGAACTCTGTACATTTTGGCAGATGTTTAATTTCTACTAATCATTGAAATATAATGGATGTTAAAATTTTTATGTCTGAAGTTTGAGTCTATATTTTGAAATTGTAAATAATTCATTATCAGTGTAACTTTTGTTCGACAGAAGACTTATACTGTATGAATAATTGAAATAATGAAATTATTTGCCCTGTACATTTTTTAAGAAAATCTTGTTTGTTTAAAAAGTCTTGTATAAATTATAATTTTTATTTAAATAAACCTAAAAATGCTTTGTGCTAATGCTTCTTGCAAACCTAATTTATTTATCTATCAAAAGTACACCTGATTTCTTGGAACAAAGTGAGTTAGTGCTTTTTGGCAGATTCACAGCCATCTCTGGGGGGAGGCAGGTGGGTATCATTGCTTTTGAAACCCAAGGAACTTGAATTTTATTTGAAATAATTCTATTACTTTATTGGAGAGTGTATGTATCTTTTTGGTTAGGTCTTTTCTGTGAGTACATCAGTCACTTTGTAGTTACATGGTTGATTTAGTGAATGAAAAAGCAAGCAGTGATTTCTAAGATTCCATTGCGCTGCCAGTGGGCACCGGCAGTGGGGATCGACCTTTCCATCCCAGGGGTGTGCAGGAGGCGTGCTCAGCAGCAGCATTCCCTACTCAGGAGCAGCTGTTCTGCAGCCCCTGTGTCCCCTCAGCTCCCTGGTCACTGCAGCCCACCCTGCAGTGCTGTGCCTGCGTGTCCCCTGTGCCCCTGCTGGGGGTCAGTGGGCAGGCTCCCCCATCCCTGCTGTGTTCCAGGGAAGCTGTCCTGCTGCATTCTCAGACCTCTGTCTGCCCTCAGGAATGTAATCCTGGCACTGAGCTGCCAGATCATCTAATCCAGACCTGTTTGTTCATCTCTACAATGCTCCAAGTGTTTGGCTTGGCTGAAATAGCTCAGTCTGGGACAGATCCTCCACACCTGAATGTGTGCTGCTCTCCTTATTTCAATATTTAGTTTTCTCCTGGTGGCAGCAATGCAGCTGGGGATATAATGTATTTTAGGCTGGTATTTTAAGTGTTCTGACAATACATAACTTGTTGAGAGAATACTTAACTTCCCTGTCGTACTGGTTTAATGTGTTATTTGTTAAATGTTTGTACAAATGAGTTGCACCTGCAGCAGTACTCACAGAGGCTGGATTCAATCCCACCTGCTGTGGAAGGAAAGTGTGGAGCCTGGGAGTCTGGTTTTGGCTATAGACACCATGGGGTGCGTGAGGGGACTTGGTCTTCCTGAAAACAGTGCTTGCTGTGTCAAGGTCACATCAACAGCACATGAAAAACAGAATTGAGTTGAACGAGCTGTTCTGCTCTCCGTGTAATTCCAGTTTCTACTGCAGAAAGGCATTCCAGCCACAGTCTGCAGTGTCACTCTCACATGGTGACTTAGTGCACGTGAGCAAGGCATGGCCTTGGCCAGTCCTGGATCAGTGATAAAGGGCAGTTACAGCATTCAGCCTGGAGAACCTGAGGGGATTTTTGCTGTTACTTTTAAGTAATTTTCAAGTTAACTCTAAGTTCTTCTACTGAATCCCTGAATTCGCTAAATTGCTCTTCTTAGTTTTAGGTTAGGCTAAATGTTTAGTACATTAATTACTGGCTCGTCTTAGACTTTTGAGTATTTTTATTTCAAAAGTAAGAAATACAGAAGATGTGAAAAGTTAATTTTTTTTGTCTTAGAGAGGTTGGAATACTGCAAAGGGATCAGTCCCTTGCAGCAACAGTGTCCTCACTGGGCTGTGGATGCTCCAGAAGTTAGGTGGGCGTAATGCAGTGCCTGAAGGGTGTAGTTATGAACATGTCTTTAATATTAGATTTAGCTTGAACTGATGCTGTATTTAGTCAAGTTGGCTTTGACTGGGAAACAGAGAGATGAGGGGTAGATAAATACCTTTTTCTGTTTTTTAAATAGCTAGCACTTTACCTTGAAAGCTGGAAAGCCTAGTTGAGATGCACATTAGGCAAAATTTCTGCTTTTATATTCTCTCTGAAGTTCCTTCCATCTTTGCCAATTTCTGTGACATATAGTTGCATATGGATAATGACCTCCTTCAGCTTTCCTTTTTTCACTATCCTTCCCTACTCAATAGCAAATATTGATAAAAGTTGCTCTTTTTTCATTCCTAATTTTCCCAAATTTCTCCTTTGCTGTCTGTGACAGTTTTGAATTCAGAACTTTTCCACTGGTTCCTCTGACCTTTGTTTTTCTCCTTCAGTGTTTTTCCAGTTTTCTGCCTCTCACAAAAATAACTCTGTAATTTCAGTTCTGATTATTTAGAGATACTGATGGACCATGTCCCGATGAACATGTCACAAGTTCACTAAAGCTGCCTTCACCTCTTACATCTTCCATTTAGTATAAATTGGAGCTAAATTGCTATATCTGCTGGTTTGGATTACTCAGTGGCTTTTCTTCTCTCAAGCTAATTTGTCATGTCTTTGCTCCTGATCATATACATGACTGGGAAAGAAGATGCTTCTTTAACTTGTTGAGTGAGCTCTTCAAAGCAAGCAATCTCTTCTTGAAAAAGCCAGTTTTACTGGTTGCAAGCATTGGTTGAGCAAAATGTGTATCTGCAGAGGAGCAAATATAGATATAGATGATTTTGCCTACTGCAAAATGGTTTTTGGGAAGGAATGTTTGAGCCTAAGCCATTTGCTGAGGCATCTTCATGCCATCTCTTGAGCACAGGACATGAGGTTTTAACCCATCATGGCTAAGTCAGTAAGAAATTCTGCAAATCCTCTCCCTAGGTTGTTTATGTCAGATGAGTATTTGGGAAGGATTCCCAGTATAAAGTCTGTAAACAAAGCAACTGTATTCAGTGTTGGTTTTGCTTTGTGAAAAAACGTTGCCCCTGACCAGAAATGTCTTTGATCAGTCACAAATATTAACCAGCCACACAACAGGAATAAGAGTCATGAGTTGATTCTGAATCTAACAATCCTTGAAAATATCATGCAAATTACATATTTGTAGAAATGGGAACTCTACAAGAAGTATTTGGGTTGAAAAGAAGCTCTTTGCTAAAAAAGAAAAAAATGGAAAAAGGATTAAATCTTCTATATGTTATTTGGGAAAAAACTGTTGATGGGTCCTGGAGTGTGAGCTGACAGCAGCCTCATTTAAACATTTCTCATGAAGTGTGAAAACTTATATATCTTTACTCTCATAATGCAAGGCTTTCCTGTGTTTCAGATGTGTTTTTCTTGCAATACTCTGCATTTTGGATGCCTGCAGGAAGTATGTTGGTTAGTGGACATGCTCTAGAAGTTTCCAAAGCTACACAGGATGTCGCCATTACTCCTAGCACTCGCCTGGCAGGGGAGATGCTTTAAAAAGCCCTTTTCAAGCTCATAGAGGAGCTTCATATTGCTCTCATGGGGTGCTGACCCCTATGACTTACCAAAATAAGCAGCCCTGATGCACAGCTCATGGAGTGGTGGCAGCTGTGTCTGTGCTCAAATCCTTCTGCAAGATGAGTGGTGCTGGGCACATTCCAAGGAAAGCAGAGCACAGCTAAGCCCTGAACTTTACCTGTGTGGTGCACGGCTGAAATGCTGAAGGGAAGACAGATGGGATATGGGGGAGAGGCAGCTTTGAGTCCAAAACTGGACTTGTGATGACTGTGGGTGCCCCTCACACCATCTGTGGCTGAGCAGGGTTCAGGAGGGTTTTTGGAAAAAGGGGAGATACTGTCTTCAAAGCTGTAGAAATATGTTGAGACTCTTCAATTAAATATGCCAAAAAGTATATAAAAAGTGTCTATATGAAAAGTCTAGCTTTACTGTGTTGCTCTAATACATACGTTTTCAAATATGACCACTGTGGTCATCATGCAAGGTCACTGTGTGGCAAATCCCAGTTATATTTGGTGACTTCTCGGGAAAATAAACACAAAAGAATCTAAACCTCAGCAAACATATTGAACTTGCTGCTCTACTAACTCCTGCTTAAGATTTATTTCTACTGTATGAGTAATTTTACTGTTTTATATTCCTGACAATGTGGACAGCTTAGTGAAGACTTACTGTGCATCTCCTGACTTGGACATGACAGCATACTGTCAACACTTGCTTACAAGTGTGCCAGGCTCCATGTCCAGCTGGGTAAACACCTTGAAAAACCTGAGCTCTGCTCAAGCAAACATTTTAAGGTGGCTGTAGTGTCATGCCAAACTAAGAGCTCCCTGCCTCCTGCTTCCCATCTTATGCCAATGCTGGCGCTTACCAAACCTTCCTGAAATGGCAGGAGCCCAGCACAGGATGAGAGCACTGAGAAAAACAGTGCATTCCCACCTTTCCAGAAAGCACAGGAAGCTGTTACAGGCTGGCTTGGCTGCCCTGGATCTGTAGCCCAGGTATGGTTTTAGTGGCCATAAGGGATCTGACATACAATTACCTCTGTGTTCCCCTTTTCAAGTTTGCAATGTCCCTCAGATTTCAGAGGTAACTTGGGTAAGTGTTAAGGTCCAATCCTGAGCATATAGTATGAAAGAATAATGCCAAGAATCTGAGCTAAAATGTCTGTGTGTGCAATCTGCACAAAACCTGATTGTGCAAATATTTAAAGAGTTGAAATGCTGTTGTTAGAAGTATGTTTAATCTGCTAAATCCACTTCCTTCAAGCACTGGCTTTTGCCCAGCTCCTTCCCTCAAAACTTCAACTACAGCAGGCAAAAAAAAAAAAAAAAAAAAAAAAGAGGGAGTGGTTGTTGCTCATCAAATTTTTGGGGCCATTGCAATAAGAGCAGGGATGGTTAGAGAGGAGGCAGGAAGTATAGCCAGGAGAGGTCGTGGGCTTTTTTGTTTCAGCATGTTGTCTCAGGGCCTGTGTTGGGTTAGTCTCATCCCTCTTGGAAGCAGGAGCAAAGAGGGGATGGCTGTTTCACAGCCTCCATGCAGAAGAAGCAGAAGGCATGTTATCTGATGTGTGGCATGTTTTCATCCTAAAACTATTAATAAGGATCTTGGATGATGTTAAATTTAAATTTTAAAAGGTTTTTATTTCATTTGCATTTTTAGCCCATGTTACTCTTCAGTTTTACCACCTTTCTGCATGTGTGCCTGTGGACATATAGCTGTGTACACTGAAAATATGGGCCAAAAGCTTAACCTCTCTGTGCACAGCAGACATGTTCACATGAAGGCTGGCAAAGCTTAGCCCTCTTTTTTGCAGACCCTTAGCCCCACCAGCCTGCTCCTGCTGCCCACCCAGTCCATCCTGCTCCTGCAGCTTTCCTACTTTGGCTCCCAAAGCTGCCTCCAGCCACATCAAGCTCCCAGAAGCCAAGGGCCACTGTCTGCCTTGGTAGGTGGTGGCACTGCTGAGGTGGTATAAAATGCAGGTGGATACAGGATTGTGTTGTTCAGCCATGTAAAAAAGTGCTGCTGTCCTGTATCTTTGCAAAAAATCTCATCTTTAAGTTGTAAGATGTGCAGTGGGTTGTAGCAGCAGCAGTGGCTGCTGGGAGAGAGCTCAGGCTTCCCAGATCCCAGTCAACAAATGCTGAGTATAAATTTTTTGCAGGTATACAGAGTTTCTAACACTTGCTATTTTTAAAACCAAGATCGGACTAACTCACATTAGATGGGGGATGTCCTGCTCCTGTTACACCCCATATCCTCAGCCTGTAAAGAATGCTGTCTTGCACTTAAACACTCCCAGATCTGCATCCTTGCACTGGTGCCAGACATCCCAGCATTTGCTGTGTTTATCTGTCTTTATGATTTTGTCCCCTTGCTTTTTGAGAGCATGGGCTGCCCGAGCTGTGGAGCCCACCAGCACCAGACCAGGGTGGGGAATTTTGGGCTGACTTGTCTCTCAGTGCTGCTGAGGTTGAGGGGTTCCTCTTGACAGCTCTGGGAACCTGATGTGTAAGCCCCACATGGAAACACATCACACTAAGTCCTTTCTAAGCTATTTCTATGGCTGAAATACTTTGTAACACTGTGTTTTAATCCTCCTTGCTGCTAACATTTTTGGTGGGGAATATATTATCAAAATATAGGTGCCAGGTTTCAGTTACTTATAAGTTTTTGTTCTTATATTTAGGAATTATGGTGTTTGGTTTCTTTGTTACTGCCAAGAAAGCCCTAATGCGAGACACTTTTCTCCTGCTTTCAGGAGTGTTATTTTGGTGATTGCATCGGGTTGCTCGGGGTGGATGAGTCGATGAACAAAGACATGAGCACCTGACAGGAGAAGACTCTCCATGTGTCGAGATCGTGAGAGCAGCCATGGTGAAGAGAGAGGGACACCATTATGAGGAGTGTCTCCCCTGTCCCATGTCTTTTATCCTCTTCTATTAGGTTAACTTTCTGTCTAGTTTCACACTGGTTTGGATAGTTCCTGAAGTGCAGGAACTCTCCTTTTGGGACCTAAGCCTGCAGATCTGAATTATGGCTGTCAGAGCCAGGGGGACTGTGCTATGCTGAGCCAGTCTGGGCTCAGGGGACCCTTGCTCTCCACTTGCTCTTACTATTGATGTGGTTGAGGTAATTTAAATGCCCTTTCCCTTTGCTAGTTTTTTTCCTGAAATAAGCTGCTGAGTGAGGTTTCTAACCAATTTAAAGTGAAGCCCCTGTGGGAAATGAGGCGTATTTATCAGATGTTGGTTTTGATGCTCTCTTTAGGAAAAGCAACATTGTGGTCTGTCTAATTTTACGTTTTTAATAAGCAGAGGCACTGTTGTCTGCTGTGGTGCGTAACATGCAGGAGCCTGCTGAGCTGTGGGGGTGACGTGAATGGGGAAGAGCTGCTCATCCCCGTGGGGTGCAAGGATTGCACTGTGCTGAAGCTGGAGGTCTCCATCACCCACAATATTGCTCACCTGGGCACTTCTGAGGCTTCTGGGGTGGGTTTTTTAAGAATGTGTTTTCTTGTGACCTCTTCTGGTGGAAAGCATTCAGCTCATAGTTGAAGATAGACTGCATCCTCCCTGAGCCCTGGGCTGGTTCCCTCTGCTAGCATTTAAAAATGAAGGGAAGGAGCTTGGAGTAAGTGTGCTGCTTTAGATCTCTTTGGCAGTTTCTACTTGCTCATCAGCAATGAGGTGAAAATAGCATCTGGCTACAGATCAGTGTGCAGGTCTTGGAAAAGGTCCCTGTGCCTAGTGATTGCAGTGGCATTGAGATACAAGTTTTTGGCATGCACCTAAGTTCTTTATAAGCAGAAAATTCTGCATATTCCAAGAAGAGAAGCAATGTTGTTAATCCAACAATGTTGCTCTCTAACACTGGAATGCTTTTGTACCGAGGTGGAGGCTAAAGGCTGAAGTAAGCTGTTATCCCACACCCCCCAGCACAGCAGTCTGGGACGGGTGTAGGCAGGAGAGGGACAGAGAGGCCTCAGCTCCAGATGGATGTGTGCTGGTTCTTTAGGCTCCAACAAGGAAAACAAGTGGAAAATGTCTTGGAAAATGTCTTTACCCTCAAGAGTGCAATATCTGTTGTCTTTAATAGGTAAGTTGATCAGCCCAGGGGCTGGCCAGTGTGGCTGGAGGTAGCTGCCTACTGCTACCCACAGCTCATCCTGGCTCTGAACCCCACCGGGGCTGCCTTGTGCTCTGGCTGGCAGGACATGGCTCTGAGCTGTGTGCCACCGTGGCACACCAAGGGGCAGCCCCTCCTGAGCAGAAAACACTGTGTTTTATAGGGCTGGCAGGAGCTGTGCACTGCCAAACCCTGTCCCCTAAGGCTGCCGAATGAGGCCTGCATGCAGGCAGGAGTGTTGCCTGGACCTGCTGTCTGTATTGCCTGTTTACTGATGTCAGGCATTCTGGGGAGGAAGAGCAAAATAAGGTAAGTAAGGGTAAATATCTGCCCAAGCAGAAACTGGCCTCTGGCTTCCCTCCTGCTTGCCAGTCCTGCTGCCATGCGCTGGTGAGGGGTGCATGGAACATCCCAGCACTCCAGCCTCAGGGGCAGGTGGGTTGATTTTCACAGAAGGGGTTTTATTGAGAGGGTTTGTCAGACGTATATGCAGATCTGATTCCATATTTAAAAAAAATACAGTAACAATTTTGTTATATCTCTGACTTGATTTGCTTTTTCCTGAGACACATCACATCTTCCAGAAAACAGGAAAAGATAGGAAAGAGACAACAGATAATGTCATTATTGATCTAAACATTTTTAGCCAGGCAGTAGCAAACATTTAAAAAAATTATATCTTGTCTCTAATATAATTAGCTGTTGCTGTCAGTATCTAAGGAACAACTGAAATAACCATGTTAGACTGTGCTGTATACTGTAACAAGTAATTTTAAGAGTCTTTGAATGTTTAGCAATGGAAGGAGGAGGTAGAAGCAGGAAAGGTTATTTTTAAAAACTCTCTGAAGGCTGAGGCACAGCAAGACACTGTGGTCTTCTTGCAGACCTCAGTTATTTGCTTTCCCAGGTACACTCTCTTTCTGCAACTGGAATGCATTTTTCATCCCAACACATACTTAAATCCTTCCCAGTGGACTAATTCCTACTTGCTTCCCTGTTCATGCCCCCTAAACTTTCCATCAATAAATAAGAATTGTAGATTTGGGGATATTCAGTGCTATTATGAGAACGTGCATATTTTCTTCCTAGTTGGTTCAGGTCTGTTGTCTGTTTCAAAGTCAGAAAAATCCTCCAGATTTCATTGAAAATATGTAAAAAAACCACATACCCTTTTAAGACATCAAATTCTCTTGATAGTAGTCCCCCTGAGTGCTGCTTTGTTGCTATGGTGATTACTAGTCCATTTAAGCCATTTTAAATTTGTAATGATGAGCAAGAAAACCAAATTCATAACAGTGTCATTAGCATAGCTATTTTCGTGTGTTCCATGAGATGGGGAAATGACCAAAGTCTGGGGAATAATAGCCTGATTTATTTTCGATTTTTATGGGCTGCTAATGATTTAATGGCAAACAGATCTGAGGCAAGCTGCTATCAAAGACATCAGCTCAGAGCTCTGGGATGATAAAGCTACGGGGCCTTTGTGATCCACTATGGCAGAATAGGCCAGTCTGAACTGATTAAAATCCCTTCAGGGGCATCCTCCACCATGGTGTGACATCAGACTCGTGCCCTGTGAGGAATCTGGTCCCGCTGAGGCGGTGCCAGGGAAGGGAAATCCAAACTTAACTTGGTTCCCAAACTTTCTGGGCTCTCAGGTCCTCCGAGGCAGTCAGCTGAATGGTGGTTCCATGAGCCAGCCACCAATTCCATGGTGATTCCATGGCCCTGGCACTTCAGCTGAAGAACAGCCGCGGTGATGGTGCCTGTGGGGCAGTGACTGAGCTGGAAGCTCACTGGATCATCTGCAGGGGGCTGAGGGAGGCCTCGGCTCCATGTGTGCTCTGAAGGGACAGGGAGCAAACCCCAGCACCCACCACAGGATGCCTCTCTGCCTGCCAGGACCTGCTTGGGCTGGGGGACTTTGGATGAATGAGTGACAGGCTCACCCATGCCGGCCTGTGAAGGGCCTGGGCAGCTTCCCTGGCAGTGGCTGTGGGGACATGGAGGAGGGCCCTGTGCAGGGGCTGGGGCAGCAGCACGACAGGGACCTTCCAGCAGCACTGATGAGGCTGTCCAGGCACACCTGCGCTTCCTTCAGTCTTTTGGAGACTGTTTCACATTATGATTCACTGAAGTGTATTTAACTCTTCCGTGAATAAAGTCAATGTGTTTCTTATCCTTATATCCTTCTTATTCTTATCTCTAAGTATCATTGAGCAGGGCTGTTTTGGTTTTTGGTGCCAGCAGGAGTTGTGATGCCCTCCAGCAGCAGGAAGGATGCTCCCACCCAGCTGACAGGTCGTGTGTGAAGAAAAAGGACCCTGGATGCCATGCCAGAGAGGCACACAGGCAGGTGACATCACCCCTTGGCCAGCAGCAAGGTCTGATCCAGGGATGGGGGCACCCTGCAGTGCCACCCCCTTGCAAACTGGGCCATTAAATATTTGTCCTTGCTAAAGTTATACATCAAGGGTATAACTCCAAAATCTCCTGTTTAATGAAATATACTCTGAAAGATATTTTAGTGATTGAAAACCTCAAAAATATTGGCCAGCTGGCAGAGGAGGGGAAGAGCTCAGATGAAATAATAAAAGAGATGAAATGGCAGACTCTGTGCTGCTGGTGTCGCTGATGCTCCTTTGGTTTAACACTTGTATGAGGCAAGAGGAGTCTGAAGTCCCAGATATGACAGACAGGACTTATCAAAGTAAAGTTACTGTGACTATTTTTATAAGGCTCCCAGAAAATTAAAAGCCTCTCCTTTCCCTGTTAAGAAAGAAAGTTCGAGCTGAAATACAAAAATATCACCTGCTGTTCAAGGCCAAATTCTTTTTCTCTTCTGAAAATGTGGAACTTGTTATATCCTTAGTCACCCAACAAGTGATGAAACTCTAATTTCAGAGGCAAGAAGCTGGTGCTTACAGCAGCCTTTCCATGGCAGGAGGCACAACAGGCACAACTGGAAATACTCTTGTCTCAGCACCTGGCTTTAGAGTCTCTCTGCCACTGGTTCCAGCTACAAGGAGTTGTAAAATAAAATAAAATTAAATTTAGAAAAAGTGAGGTATTGATTTTATGATATTTTTGCCTGATCTTCCCTTTACCTAGGGGTAACTCTGTTGCTTGTTGATTCACATACAGTGCTGAGAGCCTGTGTCAGCGTGTGATGTGTAGTGAGCAGGCCCTCTCCAGAAAACAGGCTCTGAGAAGCTGGGAGGTGGGCAGCATGTTCCTGAAAAACTCTCTGGTGTCATCATGGCCCAGCCTTGCCTTGCTAGTGCAACACTTGCTCCTTGGTCCACCTTCTGTGAGAAAGATGCTTGAAGTAAATCCAAAATTTTAGTAAATCCAAAATTGAGACTGCCACTCTTTCCTTATTTTATACATATACACATATATGCATTATTTTTATATAACACCTGGTTAGACTGGTTTGAGGAAGGTAAGCAAAGGTACCCAAAAATGCTGAACCTAATATATCCTTATAATTTGGTATCAGTTTCTGCCTACTTCAGCAGGCTGCTGATAACCCTGGTGAACCAGAGATCTCTGTTCTGGCTCCCACTTGATGGTGTCGTGGAGATGCCCCTTGCAGTGGCTCAGGATCTGGAGCTGCCATTTGGAATTTGCCATCACCAGGGTCACGGTGGCAGGCTCATGTGGAGGGGGTGTGTTTAGATAAGAAGTTTCCTTTGTAGACAACAAGAGATACTAAAATTATCGAACCTGTTGCACTCCAAAATTGTTGCTGCTTTCACTGATAAAAATGAACTCACTGTGTAATCCCTCTTAGAAAAGGGGAAGAAATGTAAGATCTTTCAAATATTTTGCTCCATGAAAAAAACTGTGATGCAAGAACTTTATTTTAATTCAAAACCTGCACAATGTGACATTTTCCTTTATCTCCTCCATCCATATGTGGCTTCCATGTGAATAGCAATGCAAGAAAAACATCAAAATTAAAAAGAAAACCATAATATTTTTGGCCTGCAGAAATTTCATCAAACAATTAATCACAGAAGGGACTGAGTGAAGGCAGACTCGGCTTGTCATTTTGGATGCAGGCAAATGGAAAGGTAAATGAAAGGCGAAAAATGAAGGTGTTGGGTCACTATCTCTAATAACACATCTAATTCTGTTGTTATTCCATCTCTAGGTTGATCTGGAGAATTTGTTGAACTATGAATTTCTGTACACATATAGGGTTCATGCTTCAGTGCACAGTGCTGATTGCTCATCAGAAGCCTGTGAGCAAAGGCAGCTACTGCAGAAATTCAGTTCTCCTTCTGTAATGAGCTTGTCCAAAAGAAAGGAGAAAAAGGATTAAAGTCAGTTATAAATTGTGTGTGTTTTATTTTCCATTACGACCTTTCTTTGCAAATATATTTGGTTTTCCCCATATGACTTCTGTATAAATGAATATATATATATATATGTTTTTTTTCATTTAAATATAACACCAGATGAATTATCTTTTGTCAGAGTCATAGAGCAATGAAGAGAACAAACAAAAACCCACTGAGTTGTTATTTATTGCCTGTGATGTTTCAGTGAGGAAAGATTTCCTGTTACCAAATTAACCAGCTTCCCTCTCTGTTTATTTGACTAACAGATGAACAAGACTGAAAGGATTTGCTATTGCATCTTCTCCCTAGTAATGCATCAGTGTGGAGCCAGAATGCAGCAGGAAGGAGCTCTGTGCTTGCAGGGGGTCTCTGGCTGTGGCACTACTGTAAATGTCACTCTGGCTCTCTAGGAGGGAGATTTAGCCCAGCAAAAATGGAGTTTTAAATAAGTGGGCTGTTTAGAAACCATTCCCACAAATGGAATGAGCCTCAGAGTGTGTTTTAGAGCAGCAGCAAGGATAAGAGTTTCACAGAAACTGTTCATCTGCTGTCCTGTTGGAGGCTATTAATGGATTCTTTTTGGAAAGTGCATTGCTGACTAGCACTGAGCTTTGCAAGGACAGCTTTCATTTCACTTGTGAGCCAGGCTTAGAGCAAGTGAGGGTCTTCCTTGGAAGGTTCACAGCAAATGTTCCTTTAAAAGAAACTTGAACTCTGCAGGTTTTAGTGTATTTTCTGTGATCTCTGCTGAGCTTTACTGCATTTTCCACGATGTGTTCAGCTGCATCCCTGCACACCAAGTGCTGAGGGACTGTCTCAGATCCCTTGGCTGTTCTACCAGAGGTGGCAATACATTTTGTTTCCACCATTTCAGAAGCACTTCTCTTTTTCATGGGTTCTTAGTTGCAAGCTGGTAGTAAAAACACACAGCTCTATAAAGCACATCTTGTTAAGGTAAGTTTTTCTGTCCTGTGCATCATTCAAGTGCTTGTCCAAGTTGTGTTTATCTCCAAGAGTTCCATCAGTAAAGGTTGTGTTCCTAAAGCCTGTCTGCTCTTCAGAATGGCTTTTCTCTTTGTACTGTCAAGTCAAGTAGGTTTGAATTTTGGTTGTTTTTTTTTTTTTTTTTTTTTCTTTGAATTGCCCACAGAAGCCATTGAAAAGTCGATGTTTGCCAGTTTTTACCACAGGTATAGCTGGCTTTTAATTAAGCCTCTAAGCTACTGCAGATTGTTTGTTTTCTACTGCCAAATACATATTAAGTTTTATATCCCAGGGGGGAAATGAGTTCTTCAACATTTGTTGTTTGGCCTGATGCAAGTTGGAATATTCACATGAGCACACATAAAAATGTGAACAAATCGTTCAAAAAACACCATCTAATTTGAAAACATCTTGATGTTTTTGTTTCAAGCTTCAGTCTACAGCACATTTGTTTCAAGCTTCAGTCTACAGTTCCTGAAGCTGCAGTACTCGGGGCCATGAGTTTATATTCCCTTCATGCCCATTTCACCCTGTAGCATTAATCTTCAGGCTTAGCTAACTCATAGACAAAAATCCTGGGGCAGAAATGCCAATTAGACAGCAACCTACTTTGCTTTCTCTCAACCATCTTCTCATGGATTCTCGTCAGTCTTCTGGGAGCACATGAAGGTCTGGGAGTCTGAGGATCCTTTCTTTGGTGTAACTTCATCCATCATTTACCACAGTAACGCTGAATCAAAACCTTCTTTTGATAGAAAGCTCTTGCTGGAGCATTGCAAAATATTTTGGTAATGGCACCAAATTCCCATCTTGAAAAATGAGACTAAAACAATCCACCACATTTCTATGTGGTGAATTTACCTGGGTTGTGTTGCCTTTAGAAGTGTGTTGACTCCCAGATTGTTCTCACATTAGACAGGACCCAATTGATGTCTTAGGTTTGGTGGGATTTCTGCCAAATCAGGCCCTGTGAAACGACTAAAGAGATTTCTGGGTGCAATCACGCAGGAAGCAGGCAAATGTTCTCTATGGCTAAACTCAAAGCAAGTTTTCTTTCCCTTTCCTTCACTTGTTTTAGTGCCCAGGTCTGCCAAGGCTCTGGAGCATCCATCACATATTTATGCGCATTTCAGATCCAGAAACAAAATTAAAAATGCAGGGAGAGGCATTAACATGACTCACAGAGTTTCTAAAAGCATGAAGAAAGCATAAACCAAAGAGAATTTAAAATCTGAGTGACATGAGGAGCTCCCGAAGAAACGGAGTCTGATGCAGTACAGGAGAGATGTTGATGGGATTGCCTTTAAATATTTTCATGTCAGCAGACCTAGAAGGTCAAGAGTTCTTCAGAGGTGGTAAAGCATAAAAACAGATAGGTTACACACTGTGACAAACCTCAGAGTATGAGTAACAGACTAAGGCATGGTGAAATAGGCAGCTGAGACACTGGAAATGCAGGCACCTAGTTAGATGAAACTTTGAAGAAATGAAGGATGAAATGATCTTGTAAAATTATCACTGACAACAAGGGCAAAGTAGTGTCTTTTGCCAATTTTAAGACACTTGTTGGAGAAAACAAACCCATTCCTTTGACACTTCAAAAGCAAACCTTTGTTTTTTTTTTGTTTTGTTACAATTTCAGCATTCAGTGTGCTACAGATTAAAAAAAAAAGTAAAAACAAATAAAGATTTTTAAATAAACTTTGAAATTATTAGTTTTTCATTTAGAGTCATGGATAAAACACTATCACAGCTCATTTGGATCTCAGTGCTCCCATGTTGGACAAGCTAGAGCCAGGCTAAAATTAAGAACATCATTTTAATATACATGGGCTCATATGAGTGGTAAAGCTGCTGGTGGGTTCAGCCATAGGATCAGACTCTAACTTTCCTTTAAAAAAAGTGAGACCAACAAGCAAGCTCACTCCTACACTTGTGAATCACAAAACTTGAGCAATTTCTTGGTGTCTGAGATTTTTTTTAAGGCATAAAGGGGTAATTAAAAAAAAATCAATAATAATTTGTTTTGTTTCCCACTAAATATTAAGAAAAGACAGTTTGTTCCCCTAGGGTTCAGGTCTTCTATACAGATTTTCAGCAAAATCCTGGCTGAATTTTTTATTATTTTTGGTGTTTAGCTTTAGATTAGGGTAGAAGTCTTTGGGACAGGTTTAGTTTTGATCCATTAGAATGGATCAGCATTCCCATGCCATCACTGTGTGAGGCATCTGAAGGGTGTAAAACTATTTGGAATTGGAATCTATTATAAAACCAGGTGAGTCCAATTAAACCTCTTTGAATCACAGCTGTGTAAGAAATGCAGAATTAAAAACAATAATAAAGAGGAAAATAATTTTTGTAAAGTTCAGTTGAAATTCTCTACATCATGGAGATAAATTGAGGCAAAAATTTTTAGTTACTATTATCTTAAAATAAAATGTAACACAGCAGCACAAAATCTA